>NC_030440.2:462500-780000 GCF_001660625.3 Ictalurus punctatus
TCTCATCAGACCACAACCTGTTTTTCCACATGGCTAGCAGCATGAATTAGGTAAGCCCCGGTTGTTTTCTTTTGAGAAAGGGTTCCGTCTAGCCCCTCCACCCCACCCCACCGCAGAGTGTGGTGTTGCACATGCAGGAACTTGCCAGATATTTCTGCAGCTCTTTTAATGTTGCTGTACTCACAGTAGGTCACATGGTGTTTACTTGGAGTTCATCAGAATCACTTCATTAGTAAAACATGTATGATTGTGATTATTACTGTTGCACGTGAGTTTGGATTCATTCTGAGGAGTGTTTGAATGAACACATTATGGAATGTCTTGTTCATAACATATATAGAGCACTACACTGTCATGGAAGAAACAAACAACAACAAAAAAAACCCCCAAACAAACAAACTCATCACATCATATTAATGCTTTAGAAATGACATTCCTTTCTTAGGAGGAAGGGCCAAGCGAGTTGTTTTCCAGCAGAGGGCGCTATTTCTTTTGAGTAGCATAGGTCCGTTTGGTTTGTCGGTATTCAGGTTTGTTGTCACGTGAATAAAGAGACAGGCTACATGTATGCAGAAATATATCGTGAATGTGCAAACAGGAACCACAATAACACAATACATCCAAAGGACTTGGGTGTAATATGATTAGAGTACAACGGTATATGATACAAAACATTTAGGATGTAATGTCACTCCGGCTTCTGTATATTCGCTCTATTAATGGATGACTCTTCCAGTAATAACTGCTTTTACATTTACTTATGCACAGTACATTGCATACCCTAACATCCAGCTGCTGCTGCTCAGTAAGCCCGTTTTCCAATAGAGCCTTTTCACACCTCAAATCATTATCATTAAACTGTGTCCAGTCGATTCAAAATATATATATATATATATATATATATATATATATATATATATATATATATATATATATATATATATATGTTTAAAAATGGCAGAAAACACCAGGGCAGCAGCTAAATTAATTCCACATTTCAGCTTGAATGAACTCGTCTGTGCTCCACTGAGTCACTAACCCATTTACAAGGATTTCCCTCAGCAGTGCTGTGTGTGAGGGCTTTCTCCTGTTTCTTCCTATAGGTCCTTTAGTGCACATGCCCACCAGATGGTGCCCATCACTGCCACGAAGCGCTCACCCTTCAGTCCCATGATGGTCTAATGCCAAACATGGATGTGTAACAGCATATTGGTGTTGAATTAATGTTATCCCTCCCATCCCTCCATCATTATTGCAAATCTGGATATTGTAAATAACGTGCAAAGTACATACAACTATTCTTTTTTCCTGCTCATTTTGAGGTGACTCTCGACAGAACAGCTGTTGATTACGTCATCATAAAGAAGTTCTTGAAGCCTTTCTCTTCCACTCCTCCACCCGTGAGCTCCCTTTCCCTTGCCAGGATGGTACCCAGGATGATGTTGAGGCGTACCTGGATATGTCTGAGAGTTTGAGAGTCTCGGCATGCGGTTGGCCAAAATGAGTTGAGGCTTTGCATCCAGGCTCTTCTCACTGGAGAGAGGTTCAGCTGGAAGCTTGCTGCCCAAGAAAGAGCTAGCTGGATTATCTGTCAGTCAGAAGAGCCTGCTCTTCTGAGCCATGCTCAAGCGCGTCGGTTTGTCTCTGGGTAGGCTCCACAGACGATTCAGGGGACTGGACATTCACATTCACGCAGAGGTGTTGGTTTATAGTCAGAGGTCATGTCGGTAGCACAGGAGCAGTTTGTCACCCAACTTCTGGCCAGTACCTCTGAATGGGTCTAGTGCCACCAAACCAACACACTGGTTGGAGCCAGCTAGCGGAGGACCATATTTCCGAAATCTATTGACCCAGAGTACACTTTCTTCCTGTCCCCAGGACAAAATATACCAGTGGCACTCCTCACACTGTCTGGAGGTGATCACCAGAGCTGTGAAGATCCTCGGCATGCTGTGGCTGCACATGTTAGTGTACTGGCCATGCCAAAATCCTTATCCACTCTCCTTCTAAACTGTCTCTTTCTCTTCACCCTTTTCTTCCTCAGAGTGTCAAGGCTGGTCCCCAGAGCTGGGCAGGTCTGTTGGGGTTGCAAGGATCCAGGACACTTCCAGGTAGACTGCCCCGTAACGTATGTCTTGAAAGTTCCATGGCCCTCTAATCTGGGCGTGACATACAGAGTGCTGGTCGGTACTCAAGGAACATAGGGAACAAGCCATGGGGTGTACACCAGGTGGATGTGTACACGCATTGTGTCACATAACATTGAACATAGGGCCAAAAGCATAAAACAGTGGTGACGGGTACTACCCTTTCAAACCCAGTAATTTTGGGAATGGCTTGGCTAAAGTTTGTTCAATTAACAGTGGACTTAGGACTGGGTCGGGAGTGTGTAGCCATGGCAGAAGATGCACTTTCTGGTATGTCACATGACTGGGCCAGGGCAGGGCAAGCAACAGGGTGGCAGGATCTCTGCCTTCAGGGGATGCGTTCCCACCCTCTCGTGCAACAATACAGGGTTATTGTTTCGTATTAGTCCTCATGGGCACTGTGCCTTACCCTGTCTCTGCAGTGTGCTCTAAAAGTACTGCAAAGGGTGCATTATATTACAGAGATTATGTTCAGCTCATGTTGAACTGGGAGAAGGAAGGTGACCAAAATGGTAATTATAGTCCTTGTCAGATTCCATCCGTCTCATATTCACACGCACTACACTTGTGTGTAAACACTTGTGATCAACAGGATCCCTGAACATGTGAAGAGGATTTATGTGCCCATTTCCATAAATAATGATTGTAATAATTATAACGGTTTGTTAGGTGTCTAAATACTTTTAGCCATATAATGTATAAAAATGTTGTGATAGTTAAGATTATATAGGCATGTTTTATGTGTGGCATGAAGATCCTTCCAACACACTTATAGCACTGCTTGACACTATAGTATACCATTGTAGGAAAGTAATGATTATATTCTCATATCGGTGTAACGATGCATCCTTACACGATAATCACTATACTGTATGCATCTAATGCAATTGCACTGGTTGAACACTAGAGGTCCCAATCTGTGCAACCCATAGAGTTAAAATATATAGTGTAAAATATAAGCCTGCACTGGGACCAGTCGCTCCGCAACTCTAGGACCAACAGGCATTATACGTTATATGATTACACAACTATGTTACAACAGTTAAAAAGAGCTCTTCAGTAGCTTTCAGCCTCGCGCTGCTGCGATCTAAAGTGCCCAACAAAGAGACTGCGGAACATGGGCATTTTAGCCGACTTTGGAGAACTATTTCCAGTTACTGAGCGGTATTGTGACCTGTATTGTGAACCGAATCATGAAGCCAGTATTGTGAATCCAATAATGAAGCCGGTATTGTGAATCTAATTGTGAAGCCGGTATTGTGAATTGAATAGTGAAGCCGGTATTGTGAATAGAATCATAAAGCTGGTATTGTGAATCGAATCGTGAAGCCGGTATTGTGAATCGAATCATGAAGCCGGTATTGTGAATCGAATCATAAAGCTGGTATTCTGAATCGAATCGCGAAGCCAGTTTTGTGATAGAATCATAAAGCTGGGATTGTGAATCGAATCGTGAAGCCGGTATTGTGAATCGAATCATAAAGCTGGTATTCTGAATCGAATCGTGAAGCCAGTTTTGTGATAGAATCATGAAGCCGGTATTGTGAATCGAATCATAAAGCTGGTATTCTGAATCGAATCGTGAAGCCAGTTTTGTGATAGAATCATGAAGCCGGTATTGTGAATCGAATCGTGAAGCCTGTATTGTGAATAGAATCATGAAGCCGGTATTGTGAATCGAATCGTGAAGCCGGTATTGTGAGTAGAATCATGAAGCCGGTATTGTAGATCGAATCGTGAAGCCGGTATTGTGAATCGAATCGTGAAGCCGGTATTGTGATAGAATCATAAAGCCGGTATTGTGAGTAGAATCATGAAGCCGGTATTGTGAATAGAATCGTGAAGCCGGTATTGTGAATAGAATCATGAAGCCGGTATTGTGAATAGAATCCTGAAGCCGGTATTGTGAATAGAATCGTGAAGCCGGTATTGTGAATCGAATTGTGAAGCCGGTATTGTGAATCGAATCATGAAGCCGGTATTGTGAATCGAATCGTGAAGCCGGTATTGTGATAGAATCATAAAGCTGGTATTGTGAATCGAATCGTGAAGCCGGTATTGTGAATCGAATCATGAAGCCGGTATTGTGAATCGAATCATGAAGCCGGTATTGTGATAGAATCATAAAGCCGGTATTGTGAATCGAATCGTGAAGCCGGTATTGTGATAGAATCATAAAGCTGGTATTGTGAATCGAATCATGAAGCCGGTATTGTGAATAGAATCATGAAGCCGGTATTGTGAATAGAATCGTGAAGCCGGTATTGTGAATAGAATCGTGAAGCCGGTATTGTGAATCGAATCGTGAAGCCGGTATTGTGTATAGAATCATGAAGCCGGTATTGTGAATAGAATCATGAAGCCGGTATTGTGAATAGAATCGTGAAGCCGGTATTGTGAATCGAATCGTGAAGCCGGTATTGTGAATAGAATCATGAAGCCGGTATTGTGAATAGAATCCTGAAGCCGGTATTGTGAATCGAATCGTGAAGCCGGTATTGTGAATAGAATCATGAAGCCGGTATTGTGAGTAGAATCGTGAAGCCGGTATTGTGAATCGAATCGTGAAGCCGGTATTGTGAATAGAATCATGAAGCCGGTATTGTAAATCGAATCGTGAAGCCCGTATTGTGAATAGAATCGTGAAGCCGGTATTGTGAATCGAATCATGAAGCCGGTATTGTGAATTAAATCATGAAGCCGGTATTGTGAATCGAATCGTGAAGCCGGTATTGTGATAGAATCATAAAGCCGGTATTGTGAATCGAATCGTGAAGCCGGTATTGTGAATAGAATCGTGAAGCCGGTATTGTGAATAGAATCATGAAGCCGGTATTGTGAGTAGAATCATGAAGCCGGTATTGTGAATCGAATCGTGAAGCCGGTATTGTGAATAGAATCGTGAAGCCGGTATTGTGAATCGAATCATGAAGCCGGTGCCAGGACTGTATCATTACACCCCTAATATTGCGGATGGGTTCCCTTTCGAGTCTGTTTCGTGGATAGATCTCTTCCTCATGTCCTCTCAGGGAGTTTTTTCTTTGCTCATTATAGGGATAAATCGATATCTCTATCTATAGTGTTAAAGCGCTGTATTAATTGCAGTTGAACGGCAGTGTGGACCGGTTCGGTTCGGTTCGGTGTAGTGCGCTGTTGTTGTGCGATGAGGAGCCGTTTGTAAATAAAGCGCCGGTTTCCCAAGAGCTCGTGTTGCGTTTCGGTGGTGACGTGTGTCTCCAGAGCCCACCCGCTTTGCGACACTGCACAGCACAACAACACGGAGCCGGGGCGAGACCGAGCCAAGGAGGCACCCGTCGCCCAAATCCATCATCGCTATGGGAATTACAGCACCAGCGCACAGCGAAAGGCTTCTGACGGTTCCCAGCTCGTCCATCTCCCTCAGACTCAGTATAAAAAGGGGAATGGAGTTACTAGCACTTGCCAGAAACTGTCTAGTCAGGAAGCGGTGCATAATGCAGAGCTCGTGCTGATCCTGAGGTGTTCCTCCTTCATTAGGGAAAGGTCTCTCTCTCTCTCTCTCTCTCTCTCTCTCTCTCTCTCTCTCTCTCTCTCTCTGTCTCTCTCTGGACCTGGCCATATTCTCCTCAGAACTGTTGGAGTCTACGGAGCTAAAACAAGAACAACAAACAAACAAACAAACAAAAGACAACAATGTCCGTCACTTGGACGCTAACGGTGAGTAACGGGAGTCTTTTCTCTTTCTATCCTGAACATTTAAAGCCCTGCTTTCAGAGCTGTACACAGGGCAGGATTACTGGAATACACTGAATCACATATTATACCGGTTTAAAAACAAATCCAGATGTGCAGAGAGACTCAGCAATGACGTGGAGTTTCACTTGTTTGTGCATGTGATGCTGCAGTGTTTGTGTTTATCTGAGCATATCACATACATTATATCTGCTATAACAGGTGTGATGTTTAACCTGCTCCTGATTCCTGATGTCCTGCTTCCACTGGGCCTTCATATAATCCCGGGATTAACACCTCCACATCATCACTTATTTAACATTCCAATGATACCAGTGCTGTAAAAGTCATTTTCATTGTCATATTGCCAGTGCCAGTGCCAGTGCCAGTACCAGTACCAGAGGACGAACCTAGACTACAACAAGCACATCGGAATATAATCATATATATATATAGTGCTTCTGTGTTTGTGTATCTCATACTAAATAGTTTGATGAACTATTTAGTTAATAGTTGCTAATTAGTACCTATTAATTATTAGTTACTAATTCCCCAAATGTATGAGTCTGCATTGATAATGGAGATCAGCTGGACGAGACACAACCAGGTCTGATTACTGCAAACCCTGTTCAGTCACATCTACACTTAAATACAACTTTATCATCAGTATGGATTTGGTTAAAGGATCTTACCCAGTAACACACTACGCCAAAGCTGAAAGAGATTCCAGAAATGATGAGGAGGAAGGAGATTGAAGTACATCAGTCTGGGGAAGGGTTACAAAGCTATTTCAAAGACTCTGGGACTCCAAAGAACCACAGTGAGAGCCGTTATCTCCAAATGGAAAAACTCAGCACGGTAGTGAACCTTCCCAGAAGTGTCCGACCTTCCGAAATTCCTCCAAGAGCACAGCGACGACTCATCCGGGAAGTCACAAAGGAGGAGAACATCGAAGGACCTACAGGCCTCTCTTACATCAATAAAGGTCACTGTTCATGACTCCACGATCAGAAAGACACTGGGGGAACACGGCTCCATGGAAGAGTGGTGAGGTGAAAACCACTGCTAACCCAGAAGAACATTAAGACTCATCTGAATTTCACCAAAACACACCTTGATGATCCTCAAACCTTTTGGGAGAATGTTCTGTGGACTGATGAGGTGAAAGTGGAACTGTTTGGAAGACAGGAGTCCCGTTACATCTGGAGTAAACCAAACACAGATTTACACAAAAAGATCATCATACCTACGGTCAAGCATGGTGGAGGAGGTGTGATGGTGTGGGGATGCTCTGCTGCTTCAGGGTCTGGGCAACTTGCAGTAATTGAGGAAACATGAATTCTGCTCTCTAGCAGAAAATCCTAAAGGAGAATGTCCGGTCTTCAGTCCGTAAGTTGAAACTCGAGCGTGACTGGATTAGACAATGATCCGACGTGTAGGAGTAAGTCCTAGTCCTAGAAGTACGTGGAAGACTGATCTCAGTTATCAGAAGCTGTTACTTGGTTGTGGTTTCTGCTGCTAAAGGTGGCTGGAATCTGCCAACAGAGACAGTAAGGCAGTGACTTTTGCCTTGCAGCACTGCAGCTGAAGAAAAGCAAACACATACACAGCACTATCTCTCGACCGGCCTGAAGATGTGATGCGTCATTCAGTAGACCACACTATATATATATATGCAATACTCTGAGCATAGAATTTTCTCAGTATGAAAATCATCATCATGTTTTCATTGATTTACAGTGTTGTATTACGTTAAGGTATGGAGAGTTACGTACATATACAGTAACATGAATAACGTCCGGTCTCAGCAATACCTGGATGAAACTCCAGCTATTTTAGATTTTAGATGTCAGTGGCCTGCCATATATAGTAATATAAGCATTATACGGATTTGCACACATCCTGTAGTCCCGTTTCCTACAGCTACACCCAGCGACACAGCTGTTTTAACCTCTGTATTGCTGTTAAGAGTTCATCTTCAACACAAATTCAGCATTTAGTACTTTAAAAAGCGATCAATTTGAATAAATCACGTGACATAAGAGCGACGCGATGAAGGTTTTTTTGCCTTTCAGAGTGGAATGTTTTCAGCGTGGAATGTTTTCAGCGTTTCACAAATAAAAAGTTTATTGTTGTTTGTTTTAACCTGTGATGTCCACGGTAGGCGTTTGCAGGATGAAGAACGCTGAACTACGGACTTGTCTGTTTAGTGATGATTTAATCCGACTGATAGTGTCCATATTTTGTCTTTCTTTAGCTTCTCTATACTCTGCTTGGTGACATCTTGGTCCAGGCTTTAACCTCCAGCTCCGGCACAGAGGGCTCTCTATCCTCCCGTCACTATCGCCACATCGACCCTGCCACCGGTAGCCAGCTTATGTGCGACAAGTGTCCAGCGGGCACGTACGTGTCATCTCACTGTACCAATAGCACTGTGCGAGAGTGCACCGAGTGCCCAGGAGGCACATTCACACGGGGTGAGAACGGTGTTCAGCAGTGCCACCGCTGCCGAAGCCACTGCCAAGCTCCTTTAGTCGAGAAATCTCCTTGCACAGCTACTACGGACCGCACGTGTGTGTGCCCGCCTGGCACTTCCGCCGAGCACGTGGAGTGCCTCCACCACCCTCTGTGCCTGCCTGGTTGGGGTGTGCGGAAACAGGGGAGCAAGTTAGAGGACGTGCGCTGCCGCAGATGTCCGCGTGGCACCTTCTCTAACGTGCCGTCTCGTGTGCTGAGGTGCCGAACGCACACCGACTGCCAGGCGCTAGGAATGCTGCTGTTGCTCGACGGCACCGACAAGACGGACAGTGTGTGTGGAACCTCGTCGTTAGGCCCGGTCTCGTCATCCTCACACAGCAGCGACCCCGCACTCGGAGGTAAGAACGCACAGCGGTAGTCCGCCTAGCACTGATATCCGACTGCCTCGGCATCTGTTCCCACAAATCCCTCAGTACACTTTCCTTTTCTCAGGAACCTTTAAACCATTCAGATATCCACTTGTTTATTAAAGCGTCGAACGAGAGGCATGTGTATCATCAGCAAAGGTGATGGAACGTGTGACATTTAGGAGTTTTTGTTATTCTAATCCGTAACAGACCCCACCCTAGAGTTCTGAAAAGCCGTGCTCTTGACATGGCGTACACGGACGGTGTAAAGACCTGTACCGTTTTATAAGTCCTGTAGAAATGACTAGCGCTTCACCTCCACTGCGCTCGTCTTACCTCGGACATGGGAAGTTTTCGCGGCTTTCCTTTTTCGACACGTTTGAGTACAGCTCATTTGAATATGTGGACAGATCCCCCCCCCCCCCCCCCCCCAACACACCCCCTCATAAAGATCATCACGTTTTCTAGGGGATTCGCATTTCCAGGCTGCTTCAGTCCATGTTACAGAAATCACGGAGGTGATTTTTTCTGGGAATATCTGTGGAGAAGAGACTCCGTGAAAACGAAGAAAAGAAGACAAACACGACTCCGCTTTCAAATGCCTGAACATTTTTAGGCTACTTTCAGGTCTTTTTGTGTGGTTTTTGAGATGTAGTTGGGGTGGAAATTTCGCCGAGACCTGGGAACCCCGCTCATCAGTGGAAGCTTAGCTGTGTTTAATTTTGTTCCATATTACTACACAGCTTTTGGTTCGTTATACGCTGCTGACAGTCTGCATGGATCACAGACCCTGTCATTACGTTTCAGTGATTGTTCTCTCTCTCTCTCTCTCTCTTTCTCTGTCTCTCTCTCTCTTTCTCTGTCTCTCGCCCATTAGCAGCAGCTGCAGAATTAACAACTCCACAGACTACCCTAGTCATGTCGGACATTCTGACCCCCACAAGCCCCTCGGATGAAGCAGTAGTCCTGAATTCTCCCACACCGGATCCCGTGCCATCATGGAATCTCCTGCCGGCGAATCAGCGAGCTCTATCGGAAAAGAAGAACCAGGGTTTGTCCTACAGACCCATCAGGAGAGGCTCGCCTCGGCCAAGCATGCACAAGCACTTTGACATCAACGAGCACCTGCCCTGGATGATCGTGCTGCTCCTGTTGCTGTTTCTCGTGGTGATTGTGGTGTGCAGTGTTAAACGCAGCTCACGGCTGATAAAGAAAGGGCCCAGGCAGGACCCCAGCAGCATCATGGAGAAAGCCATTCACACCAAGCCCAGCTCTCCTGCCGGGAACAGCAAGGAGAAGTGGATCTACTACTCCAACTGCCAGGGTGAGATCCCAAGTGTTATAACTCTCGCACTACAGTCGGTGAATATATTCCATTCTATTAAAGAACAAGTCATAAAATAAACATCTAACACACCATTTCGATATAAAATAGAAATAAGAGTTATTAAGACCTTTTTACATTGTACTGTATATTCTTTTTAGTTTTGAAAAAGAATTTGTGAAAAGGTCTGACGGCAAATAAGAGGCACGTCTACTTCCAGCGTAGGAACTCGCTCTTAGGTTGAGAAGAGTGTGAAGAACTCGATACTATAGTTGTACATACTGTAAAATCATACCAGACTGAATAGTAGCCCATGAATATGCAGTATGTTTCCAATCGGGGTCACAAACAACATACTTTCTTAGTTTTATTTATTTATTTACTAAGATCATATTTGCCACGTAGGATTTATTATATCAGGAGATCCCAAACTAGAGGTCGTGACCCTATATGGTTTACAAATAGGATCGCAAGAGAAACGTACTCGGTCTTTTTCTTTCGTTCATTTATTTCACAAAGGAATATTCTAAATATGGAATACGGAGGTCGTGCGCTAATATTTTTAAACGTTACTTGAACGTTACGAGTCCGATTCAGAAAATCCACATTTTAATGACTTTTCACGATGCTGACTAAAGTTCTCATGCCACCTTGGAACCTGCTGAGAGGTCTGTTTCGCTTGTCCTAGATTATTAATAATTCTAGATAGTTCTGGAGCACTATGTCTGACGTCACATCATCCAGGTGGTGCAGTACACTGGTGGCTGAGGAGATATCCGCACCCCCAACCCCTCCTCCTCCATGCTATGTAAAAGTGCTTTAAGTGTCTAGAAAAGCACTATATAAATATAACTGTTACTAACAGTGTGTTTAATCATCACAGGGGTGTTTTTGGCTCTGACGGATGTACAGTGCTGTGAAAAAGTATTGCCTCCCCATCCTGATTTCTTCTGTGTTTTTGTATATCTCATAATAAATAGTTTCAGAAATTATAATAAAATCTAAAAGATAAAAAGATAAAACAAAGGCAGTCTGAGTAAACACACAATACAGTTTTTAAATAATGATAATGTTATTTATTGAGCTAAAAAAGTTCTCCAATACCAACTGGGCCTGTGTGAAAATGTATTTGCCCCAAAGAACCACAGCGAGAGCCGTTATCGCCAAATGGAAAAACTCAGCACGGTAGTGAACGTTCCCAGAAGTGTCCGACTTTCTGAAATTCCTCCAAGAGCACAGCGACGACTCATCCAGGAAGTCACAAAGGAGCCGAGGAGAACGTCGAAGGACCTACAGGCCTCTCTTACATCAATAAAGGTCACTGTTCATGACTCCACGATCAGAAAGACACTGGGGGAAAACGGCTCCATGGAAGAGTGGTGAGGTGAAAACCACTGCTAACCCAGAAGAACATTAAGACTCATCTGAATTTCACCAAAACACTCCTTGATGATCCTCAAACCTTTTGGGAGAATGTTCTGTGGACTGATGAGGTGAAAGTGGAACTGTTTGGAAGACAGGAGTCCCGTTACATCTGGAGTAAACCAAACACAGATTTACACAAAAAGATCATCATACCTACGGTCAAGCATGGTGGAGGAGGTGTGATGGTGTGGGGATGCTCTGCTGCTTCAGGGTCTGGGCAACTTGCAGTAATTGAGGAAACATGAATTCTGCTCTCTAGCAGAAAATCCTAAACGAGAATGTCAGTAATTTGAAACTCTGGATTATGCAGCAAGACAACGCGTAGGAGTAAGTGAAATACTGATCTCCAGTTATCAGAAGTGGCACAACCAGATTTGAAGTTTAACGGGGAAATTAGTTTTTCACACAGATGATGGGTGTTAGATAACCATATCGTGTGTTTACTCATGTTGCCTTTGTCTTATGTTGTATTTCGTTTGAAGATCTGAATCAGTTAGGATGGAGGCAAATACTTTTTACATAAGATACACTGTCACAGAACAATGTCACTGGTTCTGAAACTGGTTTATACTCACTGACCAACCCATCACATACAGCTCTCTATTGAAAGTTTTTATTTTATTTTTTTATTTGTTGGTTTCTCATGTTCTGCATGCTGGTAAGGAGATACCCGGATCATCTCCTCTGCCTTGTGTGTCTCCTATTTCTTCACAAGCACACAAACATAGATGGAGATGGAGATATCAAGTTGGCTCTGTAGTAGTTTTTATGAAATTAATTCCCACACATTGACTCTCTCTCTCTCTCTCTCTCTCTCTCTCTCTCTCTCTCTCTCTCTCTCTCTTCTGTCTCCCATTCATTGTACTGTTTGTCTTCTCACATAGTCACTTTTTGTTTTTTCTTTCTTTTTTCCCCTTACTCACTCCCTCTTTCTGCTCACAACTCGTATTTCCTGTTCTTTCTTGCACAAGTCCGTGGGCGTCTTTCTTTTGTCTTTCACTTGTTTTTATGTTGGTTTTTAGTTTCTCTGTGTGTCATTTCTTTCCGGTAAACGGTGAGTGTATGGGGGAACGCTGCCGGGTTACACCAGTGGGACCACTGCAACACCGAGCAGTGACTGATGTAAGCTTAAGCCGTGTGTGTGTATGTGCATGCACTCCAGATCCAACCACAAGCAGTTTAAACCAGATTATTCCAGTTCCCTGTTTGGTGAGTGGGTTTATCATTGCAGTACTGAAGCATAGTGGGACGAGACAAAGGAGGTTGTGTTACAGGAGGTGCCCGGGTTCAGGGTTTCCCACCATATTCTCTGTTAAAGACCTCTTTACGTCTTGTACACATGCTGAATTACTGTACATGAAAAGCAAGCAGACATTTCAAATAGAAAACGTCAAATAAAAATGTACAATAGACAAGTTGCATAAGTGTGCGCACCCCTTCACTAATACAGTCCCCTCTGAAAGGATGGGGAGGATATTTACATCTACTAATACTTGTGCATTGGCAGACCAGACCATTTTTATGTGAGCAAAAGTATTGAAACAGTTAGACTTAAAGTAAATGAAAGTAAAGAACACTTGATATTTGGTTGCTGGGGATAACTGCATCAAGCTGGTGACCCACTGACAATTGGTGGTTTCTTCTATTGTGTTGCTTTTACCGTCACCTCTGTCAGTTGTTGTTGTTGTTGTTGTTGTTTGTTTCTTTGTTGTATGTAAACTTCTGAATTCATTCTGCTGCTACCATCATGAGTTCCATCATCAATAAAGATTAGTGAGAATGTTCCAGAAGCAGCCATGCAAGCCCAAGCCATGACGCTACCTCCACCATGTTCCACACATGAGCTTGTATGCTCTGGATCAGGAGCAGATCCTTTCTTTCTCCACACTTTGGCCTTTCCATCACGTTGGTAGAGGTTCATCTTGGTTCCAGAACTTTTGTGGATCATCTCTGTATTTCTTTGTGAATTCCAGTCTGGATTTCTGATTCTTACTGCTGATGACTGGTCTACATCTTGTGATATGGTCTCTATATTTCTGCTCTCGAAGTCTTCTTCGAACGGTGGATTGTGAGACCTGCCCCCTGCCCTGTGGAGGTTGTTGGTGATGTCACTGACTGTTGTTTTTGGGATTTTCTTCACAGCTCTCAGTGTTTCTTTCATCGGATGTTGTTTTCCTTGGCCGAACCGTTCGGTGTATGTTGCTCAGTACACCCGCAGTTTCTTACTTTTTCAGGACGATCCATTGTTGTATTGGCTATACCCAATGTTTGTGCAGCCTCTCTTGATTTCACGCTTTTCTCAGCTTCAAACTGGTTTGCTTTTCTCCCATAGACTGCTCTCTGGGCTTCATGTTGGTTTATCCTTTTTAACAACAAATGCAGTGTTCACAGGCGAAACCCAGGGCTCAAACCAAGAGTAGACGTTTAGAGCTATTAACCACTCAAACCGTTCCGTGGTACATCTAATGTTTTGGAAATTCTTTTCAAGCCCCCTCCTGATCAATACCTTTCAACAGTGAGACCCTGGGTTAAGGTTAGGGTTTCGTTAGGGTTAGGGCTTCGTCAGCTCTTTGTGGACCATGCCTTCAGCAGTCGGATGAAACCAAGATGTCAAGAGAATGCTAAAGAAACACACGATCTTTATTTGGGGTGAATCAGAATTACTTCATTGATGTAATGACTGGTGCATTTACTTTTGGACATGTGATTGGTTCATTCTGAACACAGTCCCTTTATAAAAGGGTGTGCACACTTACACAACCAGATTATTGTGGCTTATTAATCATTTTTTTCCTTTTTTTTACCCCCTCGTTAAAACATTCTATTCTATTCTATTTGTTTTCCACTTGAATAGACCATGTTAAAGGTGGAAAAATCCTGCAGTTTTAACAGGGGTGTGCAGACTTTTTAGCTCCACTATATGTCAGTGAGCATCTCCATGGCACCTTCCTTGTAAGTGATACCTTACTTGAAAAATAAATATATGAAACATCAATTGCTGGCAAACTAGCATCATGGGCAAAAAAAGTAGTTTAAATAAGTTACTGGTTAAATGGTTATACTGAATATACTGTACGGCTACGGTGAATCACAGCCGCGCCAATATTCAGTACAATTGCGTGATATCGCCTTTACACAGCGTTTCTATAAACAAGAAATTTATATTGAGTAGGTGATATTTTGGACACAGTATGGCCAAATTTTCTGTTTTATTTTTCTCCGCTAGCAGAAAAGAAGCCGCACTCACGTTATAGCATGTCGGCTAATCGGCTAGCTATCTCACGCTGAGTTGTACATTCCCTTTAGCACCGCTTCTTCCTTTTCATCTGCATCATGATGATGACGATGCTTTCATATTTAAAGTCAGAAGTTCTATTCCGATTCGCGGGGTGTGAGTGAACGGGTGAGACACAGTGTAAAGCGCTTTGTAGGACCGCTAAGGTTAAAAGGCGCTATATAAGTGCAGACCATTTGCCATGTCCTCTGTTGATGTCACTAACTCTACTGTAGTAACCATTTTGAATTAAGGAGTGGTGTGAAGTGACACACATACACACACACATACACACACACATACACACACACATACACACACACACACACACACACACACACACACACAAATGTTCCAGTGCAGCTCAACCAATCACACTAGTGGACTCCATCCAACCAACCAACAGGGCACAATTGCACACATAACAGACTATTTAGAGATGCCAATCAGCCTACAACGCATGTCCTTGGACTGAGGGAGGAAACCGGAGTACCCGGAAGAACCCCCGAAGCCTGGGGAGAACATGCAAACTCCACACACACGGGGCAGAGTTGGGAATCGAACCCCCAAATCTGGAGGTGCGAGGCAAACGTACTAAGCCACCGTGCGCCCCCGGAACTAACCGTCATACCTGTAACCGTATAATAGAGAATATTATTTTAAAAATCAAACGATGACCGCCTTTAACGTAAACAATGTCTTCGAACACCTTCACAAAACACAAACACATTCTTTTTACTGCCATGTTTTTCATCCCGTGTACCTTTTTTAAACTTGAATTTCATTGTCTCTAAACTCCAAAGACATTTTATGGCGTTTTACTTCCTAAAACAAGCAAACCATTTACGGTGCACCCCAGATAGGGTAATTTCCTCTGACCATGTGAGCATGCGGTTGAGGAGAAGGGAAAAAAAACTTCACGCAACAGTTTGATGCCCTGAATACATCCCCATAAGTTAGTGACTTAATTCATTCAATGTGTTTAATTGGTAAGGCCTGCAGGCGTTGGTGTATATTTACTAGAGTAGTTAAAATGTTGGCAACAGAGGGCTTTGTGGGTAACATATAAACTGAAAAGAGTGATCTTTAGAAATAATGAATACTTTCATTGGAGACTCGGCGGTGCCTTAAACAGCATCTCAAAGCCCACTTTATCTCAGATCAAAGGGGAGTAAACCACCTGTGTGTGCCCTACATTACAACGTCCTCCATAGGTGTTGTCTATAAAAGCCCACTGCTCAGAAGCCTGGTTGGCTGAGCACTTTTTAAACGAGGTGATCGTAAAGTTTACGGGTGAGCTTAAGTCAGGCAGCATGTGTGGTAGAGTCGGGGCGCTCTGGAAGGAAAAGTGGTAGAAGCCCTCTAGAGTAACTCGAGAGTGAGGTTGTTATTTGTGAATTATCCCATTCATCTCGTCTGCCGAGTCCAGAACCGTTCTTACTCAACTTTCATCGTGAAAAGTGCACAGAACTAGTACTTATTCAGAGCAGTTGTTGAAAATGCATGCATGTAGAAAATCTCGGTGGGGGTTTGCGGAAGACCAGAATATTGATGATGCTGCAATTCTGCTAACAAAATAAGGTGACATGAGTGTAGGTTTTATTAGAGTGATGTTGCGCCAAAGTCTTTCAAATCCATAACAGAGACTCTATGAGGCATGCAGGGGGAAGTCCCAGCTCATGTTTAGGGTTTCTTTGTTTCACAGCCAAGCTAAGACCTGTTGCAGCTGGTTTAGCTGCCTCGTTAGAATTCCCAAACAAACAAACAAACAAACAACAACTTACGGCCTCGTTCAAGCTAGCTAGTGCTGCACTGTTCACCACCTGAAGACATAAAAATGAAACGAGTCTGCAAACACCATGTGGTCTATATTAAACATCATAAACGAGTCATCATAAACGAGTCACGCTCCTCATCAGCCTTAAAGGACGCTTGTTGATTGCACTTGTTGACTGGCGTATGCAGGACACGAAAAATAATCAGTCGACAGAATGTTTAGACGTCTCGTCTATGTATCGTAGACTGTGTCAGGTCAGAGGAAAACCGCTACTAAAGCCCCTGAGCTTGGATACGGTTTCCCCTTCTTTCGTTGTAGTGGTCTTCGGTATATTTCGGTGTAGGTAGCACTAATAAAGAATGTAGTTTGAGAGGTAATCATTTGCTGATAATTCGGCTGTGGGTCTTTTCAACATGACCAGTTGGATTACTCCTGTGGGACACTTTAATAATAATAATAATAATAATAATAATAATAATAATAATAATAATAATAATAGAGTTTTAAAAAGCTGTCTCTCATTCACAGGTGTTGATATTCTAAAATTGGTGGCAGCCCAGATTGGCAGCCAGTGGATCGACATGTACCAATCCCTGGCTAATGCTAACGAGCGGGAAGTGGCTGCCTTCTCCAAAGGCTACACCGCTGACCATGAGAGGGCATACGCCGCCTTGCAGCACTGGACCATCTGCGATAGTGATGCCAACCTGGCCAAGCTGATAAACGCCCTCCATCATCACCGGCGCATCGATGTGGTCGAGAAGATCCGCGGTGTCATGGAAGACAACCCTCAGGTGGGTGACATGAAACGTCCAGTGTAGCTCCTCCCATGGGTACACGTGATCACCTCGAATACAGCGCGTGTTTACCGAGTAATACGAGTAACATACAAGAGCAGCAACCTCACCTTTCAATACGACACTTTCTTTTCAGTTGTAACACGAAGCACAGCGCGATTCCTAGCATAGCGTATAGCAGCTGTAAGGTGTCACCTGTAGGTAAACATTTCTAAAGTTTAAGGTGTTTAAATGTGCCCTATGCTGTCAGCCTTTATCAGTCTTCGCTAGCATAGTTTGGTTTTAGCACACTTATCAGTTTTATCGGCCGAATCGGCTTGAAATGAGTAAAAATGTATAGAAATAGGTTTAACGTTTCTTATATTTGGTTTCTCAACCACCACCCCCCACCCACCCCCTTTATTCCACCACACACAAAACCCAGGGTAAACCAACATCCTGTGACTGTTCTGGCTCCGTCCCACATGGCTACACTACTTTACTTTATATTGTGTCCTGTTCTCGGATAAAGAATCAATCATTAACTTTTAATTTTACAGCTTGAGCCAAAGTGTGCCCCATCTTCCTGTTCCCGGTCTTCATGATAAACCTACTCTGTGCTTTTGACCTTGTATCAAGGTCAGCTGGTGGGGAGAAGAATTCCTGATTCATTTTAAAGTTCCCATTGTACAGTGATTCAACTCGTATATCCACCTCTCAGCGCCATTTAATAATCCCTGTATTCCTGTGCTAGATGTCCAAAACGTTATCTATCTGTCTATCTATCTATCTATCTATCTATCAATCTGTCTGTCTGTCTGTCTGAAAGTACTGGAACAGCAAGGCCAATTCTTTTGTTTTCGGTACAAACTGAATACATTTGGTTTCGAGATCAAAAGACGAACTGTAGATCAGAATCACAACTTAGAACACGGCATCCTTTGTGTTAGACCACTGGGTTTTTAGGTGAGCAAAAGTAATGGGACAGTTAGTAAATGGACCAGTGTAATGTCCAGTGGAGATCAGTTTTGGTGGTAACCGATTTGTCAAATACGAGTCACTGAAGGAAATGAGACAGTTTGGCAGATGGCACACGTTGACCGCATGATCGTGACGTACTGTATCAGCACGAGTTGATTTTTTAATTTATTTTTCCCCCAGTATTGTGGGCAAAAATCTCACGTTTATCCTACGTGAATGGCGTAGACCATGTGACCTGTGGGCAGTGAATTCCAAGGCTGTGAGTGTGGACAGAATCTCTTTCACTTGCTTCGTCATGCGTCTGTTCTGACGCACAGATGTGCAAAATGTTCAGATTCAACAATGTCATGGAACAATGTGTTCCGGTCTGATGAGACCAAAGTTGAGCATTTTGTCTTAATACTATAAGACGTGTTTGTCTTCAGTTAGAACTGGGGCTTTAATCAGGGTGCAGGGAATAACGAACAGCTCCAAATACCAGTTGATTTTTGGCGCAAAACCTCACGGCTTCTGCTAAAACACTTCAGATGAAGAGGAATTTCACCTTTCCTAATGACGACGACCCAAAGCAAACCCCCAGACCAACGAAGGAACGGCTTCACCAAAACAGCTTTCAATGAGTCCAGACCAAAATCCCAATCAGAAATGTGTGGGCTGACCTGAACAGGGCAATCTGACAGATTTCAATGCTTTTGCAAGGAAGAATGGCAAAATATTGCCAAGTCAAGACTGAAGATTGAATGCTGGGATAAAATCTAAAGCTGCTTCAGCTAAGTATTAGTTTAGGGGTTTGTACTTATTGCACTTATGCAACCAGGTTATTATACACTCCCCCACCTTAAAATACAGTGCATACATCTAAACAGCGTGAGAAGCACGTTTGTTCCATCGATGTGGGAAGTTTTTTTTTTTTTTTCTTTAAGCCCCCTGCCCTCCCTCCCCTACATTGTTAAAATTCCACAATTTACACACCTTTATTACGATGAAATGCTATGTTTGTGCCACTGCAGTTTGATCTGAACCAGTTGACGATGTCTGTGAATGTAAGCCAAGGCGCCAGCCCCAGCCATAAGCCTCTGGATGCACTGGGATTGGTAGTGGAGCACTCTCCACTGGACCGCACCAAAGGCTTCTTCCCCGACGAGTCTGAGCCGCTGCTGCGCTGCGACTCCACCTCCAGCAAAGACTCCGCCCTGAGCCGCACAGGCTCTTTCATTACCAAAGGTAAGTGTACTAGACGAGTTAAATAAAGCCTGCTAAAGAGCTTTGAATGTCACTCTGAAGACATCTAAGGACGTTACAGTTGATTTACGACAGTGTGTCAGAGACTTTCATTGAATCCCGTGTTGGTATCTCTAAAATTAATGCTAACTTAATATGATTTGATGCCGGTGTTTGCACACCCCGATTTGTCTTTGGATGTGAATGTTGTTTGTATTATTCGCTGACGCATCTGTGGGCAGATCGGTGAGCCTCGACCCGTCCTCGCTCTTGAAGGACTCAGCCTTTTCTGGAGGCTCCTTATATTCTATGAATCGACGATCGCCTCACCTGTTTCACATCACCTTCTTATTTCAACTTCTCACATCGCTACGAGTCTTAAATCGCCCCGTCCCAACTTTTTTGGCGCACGTTGCATCCATCAATTTCGAAAACTATGCAGTTGATTACGTAAAACATCAAATATCACAACAGACTTTTCTTATCTTATCTAGAGGTCTTTTTGACTTTAAGAATTAAAACACTATCTATCTATCTATGTATTTATGTATTTATTTATTTTACATGAAAGTGTAGTGAAGGGTTTTTGGATGTTTAAGGGATGTAGTCTTCTACAGCGGTTGTACCTGCAAACCTTTTCGTGAACCTTTTGGGGAAACACTCAGTTCTACACGTAGAGGTATCACAAAAGGAACAAACCGGAAATGAAAACCTTTTTAGGGAGCTAGATGTAGTCTTTTTTTTTTCCTAAAAATTTACATATCATTTTTTTCTTTTTCTACCTAGGTGGGATTAAAAAGTTAAAAAAGTCATTTTAGCAAGTGTACATATCTTGAATATAGTCAAACATATGTAGTATTCACTAATCTGAAGCATTTAATTCTCGGAAGAAGCAAAAAAAAAAGTCTGCCAATAGAATAAGAAACGAGTAAAAACATCTAAAAACCAGACTGAAGGATCTTATATTTTGTCAAGGGTGTATAGGGAGGAAAAACACAGACATAGTCACATATCACGCAAAAGGATCACATAACTGTAGCTTGCAGGTAGGGAACAAGCACATGCAGGATTGACCTAAAAGTGACCTTGCTTTGATTATGTTTCCCCCTTGTGGATGCTTTGTGCTATTACATGCTCTTTTTTCAGACATATTCAGCAGTACATCTTTTAGATTGCAAATATTTTATTCATTTTTAGTTCTGTCTGAATCATATTGGAACTTTATTATAATCACATTTAAGATTTATTTAATAATAATAATATAAAAAGTTAGTAATAATTGCCAGTGTCAGTTGATCTCTTCCTTTGTATTTTTTCCAACAGAGAAGAAGGACACAGTTTTGCGGCAGGTGCGCCTCGACCCATGCGACCTACAGCCCATTTTCGATGACATGCTGCACATCCTTAACCCAGACGAGCTGCACGTGATCGAGGAGATACCTACGGCCGAGGACAAGCTGGATCGTCTGTTTGAGATCGCCGGAGTCAAGAGCCAAGAGGCCAGCCAGACGCTGCTCGACTCCGTGTACAGCCACTTGCCTGATCTCCTATAGACGCGTCTCTGTTCGTTGCTGCTAACAGACATCGAATGAACAAGACGGAGAGCAAGAGAAGGACAGACAAACAACCGTGCACAATCCGTCACGTCCTTCTGGAAAAGTCACACAAGGGTCGCTAAGCATATTAAAAGCCATTGCTAGCCAAATGTAGCTTTCGTGCGTTGTCCTCGTTACACTTTGGAGCGTCTTTTTTGTTTGTTTGATTATAGTCCTAAATTCATATTGCTGTAACATTCCAGCATCTTTACTAGTCAACAATGTCTGAAACTAATGCACATTAATTGAGTGATTGACACTTTAGTTAGGCTCAAGCTTAGATCCTACAGCATTCTGCCAGAATGTGCTGCAACCCCAATTCAGTACAAGTTGGGACAGTATTGCATAGCTTTTTTGAAAATAAACATTTACTTATTTATAATTGATGGATGCAGCACGTTCCAAAAAAAGTTGGGACGGGGCGAATTAGGACTCGTAGCGATGTGAGAAGTTGAAATAAGAAGGTGATGTGAAACAGGTGAGGTGATCGTATAATCATAGAATATAAGGAGCCTCCAGAAAAGGCCGAGTCCTTCAAGAGCGAGGACGGGTCGAGGCTCGCCAATATGCCCACAGATGTGTCGGCGAATAATCCAAAACTTTGAGAAGAACATTCCCCAAAAACACATCGGTAGGATTTTGGGCGTTTCACCTTCTACAGCGCACAATATAAGTAAAATATTCAACGAATCCGGTCGAATCTCGGTGCGTAAAGGGCGAGGCTGAAAACCGCTTCTGAATACGCATGATCTCCGATCCCTCAGACGTCACTGTCTTAAAAACCGTCAGTGGGGGCGTGTCAGTGCCTATGGTATTTGGGTGTGTCAGTGCCTGTGGTATGGGGGTGTGTCAGCACCCATGGCATGGGTAACTCACACATCTGTGAGGGCAGCATTAATGCAGAAAGATATGTACACATTTTGGAGCAACATACGCGTCCATCCAGAGCAGGACAACGCCAAACCACATTCGGCCCGGACTACAAGCGCATGGTTGCGTAAGCAGAGAGTGCGGGTGCGAGCATGGCCTGCTGCAGTCCTGACCGGTCTCCCATTGAGAACGTGTAGCGCATTATGAAACGCAAAATAAGGCAACGAAGTCCCTGTAGAGTTACACAGCTGAAGAAATGCATGATGGACGAATGGGGAAAATTCCGCTCGCTAAACTTAAACACCTGGTGTCTTCACTCAGCGTCCAAATGCTAAATAAGTGTTATTGAAAGAAAAGCTGATGTTACACAGCGCTAAACAGTCGACTGTCCCAACTTTTTTGGAGTGTGCTTCAGTCATCAGATTTGAAATGAGTGTATATTTTCAAAAAGAAATTAAATTCACAAAGTAAAACATCAAATAATGTGTTAATAATGTGTTTTTGGTATAGTACAGCGTGAGCTGAATTTTCTAATGAGTCTTTTTGGGTTTTTTTGTTCTTTCCATTTTCCGTACTGTCCCAACATTTTCAGAATTGGGGTTGTACCTTAAACCCCGTTTTTTCTCTGCATTTATTATGAATACTGCGATTTGTATAAGAAGGATTTCCAATGTGAATGTATGGGCATTGAACAGCAGCTACTGGCTGCCACGTCACAACCTCACGTGACTAAAGTTATGCACTCTACTTGAATTGGTCTATCAACCTGTGGATACACTTCTCCAGGAAATGAACCACAAACATGCTTGATAGATTAATTAAGAATAGAAGAAGCAACACTTACTGGGCTGACTTGCTGTTTGGAAAGATCCAGGAGGCCAGTTACACCCTACTGAATTCTGACTACAGATAAAAGGAGCAAATAAACACGTACACATGCACAGTCCCTGAAAACCTGCCATGTTGTCTGTCTGCGGTCACGCCGGGGGTCTCTACACTGCTACTCCACCGTAACCTTCACGCCTGGTCCGTACACTGTACCACCTGTTAAACCGCAGTATGTCCAGGGTCTGAGTCAAAGCATTCATGGTTAACCCTAACCCCTGATTCTACACCGTTCTCCCACAATGCCGCTGCAGCTGCGTAGAACGAGTTGAATTGAAAGGGTCATGACTGAAGACTTGGATGTTTTTAATATCCTGCTCGAGTTGGTCTCTCGATGTGTAGATGTGCTGATAAACACCAACCGTACGTTGATCCTCTTAATCCAGCCCCCAGTTCAGAAGACGCAGAAGCAACGCTGGGACCTGAAAGTTTGTACGCCCATAGAAAGTAGTTTTGTTGATTATATTTCAGTACATATGTCGTATGCGGAATCTTATCTATTAATCTAAATGATCATACCTCCTAACATCTGATGACCTGGTGCACAGGGCTACGTGACCTTCAGGTGACTGTCAAGGTGAAGTACGCTTTGTGGAAGCGTTGAAGACTTCCGCTGGATGATAATCAATGGATAGAAGTGCAAGCATAGTATCAAACGGTGTCAAAAGTAGAGTATGAACATCATATTCCAGTCACGGGTTTAAAACATGTAACCAGTATATTTACAGGTATGTAAGACAGGAGATTGATGACTGACCGATTAAAATGAAAACGTTTGTTACTGTATTGTGTTTTATTGTGTGTTCTGCGTCAAACTGAATCCTCATGCTCACTGAAAACGCTTTGAACCCAGGCAGTGTTCACCCAAGCACCTGGGTGTCAGAGAAGACCACAGGGGTATGGGTATGGGTATCCACCCAATAACCCTTGGAGACCCACGTTTACAGTACACGTCAGTAAACGGACTGGAGTTACTAGACTTTTTGGCTTGCTCTTTGTCTATATTTATTCCTATTGTTTATGGCAGTTAATAAAAACTCTATCTCTCGTACGGAATAGTTTTAGAACTTAAAATTAAATATAACGTAAAACAAAGTCGACCTGAGTAAACACACCAATTCAGTTTTATTTATTTATTTGTTTATTTTATTGAAGCAAAAATGGCCCCTTTAAGCTTAAAATCAGCAGCAATAACTGCAACCAAACGCGTCCGATACCTGGAGATCGGACTTTCACGGCGCCGTGGTGGGATTCTGTCTCGCTCTACTTCTTACCAGAAGCCAAAAAGAATGGAGTTCAGCGTTGTTCAGCGTTGACTTTATTTCCGACGTCACACTCCACAGTCATGGTGAATGGCTCATATGAATGTAGACGTACAGCGCTTTAAGTGTTTTGTAGTTTTTTGGGTTTATTTATTTTTTACCTAGCCTACTACAGTAGGTTTAAATGTTCGAATTTTATTGTGGTGCTTGTATACGGTGTTTTACTATTGATTTTTTTTTTTTTAGAATAAAAAAAAAAACAAGCTCTAGTGCTGATGTCTGTACCTGTTAACACAGGTGTAGAGGTGTGAATTGTTTGACCAGCAGGGGGCGCTCACGCCTCCGTTTTCCCATCAGATACACCCAGAGTCACAGATAGTGTGCACACAGAAACCCAACAGAGTCCGGACTCACCTTTATAACAGACCTGCAGTGATCCCAATAATTCATTTGTTTACACTGTTGTGTGTACACGTGTGTGCTGGTAGAAAGGGTTAAGGAAGATGATTTGTGTTGGACTCCGGTTGCAATAACATCGTTTTTTCCCTGTTTTTTTTTTCTTCATAAAAATGACTCATTTACATATATGCACCAGATTTTTTGCACCTGTTTTCCCAAGGATTTTTAAAAAAATAGGTCCCCCGTACCTCCCCTCCCCCCTCCCCTCCCCTTCAGGGGCTCTCAAGTTTAGCTTTCCTTGCCTACATACAGTGTAATACAGTACAGATGTATTTTATTATAATAGAGTGATGTTATCATTGGGGGGGGTTTCGATGGAGTTTAATAAAAAAGCAGGACAGGTGGGTGTGTCTCACAGATGGTGTGGCTTTCAATTCCAGTTGTAATAATAATAATAATAATAATAATAATAATAATAATAAAGCACAACGGATGGTTCATAAAGCTAAAACAGATAAAATAATGGCTTTTAGTTTTGGGAGAAGTAGGGGTGGTGTTAGAAGTCTTAAGGTCAGGAAAATAAAATGAAATGTAGTCCACATCTAAATATGGAACAAGATTTAACGTAGCGCATCCTTTATTTATTTATTTATTTATTTATTTATTTATCATTTTCGTATTTTAAACATTTGATGGAGAGAAACAATTAGTAAGCTGTATTTGTCCCAGGAAGTTTTGTATATATTTTGTATTTGTTTTGTATGCAGACCAGCAGTAGGGGTGGTTGGAGGGTGAAGCTTCAATCCCCAACCTATAGCAGGAGGATTAGTGTACGCTTTGGTTGTCTGGATGTTAGAGTCAAGGTAAGGCAAGAGTACTGGTTGTTTTGTTTTTTTTAATTGTAGAGGTATAGGTCAAAAGCTGAATGTTTTCAATATAAGCCTAATATTAAGAATTCATTTTTTAATCAATGTGACTTTTACATTGAAGTCTTTTGCTTGAAATTAATTTCATGTCTGTTTTTATGGATTCCTGCTGTCCCTGTTTAACTGAAGATGAATTGTTTTTTGCTTCGTACTCTCAAGACAATTTTATCATAGCATAGCATATCATTAGAGAACTACTCACTGAACCTGGACGTACAAGACAATCAGGGTATTTGTGCTTTTCATTTACATCTTGATATATATTACACATTAAGCTGATGTTTATGATTATTTTAGTCAACAATATTTGATCTGTTGATTTGTAGTTTTCTGTTTCTGATTATTAGATGAGTTTGGTCACTTTACATGCACAGTATTTTATGTGGACGTAAATATATATATATATATATATATATATATATATATATATATATATATATATATATATATATATATAGCATTTAAATGACACAAATTATTATATGTATGAATGTAATAAATATAATTAAGTATAAACATCTACAGTTTCAAAAAATACATTTATTTTAATAATTTGATTCCATACCTTGACTTTTGTGACAGGATCTGGGCTTTCTGGGTATCAGAGGAGTGCCATATCTAATTATTGTGTGTCTCCAAGTTATGATGTTTGACACAAACACTCACGGTCCCCTTTATTAGGTTTTATGATTTGTATGCATCGTGCAGCTGCCACGTGATTGGCTGATTTAGAGAACTGCATAATATTGCAGGTGTACAGGTGTTCTTATTCAAGTGTACCGTCCATATCACATCACATCACATCACATGATATATCATATCACATCACATCACATCACATCACATCATATCATATATCACATCATATCACATCACATCACATCACATCATATCATATATCACATCATATCACATCACGTCACATCATATCATATATCACATCACATCACATCACATCATATATCACATCACATCACATCACATCACATCATATATCATATCACATCACATCACATCACATCACATCATATCATATATCACATCATATCACGTCACATCATATCATATATCACATCACATCACATCACATCACATCATATCACACATCACATCATATCTCATATCACATCACACATCACATCACATCACATCACACATCACATCACATAACATCACACATCACATCACACATCACATCACATCATATCACATCACATCACATCATATCTCATATCACATCACACATCACACATCACATCACACATCACATCACATCACATCACACATCACATCACATCATATCACATCACATCACATCACATCATATATCATCTCATCTCATCACATCACATCACATCACATCACACATCACATCACATCATATCACATCATATCACATCATATCACATCATATAACATCATATCACATCACATCACATCACATCACATCACATCATATCATATCATATATCACATCATATCACATCACGTCACATCACATCACATCACATCATATCATATCACACATAACATCACATCACATCACATCACATCATCTCACATCACATCATCTCACATCACATCACATCATATCACATCACACATCACATCACATCTCACATCACATCACATCACATCATATCACATCATATATCATATCATATCATATCTCATATCACATCACATCACATCACATCATATCATATCACACATCACATCACATCACATCACATCACATCATCTCACATCACATCACATCACATCTCACATCACATCACATCTCACATCACATCACATCATATCATATCATATCATATATCATATCATATCATATCTCACATCACATCACATCATATCATATCATATCATATCATATCATATCATATCATATCATATATCACATCACATCACATCACATCACATCACATCATATCTCACATCACATCACATCACATCACATCACACATCACATCACATCACATCACATCACATCACATCACATCACACATCACATCACATCACATCACATCACATCACACATCACATCACATCACATCATATCTCACATCACATCACATCACATCATATCTCACATCACATCACATCACATCACATCACATCATATCATATCTCACATCACATCACATCACATCACATCACATCACACATCACATCACATCACATCACATCACATCATATCTCACATCACATCACATCACATCACATCATATCATATCATATCTCACATCACATCACATCGCATCACATCACATCATATCACATCATATCTCACATCACATCACATCACATCATATAATATCATATATCATATCATATCTCACATCACATCACATCACATCACATCACATCATATCATATCATATCACACATCACATCACATCACATCACATCACATCATCTCACATCACATCACATCACATCACATCACATCATATATCACATCACATCACATCACATCACATCATATATCATATCACATCACATCACATCACATCATATCATATATCACATCATATCACGTCACACCATATCATATATCACATCACATCACATCACATCACATCATATCACACATCACATCATATCTCATATCACATCACACATCACATCACATCACATCACACATCACATCACATAACATCACACATCACATCACACATCACATCACATCATATCATATCTCACATCACATCACATCACATCATATCTCACATCACATCACATCACACATCACATCACATCACATCACATCACATCATATCATATCATATCTCACATCACATCACATCACATCACATCACACATCACATCACATCACATCACATCATATCTCACATCACATCACATCACATCACATCATATCATATATCACATCATATCACGTCACATCATATCATATATCACATCACATCACATCACATCACATCATATCATATATCACATCATATCACATCACGTCACATCACATCACATCATATCACACATAACATCACATCACATCATCTCACATCACATCATCTCACATCACATCATATCACATCACACATCACATCACATCTCACATCACATCACATCACATCATATCACATCATATATCATATAATATCATATCTCATATCACATCACATCACATCATATCATATCACACATCACATCACATCACATCACATCACATCATCTCACATCACATCACATCACATCACATCACATCACACATCACATCACATCTCACATCACATCACATCATATCATATCATATCATATCATATCATATCTCACATCACATCACATCATATCATATCATATCATATCATATCATATATCACATCACATCACATCACATCACATCATATCTCACATCACATCACATCACATCACACATCACATCACATCACATCACATCACACATCACACATCACATCACATCACACATCACATCACATCACATCATATCTCACATCACATCACATCACATCACATCACATCACACATCACATCACATAACATCACATCACATCATATCATATCATATCTCACATCACATCACATCATATCATATCATATCATATCACATCATATCATATCATATCATATCATATCATATCTCACATCACATCACATCATATCATATCATATCATATCATATCATATCATATATCACATCACATCACATCACATCACATCATATCTCACATCACATCACATCACATCATATCATATCATATCATATCATATCATATCATATCATATCACACATAACATCACATCACATCATCTCACATCACATCACATCATATCACATCACACATCACATCACATCACATCACATCATATCATATCATATCATATATCACATCACATCACATCACATCACATCACATCATATCTCACATCACATCACATCACATCACATCACACATCACATCACATCACATCACATCACATCACACCACACATCACATCACATCACATCACATCACACATCACATCACATCACATCATATCTCACATCACATCACATCACATCATATCTCACATCACATCACATCACACATCACATCACATCACATCACATCACATCATATCATATCTCACATCACATCACATCACATCACATCACATCACATCACATCATATCTCACATCACATCACATCACACATCACATCACATCACATCACATCATATCATATCTCACATCACATCACATCACATCACATCACACATCACATCACATCACATCACATCATATCTCACATCACATCACATCACATCACATCATATCATATCATATCTCACATCACATCACATCGCATCACATCACATCACATCACATCACATCACATCATATATCATATCACATCACATCACATCACATCACATCATATCATATATCACATCATATCACGTCACATCATATCATATATCACATCACATCACATCACATCACATCACATCATATCACACATCACATCATATCTCATATCACATCACACATCACATCACATCACATCACACATCACATCACATAACATCACACATCACATCACACATCACATCACATCATATCATATCTCACATCACATCACATCACATCATATCTCACATCACATCACATCACACATCACATCACATCACATCACATCACATCATATCATATCATATCTCACATCACATCACATCACATCACACATCACATCACATCACATCACATCACATCACATCATATCTCACATCACATCACATCACATCACATCATATCATATATCACATCATATCACGTCACATCATATATCATATCACATCACATCACATCACATCACATCATATCATATATCACATCATATCACATCACGTCACATCACATCACATCACATCACATCATATCATATCACACATAACATCACATCACATCACATCACATCATCTCACATCACATCATCTCACATCACATCACATCATATCACATCACACATCACATCACATCTCACATCACATCACATCACATCATATCACATCATATATCATATCATATCATATCTCATATCACATCACATCACATCATATCATATCACACATCACATCACATCACATCACATCACATCACATCATCTCACATCACATCACATCACATCACATCACATCACACATCACATCACATCTCACATCACATCACATCATATCATATCATATCATATCATATCATATCATATCATATCTCACATCACATCACATCACATCATATCATATCATATCATATCATATCATATCATATATCACATCACATCACATCACATCACATCACATCATATCATATCTCACATCACATCACATCGCATCACATCACATCATATCACATCATATCTCACATCACATCACATCACATCATATAATATCATATATCATATCATATCTCACATCACATCACATCACATCACATCATATCATATCATATCACACATCACATCACATCACATCACATCACATCATCTCACATCACATCACATCACATCACATCACATCATATATCACATCACATCACATCACATCACATCACATCATATATCATATCACATCACATCACATCACATCACATCATATCATATATCACATCATATCACGTCACATCATATCATATATCACATCACATCACATCACATCACATCACATCATATCACACATCACATCATATCTCATATCACATCACACATCACATCACATCACATCACACATCACATCACATAACATCACACATCACATCACACATCACATCACATCATATCATATCTCACATCACATCACATCACATCATATCTCACATCACATCACATCACACATCACATCACATCACATCACATCACATCATATCATATATCACATCACATCACATCACATCACATCATATCATATCATATCATATATCACATCACATCACATCACATCACATCACATCATATCATATCTCACATCACATCACATCACATCACATCACATCACATCATATCATATCACATCACACATCACATCACATCACATCACATCATATCATATCTCACATCACATCACATCACATCACATCATATCATATCATATCATATCTCACATCACATCACATCATATCATATCATATCATATCATATCATATCATATCATATATCACATCACATCACATCACATCACATCATATCATATCTCACATCACATCATATCATATCACATCATATCTCACATCACATCACATCACATCACATCACATCATATCATATCACATCATATCTCACATCACATCACATCACATCATATCTCACATCACATCACATCACACATCACATCACATCACATCACATCACACATCACATCACATCACATCACATCACATCACATCATATCTCACATCACATCACATCACATCATATCATATCATATCATATCATATCTCACATCACATCACATCACATCATATCATATCATATCATATCATATATCACATCACATCACATCACATCACATCACATCACATCATATCTCACATCACATCACATCACATCACATCACATCACATCATATCTCACATCACATCACATCACATCACATCACATCACACATCACATCACATCACACATCACATCACATCACATCACATCATATCATATCATATCATATCTCACATCATATCACATCATATATCATATCATATCATATATCATATCACATCATATCTCATATCACATCACATCACATCACATCATATCATATCACACATCACATCACATCACATCACATCACATCATCTCACATCACATCACATCACATCACATCACATCACATCACACATCACATCACATCTCACATCACATCACATCACATCACATCATATCATATCATATCATATCTCACATCACATCACATCACATCATATCATATCATATCATATCATATATCACATCACATCACATCACATCACATCATATCTCACATCACATCACATCACATCACATCACACATCACATCACATCTCACATCACATCACATCACATCACACATCACATCACATCACATCACATCACATCACACACATCACATCACATCACATCACATCATATCATATCATATCATATCATATCATATATCACATCACATCACATCACATCACATCATATCTCACATCACATCACATCACATCACATCACATCACACATCATATCTCACATCACATCACATCACATCACATCATATCTCACATCACATCACATATGTCATTAAACGGATTATGTTTATATCATATCATTTTGTATAGCAAGTTATCTACCACATGAAATTAAGCAGATGGACATACCATCTTTCCTAAGCTACATTAAGCTAGCTTAATGATATCGGTGACATTGGAAAGTTGAAATGTTCTGCTCATTTTCTAATAGAAACTTCCACTTTATTACATATAAACTTTTAAGTCCATAAATAATATTGTGAATTCTTTATATTTATAGATTTCTTGAGTTAAAACTGATGTCTGGTGAAAATTCAAGGTGGCATGACATTCAAAAAGCGTACACAATAAGGATATAGTTTAAACTGTATGTGATTTTATATATATATATATATATATATATATATATATATATATATATATATATATATATACTGTAATATTACAGTGGAAATACTACTAAGTTTTGGAGGAGATGCTGAAGGGAAGGCAGGCGTATTAAGGATAAATGAATCATATCTGTGTCATTTTAGGAGCTCTTATGAGCATGTTTTATTGGGATCTGGCAGACTGCTTAGCACCGGTTGTGCTCTTTTTCCCCTCCATGTGCATTATCAGTGAGGCATGCAGCCTTTTCCCTCATGAAGATCATTAAGTCCAAATACCGTTCCACAATGACTGATCATCATTTGGAGGCCTGCTTGAGGCTGGCTACCAGCAGCTACTGTCCGGACTATGCAACCCTGGCTGATTCTATTCAGAGTAATGACCAAAAATGTACTGAATTGTAGTGTGCCATAAGGGCTCGTGTAGTTATCCAAGGTACATGAACATTATTGTGTGTGTGTATATATTTGAAGTATACTCAGTATATATATATAAGTAAATATATGTTTCGCATTTTTAGTGTAGGTAGATCTCTTTGACTGGTCCTGTTAAAAGTAGCTCGCAAGTCAAAAATGTGTGGGCACCCCTGGCCTAAAGTGTGTCAGGTCATTCACAGAGATGACAGAAAACTCATCCATTTGGTCATCTTCTATACAGTATGCACAGAAGTGGTCATCATAGTACATCGTTTTTACATTACAGGAAATTATGAAAGCACTCTCTTCATATATTATTATCTCGCAGATCTTTTTGAACACAGGGAGATCACAGGTACATCCAGCGCATATGAACACACCAACCTGATACTCAGTACTCTGTCTGACCCACTTTGTACTTGTAACACTCAGACAGGCTTCTAAATATAATGTCTGACCGAGTTCTTCCCCACCTTGCAAGTTACAGATGGGTTTTGATGTAGGACCAAATTCAAACCTTCTAAAACAATCATTTTCACAGTTAAATGCCAACTGACGTTGATGTTGCTCTACTAGTGATTTAATGAGATTCTTAAAATTTTTGCCACATCTTTTGAATATATGGTGCTGAGCTTCAAATCGCATGCACCACATATGGATAAGAGGGCCAATTTTTTTATGCATCTCTGGATAGAGTATCATCGAGTGGTGCTTGGGAATCGATCGCTTGTCAGGAAACAAGTCTTTGAATAGAGTATGGTGATCACAGATCATAGGTTTTAAGTAACACATCATCCCATCAGTTCTGGTGTAGGAGAACACTATATGGACAATCTGCATCAAAAGCAGGAGAAAGGTGCAGTGATTGTTATTCCTTTCAATGACATCACCAAATCAGTGGAGTGTTGTGCAGAAGACTCCATGACTGAATGGCATTCAAACCCAGGTGTTTGCTCTTATCATCCATTTTTAACCCACTTGGTTTGTTTTTACGGTCTGTGTAACCTGAATCAAAGCTCTGTATCCTGTTTAACAAGGTACTCAAAAACCAGTTTAAGTTCATACTGTACCACACCCTCTAGCAGATCATGCATGATGTCAACAGAATAGTTATCAGTACAATGGAAATACTGTAATGAATTGAGCACACATGACTTTTTGACACCATATATTGACCGCAGTTCAGGATTTTCATTTAGTGCCTTACAATGTTCAGTATGAACCTCTTTGGAACGGAAAATTAAGCCAGAACGATCTTCAGTAAATATAAATCGAACTTCTAATTAAACAACACCTACAGAAATTAGTTGCACTGTAAGATTCCCAGCAAGCCATTTAAAGCTAAATTATCTCCTGTTACTTGAATTACTGAGCCAAACAATGGTGGTTCAAAACAAGGAAGCTGTATGCCTTCGGGTTCTAAGATTTTCAGGTCATCAATAAGGGGCTTTAGTACCACATCAAAACCATATGTCTTAAGATCTTCCGTGTAGAATAGAGCTGAAGGATGTACATTAATCAGTACAGAGTTACACTTGGGTGGAAGATTCTTTTTTTTTTAAGAGTAAAATAGATACAACCAAGTTTGTGGATCCCCCTCTTGGGACCTAGAGGGTTAGCAGTTTCAAAATCGTCGTGATAGAGTAGAATCTGTAAACCGTGCTTGTGCTGCGAGAACAGTGCATGGTTTTGGAAATACAACCCATCATTAATGTCTTTGTAAACTCCAATTCCACTCTGTTTGTCCTGTAAAAAGCTCTCTCTAACTTGACCGTTTTTGAATATGGATTTCAGTGTACCCAGAATGGGTACGTACATGCACTTGTCCGTTACGGGAACCTGACTATAGACACCTGTAGTTCTATCTCTGCGCAAATCCATTCTCACCCCAAGAGCACATTCTTTAGGTTCAACTATTTCCCATTTCTCATCATAATATTTATGCCTCTTTGACTCAGTGTCTAATGCTGAAAAAGGATTACATAATTGATCAAAACAGTGTTCTACTCTTCTACAAGTGTCTGAACTTGTACTGTCAGGAGTAACAGTTTTAAGAACTGGAACTTTGTGAAGGATGTAAAGTGGCAACAGAATTTGGGCGATCGTTTGAACATTCCGCCTCATATTCTCCCTGAGTGGAAAGATCCTGATTAGTATCAATCTCTTGATCCATAGTGTGACTGTGTATCTTGCCGAGATGTTTTCGGAAGCCACTATAAGTACAAAATGATAACGGGCGACCTGGCTCTCTACATTTTAAACATAACTTTTTGCTAGGATATAATCCATGTTGAAATTTTAAATGTTGACGAAGAACCAAACAAGTTCTGAGGTGCGCTTTACATACAAAACACGTGAACATCTTCAAGGCTGTTAATCTCGCTGCAGCAATCGTGCTCGAAGTTCTTTAACACGCGGGCTCTACTTTGCTCTTCTGACATCGATGTTATAGATGGTGGTTTGGATCAATGTGTAAAAATAACAAAGAGCTTCATCATATGAGAGACTGAAGACATAGTGAACTTTGAACAGTTCATCAAAAGCTGCCACTGATGTGTGCGCCTTACATGGGATCGGTTTTGGGTCGATAATAACGTAGAACTTCTGGATGTCCTTCTTTCACTCACCGATGCAGAGGAGGAATGGTTGTCTTGTGTCAGCACTCTCAGTGAAGGTAGTCACACTGGCTCCTTCCTGAAGGTCAGCAAAGGGACATCAAATAAATATGAAAATAAAACTCTTTGCATGTTTTTTACATTATCACTAGCACCGTCACATCTTGTTTGCAAGTGGAGTAAGCAAAATGAGATGCAGGTCTCAGAATCCCACAATAATCTACACCTCAAGAATTCCTAAAAATTAAGATCTGATGTTTAAATATTAACTTTTGCATACCTTAAGATATCTCACAAGATGGCTGGTTGCTTGAGCTGAACTGATCTTGGATGTTTTTTTTCTGGCCTCTTGAGGTTAGAGGGAGCAGATGCAGCAGCAAAAGGATTGAGGACATGTCGCTGTCCCATCGTAAAGACATCACAAAATAATTAAATGATCTCTTTTTGATAATTTTTTTAAAGACTGGAACATTTTTAAAATACAAAACAGTTTATATTGACCATCGTAGTCCTCAGATTCAGGTTCAGTTCCTGACAGCAGCTCGCCCATATTCTTAAGAGTCTTGCAGTCTGCAATGATTTTTGACTTGAAGAATGTTGACGACTTTGCCAGGAACTTCTGAGACACTTCATCAGCAAACATCATGGAGAAATCCTGGTCGATCAATAAACAAGGTTTATACAGGTTTAAACATAACGGACATAAATGGATGAAAGGTCAAATACTAAAAATTAAGATCTGCTGTGTTATTTATGCATACATTTGGGATATAAAAGATTAGAACGTTGAATTTCTCAGTTTGGACCGGCCTGTTGGTGTTATGGTGATCGTTGAACAACTCCTTTCTCTACTGTACAGAGAAGGTCATTTCCTTTTCAAAACTACCTCCAAAGCTAAAGATTTTCTTACCAATCCAGGTACAGCAAGGAAACGAGGTTAGGGTTAGGGTTTCCTTTAGTATGCATGAAAAACCTCGTTGTGAATGAGTTCTTCAAATTTCACGCATTGGGTCATCTAATACAGTGGTTTTCAAAGTGGGGGCCGCAGCCCCCTTGGTGGCCGCCAGGGGGCGCCCGGGGGCCTCAACAATTTGGTGGAAAAATAAATAAATACATGATTTTATTTTTCTCACTCTCAGACACACACACACACACACACACACACACACACACACACACACACACACACACACACACACACACACACAATCAATTCCTAATGTAATGTAATGTAATGTAAAGATGTAAGATGTAAGTATTAATTTAAAAAAAGGGGGATATATTCAGAAGTCTGTATTATTAATGTGTTTTAAAGACATCTTGCAAAAGGGGCGCCTCGGTCAAATGTTTATGCCGTTGTGGGGGCCTTGCCCTGGAAAAGTTTGGGAACCCCTGATCTAATAAACTGTTACTTACCAACACAATGCGAAAAGTCTTCTTCCACAAAATATCCTTCCTTCAACCTGCTGTGCATTCCACTAGAGTTAAGGGAGGGGTCTATTAACCAAACTCCTGCCAGAAAGACGGACGGATCAGCGACCAGTCTGATCTAGGTCGGTCACTCCTAATGGTGCGTTCCACCATAGCGGTGACACTATCAGAGTTGATTTCTAGAAAACAGTTATAACACCCCATTTTGACACCAACTCTTTCATGGCACAGTGTGAACGCTAACAGATTAGACAACATACAGAGTTAGATCAACTCCAGGTAGAGATAGATTGACTCTCTGTTCATCAACAACAGAAATTTATCTCTGCTCAATTTGCTATCTGTGAGTGAGTGTGCTTTCAGTATGTGGTGTGACCCCCTTGTGCAGTAATAACTGCAGATAAGCGTTTGGTGTAAGTGTTGATCAGTCCTGCACATCGGCTCGGAGGAGTTTTATCCCGTTCCTCAGAACAGAACAGCTTCAACTCTGGGATGTTGGTGTGTTTCCTGAATGTGTGCAGAAATGGTGCCCTGCGATGGACACTGAAGGAGGCCATCTGTGGAGAATTCTTCCACCTTGCTGGATGTGCTTCAGATCCACCATGACAAGTTACTGAAGATGAACAAATGAATAATCAGTTGTCATGAGAAAAGGGTTTGGGAAGTGTTTACTGAGACAATTATCGCCTCAACTCGAGTTATTATTATTATTATTATTATTATTATTATTATTATTATTATTATTACGAGTGCAAATATAGTTCAGTTGAAATGATGTTTTGATACGTAACAAATTACTGAGTTTAACTCTGCTCCTAAGCCTTCTGGAGAAGCTTTCTTTAATGTTCTGTAGATTGAAACGCCTGCTTAAAAACACCTTTTAAACACAGCTCTTGTTTTTAGTGCTAAGAGTCGGAGTAACTTTTCTACACGTAATTTTTTGGGCATGTTTTTACTCCGAGCAGTCTAATATCTCACAGCCATGGCCCACTGTTGAATCCTCGATGTTTCTCAGCGCCCTCTGTTGGGAAATGCGAGCATATAACAGCTTTCAGAGGAAGAGCTGCTCTTCACCAGGTTGCCAGTGGTAACAAAAATGCGCACATTATGGCCAATGCCTTGTTCACTTTGTGTGTGTGTGTGTGTGTGTGTGTGTGTGTGTGTGTGTGTGTGTGTGTGTGTGTGTGTGTGTGTGTGTGTGTGTGTGGACTATATTGTGTAATTGTGAGCAAGGTTCAGTAGGATGCATTTGCAGCCTCTCTTTATTCAAAGCAGTGGCCAGCTCACAGGCAGTAATCCAAGGCAACCTGAGGTCAACACCAGACAGAATCTGAACGTATGAAGCACTACAGTATGCTACAAAACAAAGAGAATGATTTTAATAGTAGTAAATGCTGATTGGTGTGCTAGGGCATGGTGTGTAAACTTTGTCCAGTGTGGGTGCATTCCATCCAAGCAGGAGCCACACCTTAGTCTATTGAAAGCCAAGATCAACTGATTAACCAGAGGAATCAGGCGTGGCTCCTGCACCGGCCCTTTGCGGATAAGATTGGACACCCCTGTCCTACAGGCTTTATTCATACCCGTAATTCCTTTTTATCCATGCGTCTGGTCATTTCTCGTGAGCAAAACACTTTGCACGACACTGAACTGAGATTTCAGAGCACGCTTAAACTCAAACGATGCGCATGAACGAGAACTTTAACATTTAAGTGAAGACATTAAATACTAATAAATACCGAGCGTTGTAGAAGGATGAGCCGGGGGTTTTTGTCAGTAGATTGTACAGATTATGTGCAAAAACATGCATCTTTGGTTCGACAGCAAAACCGGCAGCCTCAGTTTGAATAAGCACACAAAGCAGGGAGGTTGCCATGGATACCAGTTTGACTAAGAAATGAATTTGAGGAACACTAGGGCAACTCATTTACAAATGACGCTCAGCACGATTCCTTTGGTGAAGGCAAAGTTTTGTTTTTTGGTTTTTTAGCTGCATTATAAACACCGAAAAAATTCTGTACATTTCCTGACTTCTGTGTTCTTGTGCTGCCTTTTAATATTTATCAGAACAATTAGCCATTTTACTTTTATTTTATTTGTGTGTGTGTATAATATATATGTATGCATACACACACACACACACACACACACACACACACACACACACACACACACACAGTGTCCTTCCTTGGTAAATATGAGGAATAGAAGGCTGTGAAAAAGTTGAACCTTTTGATCAAATATTTCACATAAAGACTCTGCTCTCATGGATATCAAACAACTGCAAACACAACACGGGTTTATCCAAAACATCTTTGTTAAATATAGGTGTGCAACAATTATTGGCACCCTATTAGTCAATACTGTCAAGATAACAGCTCTGAGTCTTCTCCTATAACACTGATGAGGTTGGAGAACACATGGTGAGGGATCTGAGAGCGTTCCTCCATACAGAACCTCTCCAGATCCTTCACATTTCGAGGTCCACGCTGGTGGACTCTCCTCTTCAGTTCACCCCACAGGTTTTCTGTTTCACATCGGTGTTCATTTCCACAACAAAAACATGTGTTGCTTTCATTTCATTTCATTTTTTTCATTTCGAGTTCTCTAGGGGATTTGTATTAGATGGAGACGTTGACTATTCCTTCCAGTATTTACAAGGTGCCCTGGGTGATCATGCCCACACTGGGGTCAACATGAAATGAAGCTTACAATTATGCCGCTCTATTTTCATAATCATAGCGTCTATATGTTTAAGCAAATGTTTGAGGAATACAGAGTGGTGCAAGGGGTAACCCTTACTTTGAGTACACTACCACATAGCAGCTGGTGTGGTGAGGACATGACTAACGGGGACCTGACCACAAAATAAAAACAGCAGCTTTTTCGTTCTTGGTTGCAGAACAACAATTATTCAGAGAGAAACTAATGACTCTTCTTTACTCTCATTCACTGTCTAACTATATTATTTATTTATTTATTTCTTTATTTGAGAGAGCATAATACATTAAAAAACCAGCAAACAGTAGTCTGTTTTAAATAGATCAGATTCATTCTGAGGTTCCAGACTGAGATTTTAACCTTATATCAGGAACAGAATTTCAACAATACTTCCGAATTATGTGAATTTCAAACAAAACAAAAAAAGATAAAAGATTTGTTCAATGGAATGTAGATTAAATGAATCTGCCCCTTAGTATAAGGCACTTTGCATTTATACTCTGCTAAATGACAAGAAAGGTGAATATAATTGAATCTAAAGAACAAACAAACAGATCCAATCCTGTGTGTTCTCATACACGTTATTAAATCCAACGTGTGTACTGTTTTTAATTGACCAAATTTCAGTTCTTGCTGTTATGGAGTGTTTACGCCCGATACAGCCATTGAAATCAAATCATCCTTACGTTTGCCTTGAATAGATTTGAAATGGTTTCAAACAAATAAACAAAAGAGACATTTGACAAAAGGATTAGTATATAGTATTTTTTTAAAAATTATTATTCTCTTCCAAGTGATCGTGACATGGCACCACTTTCTAAAACCCGTCTTCGTCACGATAACATGCAAATCACGTACATATTATGCAAAGAAAGCTTTTTTGTGGGGAATCATCTTAATCAAGATCATTTTTGTATTGTAAAATAATACGCCACACACTACATCAAATTGGTCTGCATGGCCAATCTGAAGACAAGCAGACTAAGGACATGGACTACTGGAACTATGTCCTGTGGTCTGATGAGACCAAGATAAACTTATTTGGTTCAGATGGTGTCAAGTGTGTGTGGTGGCAACCAGGTGAGGAGTACAAAGACAAGTGTGTCCTGCCTACAGTCAAGCATGGTGGTGGGAGTGTCATGGTCTGGGGCTGCATGAGTGCTGCCGGCACTGGGGAGCTACAGTTCATTGAGGGAACCATGAATGCCAACATGTACTGTGACATACTGAAGCAGAGCACATGCTGCCGCAGGGCAGTATTCCCGCATGATAACGACCCCAAACACACCTCCAAGACGACCACTGCCTTGCTGAAGAAGTTGAGGGTGAAGGTGATGGACTGGCCCAGCATGTCTCCAGATCTAAACCCTATTGAGCATCTGTGGGGCATCCTCAAACGGAAGGTGGAGGAGCACAATGTCTCTAACATCCACCAGCTCCGTGATGTGGTCATGGAGGAGTGGAAGAGGACTCCAGTGGAACCTGTGAAGCTCTGGTGAACTCCATGCCCAAGAGGGTTAAGGCAGTGCTGGAAAATAATGGTGGCCACGCAAAATATTGACACTTTGGTCCCAATGTGGACATTTTCACTTAGGGGTGTACTCACTTTTGTTGCCAACGGTTTAGACATTAATGGCTGTGTGTTGAGTTATTTTGAGGGGACGGCAAATTTACACTGTTACACAAGCTGTACACTCACTACTTTACATTGTAGCAAAGTGTCATTTCTTCAGTGTCGTCACATGAAAAGATATAATCAGATATTTACACAAATGTGAGGGGTATACTCACTTTTATGAGATACTGTACATACAGCAGGAGGAAATCTCGTCCTTCTGCTTAATCAATGCTGTTATACTATTTATAAGCATTAGTAAGAGCTATTGTTTACAATTAAACCATCATTTTAATCCATGTGTGTTCAGTTCACCTTAGTTCTGGTGTTAGGTTTATAATCTAAAAGAATAATGAACAGGAAAATGGCTGTCTGCTGCCTTACGTAAAGTCATGGTCCATGAGCAACAATACTTAGTGATAATGTAGTAATGATGCAGTGGAGTTTGGGGGTGTGGTAGTTTGGGGGTAGACACAATTCCTCTGCTAGCATTAAAAGTAGTCACTAACTGTAATTACTGCTCGTAATTAAAAGTACTTTCGTCATTCCATTAAAGTCACAGCAAATGTTCTTATCCTGTTCGTAAAGCCCTTCAAGTCCCAACAAGAAGGCAACTTTATTTGTTAACCAAATTACAATGGAAAGCTTGAACCAATAAATCTTGAGCAGATGGCATACGAAGCTCCAGCATGCGAAAATGCAAATGCAGGTGAGGTATTTGTAAATTTTGTTCACTCTGTCCTCTTACCTTCTCAAGTTGGCCAGGTTTCTTCATTACGGTTCCCTTTCACTCAGGGACAAGCTCAGCAAGGTTATGACATAGCAGCACGTTTCGAATTCACTTCAAAATGCAGATCATAAGGTCAGTATTGTTTCCTTTGTGTATTTATAAATTTTTCTGGGCAAGTATTTTTTTTAATGATCACATTTGAAACCCTGAAAAAAAAATAACACTGGCGCAACGGTCCTACGAGTAGCCTACTAGTTAATCAGTGGGGAAAAAAGCTTTGTTTTCATATGGTAGTTAATATATTGATGCACATGTGCTGCTGAATGAAGTTTTCTGTGTTGGGAAATGACTGTGTGTACGTTTACGTGTTTGATTATTACCTGGATAACACTGTAATCTGGACCACAGCTGTGGAATTGAGCATAAGTAAAGCCTGACCAATCCATGGACAAACTTATTACAAATTCTGGAAACGTAACCGATGTTGCTGTACTTGGAAAACATTCAGCTCTCGCTGACAGTAACAATCTGGATTTCCTGAAACCATGTTGTGGATCCGATCACAAAGGAACATCATTTTTTATGTTTCAGTATGTGACAGACTTCAGGGGTCTAGTGTGGCGCAGGTTAAAGAGAGACCAATGTTCTTAGTTTCCTATTTTGAATATTTATTTTTTATTGATAAGTTTCGAAAATAATAATTGTAATACAGTTACTCGCTGAAGTAACTTCTTTCTCTGATTAGATGATAGTCAAGAGACCAGTGATGTAAATATAAAATTCTTTAAAAAAAAAAAAAGTCTAAAATAAACAAAAACACAATATCTAAAGTGTAGCGATGATTCTTAACTAAAATCTGTGTCTCGGTTACCGCTACACGGAGCTCTGTAAATCTATGAACATATATTTAAAATCCGCGACCCGGAAAAAGGAGTAAGCGTTTGAAGATGGATGGATGGATATATTTAAAATTATATATATATATATATATATATATATATATATATATATATATATATATGCACAGCAAGATCTCAAATCTATCACATTTTTATCAAACAAACAAATAAAATAGATCATGACGTGAACATTGCTTGAATTTACCAAGATCAGGCCATTCAAATATTTTGGGATGACTGTGACCAGACATCTCGGACAACACAAACAAACTCGGACGTTTTAAACAAACAACAACAAACTATATATATTTATTATCAACATGCTAAATCCAGTCAATCTGTCATTTAGTGACCAAAGAAAAAAGCAGATCACGATTAAGAGCCTGTTAAACCATCATGTTAATATCTATTAAAACTGATTCCACAAGAAGCAACTTTTGTTTAAAACCAGCTCAAGAAATGTACATGGAGCTTCAGACTAACGGCTAACAAACATGACCAGATGTTCTGTCTGACAGTTGTGGATTGTTATGAAAAAAATTGATCAAATCAGATCGTAATGGCTTGAGGGCAGATTGTACTAATGGATTTCCCTGAACATTTAGAACCTTTTGAACTATGTGGACTTTGTTGTAAAAATGACAATAAAATAATAATAATAATGATAATAATAATAATAATAATAATAATGATAATAATAATAATAACGCTACTGTACATAAGTGAAATAGACCTTACAATGGACCAGTGTGGGAGTGCATTTAGAGCCCTTTCTTCATTTAACAATGAAACCGTTCTGAATACAGACATCACTGCTTCAACTCTTGGCTGCGTTCATGATAACATATGGCTGGTTACGATTTCCCTTTACAGCAGTCTGAGGTGATTATTCTCCTAAAAAACAAAACAAAAAAAGAAATCGAAGTAAACGTAACTAGCAACTTTTCTTGTTTTATAAGCTCGTTTCATTCGAATTTGATTTCATCCAAACGTTACCATTACATAACGGTTCCAACAGGAAGTTCCCCACACGAACTGGCAGAACTCCAGGATGAATAATTAACTGGCTGAGAAACGTAACGAAAACTTTACAGAAACACTTCACCTTTCAAAACTTTTCATAGTACAAATAGTCTTAGGCCTTAAAGCTGGCGCAAGATTAGATCAGTTCAAAGTCCTGTGAACACGTATGGAAATCAAAAACCACGCCCCACACTTAAATATGCAGTCAAGAGTTCAAGTAAACATTACATTTTCTTTTTCTTTTCTAGTTTTGTGAGCATTTGCAAATAATAATAATAATAATAATAATAGTAAAAGTAACCTGGTGAAGTAAAGTAAAATAAACCCTTTGGGTTTTAGCCACATATTCACATGAATTCATTTACTATAGAGCTTAAAGTATTTAAGCAATTCTAATTATTAGGTCTTTTTTGTGTAAAAAAAAAAAATCTGATTTGTTTTCATCATATTTACTGAACCACTCAGTGTTTGTTTCAGTGTATTTTAAATGTCTAGAAATAGGTTTAATAAGTTTGATAATTAGTAGATTTGACTATAATCAATATATTTTCACTTGCTAAGATTTGTCACTCATTTGTCTTCTCTCATATTGTTTCAGATTTTTTCATTTGCAAACAAAAAGAAACTTATAATCATACAGTAATCATATGTATTGATATGCCACTAAATCTCCCTCATATCATTCTCAGGAGCGAGACAATAAAATGCACAAGCATGCTTCTCTGTGGCTTACTGCTAATCTACTGCCAGGTAAAGCTCACCATGTTCTCACTAGTCCTGTACAACATCTACAGTAGTGGACCTGTACATTAGAGGTATAAATTCATCACCTTTTCTTTTCTGTTTTTTTTTCTTTCTTTAATTCAACAGATCACACATGTTGGTAAGTATAGTGCATCAGTCTGTGTTTATACTTCATTAATAGGTCACATGCAATATGGGTTCTTTCTACCCTTGAAAAAGGGCTTAATGTATTGATAAAGATTGATTGACTGATTTATATTAGTAAATTGACAACGGATCAATATTGAGCATAATTACAAACTTTTCTATATAACAACATTCGATTGTATGAGCATTATTTTGTTGTTGTTGTTGTTGTTGTTGTTGGAGGGTTGATTTTCTTTATTAAGAATGAAAACTCTCTATTGTATGCTTTTATTTCCAAAAGGGGCTCAAGACACATATGTGGCAGAGGTGATGATCGAAGGGAACGCAACCATGGATGTATCTGGATTCATATCTGAAATGATCATGGACATCACAACCACCACGTCCATCGTGGACGCTGAAATAATCGGCGGTAAGCATGACAAAGAAATGCGTTCTTCTTTTAGAAAAATGTTACACTTATAGATTTAAATATAGTTGTTTTTGTACCACCGGCATGTACCTGTCTATCGCTCAGGATACATATACATTGTAGAATACAGAAAGCTGTTCTAGCGGTTGTTAGACTCAAAGCGATTATTTATCATTATTTTGACCGGGAAGCTTTTAAGATGTTTTCTGAATGAAAAATGTTGATAGTAAAAAAATTGTCTTTTTATTTGCATATGAAAAATTTGACAATGTATAAGGTGTAATGCTTATGATGACGGTTATGGTGTCAAGAGAATTTCCGTGGTATGTAGTAATAGCAATAGTGGTGTTCGTAGTAATGATAATGAGTCTTTATTGGTCACATATACATTAGTGCACAGTGAAATTGTTTTCTTCGCATACCCCAGCCTGTCAGGAAGTTGGGGTCAGAGCACAGGGTCAGCCATGATACAGCGCCCCCTGGAGCAGAGAGGGTTAAGGGCCTTGCTCGAGGGCCCAACAGTGGCAGCTTGGCAGTGCTGGGGCTTGAACCCCTGACCTTCCGATCAGTAACCCAGAGACTTAACCGCTAAGCCTCCACTGCCCCACTTCTAATACTACATTTAGTAGAAGTAGTAGTAGTAATAGTAGTAATAGTTCCAATGAATAACATGTTTAGCAGCAAATAAAACATCTGATTCTTCCTCATGCAGGACTTAATTTTCTGCAAATTGTATTACAACTCCATCTAACCTAGCCACGCTTCTATTCTCCTACCAACATGATTATTTTATATATTTACAGCATCGATTTGACACTTTCTGTCCTTCAGACATCTTTCTCCTTAATATTTCTGTTCCTGATGTCCATGAGTAGGACATATTTTGAAAAAGAAAAGTTGTAAGCACATCAGGACATCTTTTGTCTGTCATTAGTTTGTTGTTTTGATCTTTCTTTCTTTAAAAACAAACAAACAAAAGAAAACAGGAATTTTGACTTCCCGGACTTATTGTTATTATGGTGTTTGCAGAATTCTGATTAAGATAAAGGAGGTAGTAAGTGGAAATTCTCAAGTTGGTTGGATTAATATTACTGATCCGGCTTCTTTCATTGTTCAGCTTGATTTAGAAAATGAACTGAATGCAAGGACTGTTTTTTTTCAAAAATGCAGAAATAGAATTACATTTACGTTTCGTAAACATTACATCTTCTAAGGACATCTTATTATCCTGGAAACAGATTGATAGAACTGAAGTAAGACGTATTAAGTAGTCACATGGCTTGCAGATGTGATTCAGTGATGTGATTGGATTCCTGTGTGTCGATGCAGAATGTGAGCTCGTTGGTGATGAGACAACATGCTGGTGTGAGCCTAATTACATTTGGAGTGACCTAGTGTGCGACACTTTCACTACCTGCTGCAACACTATACAGTGTGTGGCGAATGTCTCCGATTTCACGCCGATGTGTGTTCCCCAAGTGAACGGTAAGCTGACAGCTCGTGTATTTCCCAGCAAAAACAAAGTAATAAGGCCATTGTTGTCACGTTTCAAACATTCAATCCATCTCTTCTCTTTCTGTACAGTTACTCTTTATGGAGTCCTCACCATGTCCTCCGTAACCACCCTTCACACGCAGGTCATTAGGAAACTTTTCTTTGTCCATGTTGAAATGTTTGTGATTGAGACTCTTTCCAAAGGCAAACTGAATCATATCGAGTACCATTTACTTCTTGCTCAGATTTCATTCTGTCAGAAATACACATATATTTGATCCAAAACCTTCAAATATAAACAAATACTTATGCTATTATTTTTCTCTCATTTATTTCAGCTGGAAGCTGAGTTCAAGCTGCTGAATGGGTTCAACACGTTCACCAGTCTAATAATTACTGGGTACTGAAAATAACCCCATTATTATATCCATGCTATGCCTGGTTAAGACAATGATTATTATTTATTTTTTTATATCTTCACATCATTGCCACGTTCTCTGCACTAAAATGCATGTCCTGTGTTCTGACACACAAACAGCGGTCAGACTTTCACTGTGAGTCTCAATGCCACGTGTAAATCTGCGAAGCTTCAAAACATAATCTCATACATGATAACGACCTACACGTACATTACAAATTTCAACATTACAACGACAGGTAAGGAAAGCATGTCAGGTATTCGTAAAGTATTTTTAGACTAATGTTTAATATCTTTTAGAAGTGTTGTTAACTGTGTATTTGAACAACCACAGGAATGGCCAGTATCGAAATTCCTCAGGGGAAGGTGTGTTATAATTCACAGTACAAACTGAACTGCAGCACAGAGGAAACCATGGAGACGTGCACATGGATGATTGCTTATCCTAACCAGTACCCACAGATAATTGGGGTAGGGTCAGAAGTGGAACTACTGCCTTGTTCAAACCAATCATCAATCAACCTTCTGAACATAAAAGGGAATTGGGCAGGTGAATGTCTAAATCCTTGTCATTTTTACCAAAGAACTTACAATGAGAACGAGACGCTAAAACAAAGCATTGTTGTCTACAACAATTTTTCATGTTTTTGAAAGCACACCTACGTATATTATATCGGAATATTGGAAGATCCAGTTGCAAACTGAGCATAAGTCAGTTTTACACACCGTTAGATAAATGCACACAAGATTTGGATTAGTTCTTGCAAAAACAGCATTAAAGTACCTCCAAAATGTCATTCCATATAATTACAGATAATATACGTAGGATAAAAAAAAAAAATATATATATATATATATATATATATATATATATATATATATATATATATATATATATATATATATATATATATATATATTTACCCTTTTTAATAAAGCAGTGTCCTCCAAGTAAAATCTATTTAAGACTAACTTGTCATATATATATATATATATATATATATATATATATATATATATATATATATATATATATATATATACACACACACACACACACACACACACACATACCAAAACCCAAGACTTTAGTGCCGCTAGCTAACTTAGCAGGCTGGTTCTGTAGCTAAACGTTTCATACTTGGACCGTCACAAGTTCAAAGTTGTGCTGTGCTATTTCATGACATCACTAACTAAACTTGAATGAGGTATTCCACAGTAATAAGGAATCAGACTATAATAATTAGACCCAATCACCATTTATATATCACCGGAATCCGCTATCCCTCAAACAATCACAGTTTTGAGTCCATGGGTACATGGACATGGTGCTCATACATTCATTCCTGAGTGTAAAAGATTTCGTTGTGCGGTCCTGTCCTTTCTATCACTGCATCCTTCATGTTGTTGTTTTTTATTTGTAAACATTCTTTCTTTTTGCTGTATTTCAGGAACATACACCTGCCTGTTTACTAATGGGTCAGTGTCACATTCAGCCTCAGGACTTCTTGAGGTCGCCCTCTTACCAGATAAAATTAATATCACCAGCATGCCACCAACTGCAGATTGTTCTGTGGGTTCATCCACGTCAGTTATCGTGACATGTTCCATCTTTCCGAGTCAGGAAAATTACACAGTTATGATAAACAATTTACCAGTACAGACGACAGGTATCCGTGCCTTTATTGTGTCATTCTACATGTTAATTAACATATTAACATATAGCATATACATATGGTTTATACATCATCTTTATACTACTTAGTTGGTGTTTATATGATTCCAATTCTTTTTCAGTGACCCCCCTAATACAAAACTACACTCTAACTGTGCCCATCAACTGCGTGGCAGAACCGATACCATCAGCCAGTGCTCTGTGCCAGTTCACAAACTCTTTAAACCAGATAAAAATCACCAATACAACCATACCAATAATATACCGTGAGTACTGGTACAAATTTGTGATTTTTAGCACTACAACTATTATGCTGACGACCTGTATCTTAACTACAATGTTTATTCAGCTGGGGATCCATTTTGTCAAGAGAACGGCACATGGCCAAAAACCAAGGGTGCAGAAGTAGCAACTATACTCTGTACCGAAGCGGGTAGAGTAGGAAATATGGAGCGAATGTGCAACGGCACAGTATGGGCTGACCCAGTTGATCTTTGCACTAAAGAAACACTGAACCTATTACTCACTGCAGCATCGGTAAGACAAATATATTTCTCATACTGCTATCGGAAAGTAATATCTAGAAATGTGCGCAAATCTGTTATTTTCTCCGTCTTATTTCAGGATTTTGAACAAGGTATTGGGGCCACAACAGAGGGCGCAATTCTCATATTTGAAAGTCTAAAGAATGGTACTTCGACCACAAACTCCTACGGTGATGTAATGGCCACTGTTTCTATTTTTACATCAATGAGCCTTGCGTCCGGAAGAGTCACACTGACCGATTCCCTACTGCCAGTAAGCATTTTCTAACGAGCAGTTCTCATCTCTAGTTTGAGATGCAAGCAGTCCATTGACGATTAGCTAAGAAACTAATCAGTTAGGTGCACTGGGATTAGGAAACACTGTTAGCAGGTCAATGGTCAAAGCAATAGTTTTGAGAACCCATGTTCTGCAGATTTACTGCAGTGCCACAAACATATACGCTATAATAAACTTTATTTTTCAATTATATTTGAGGGAATTACTTTGTAATAGGGATGCAACCCATTTTTAAGAAACCTGCCCAGAACCTACAGCAGTACAACAAGTATCAGGATGTTTTACTTTCCTGTGGCGAGCAGCCGGATATAAAGTTCACAGGCTTTAGTTCATAAAACTAAATTTGTTAAATTTTGTTAAATATCACAGGCTGGTATTAACAAAAATAGTTGAGCAAATATAATAGCATATAATAGACCCGTTATGAACCTGTTTCCCAGGTGCAGAACTGTAGGGTTCAGATTTAACACCAGAACAAAAAAAACAAATAATGGTGATTTCAACAGCACCAAATAAACACATCATTTAATACTTCCTTAATTCATAAAACTCTATCATAGACTATGAATAATTAATTTGTTAAAATATTCCAATACTAGATCTAACAGGAATAATGAGTCTTGGTTTAGATCGGATTAACTTTTTAGTTTGTAAATACGAAATTATTTCATGTTTCATGTGTTTCGACTTATTTAATGAATTATTTATTTTTTAGATCCATTTAGATATTTAATAACGTAATCATCACCAACATAGCCACAAGCTGTTTAGTAGTGTTCTGAATAAATTATTCCACTTTACAAATAATTTTTTTTTTTAAAAAGAGTGATTTAATTATACCAACACATAACTTACTAAATACTGTCTTTCAGAATTTCATCGAGTCTGCAAGCAGTGTGCTGAACACGACCTGGACATCAGGAAATGTAAAGCGTGACTATAAAATCGCTACCACATATCTATCGTCTGTTGAGAACCTGGTGAAAAACATTCAAGTTAATGAGAGCGAGGGACATAATTCTTCAAACATCCAACTTCAATTCTGCCGGAACAACACCGTCTGCAATAAAACCCTTTTCAATGTAGAGCTTGAACTGAACTCAACTTCTTCTTTGGTGAAAACGATGGGAATTCAGAGCATGGCAGCACGTCTCCCAAGGGGCATTTATCAAGATGCAATATTTCCGTCCCTAGTTGTCAGTGCTGTAATCGAAAACAACGGCCCTGTAAACATCAGGATGGCTTATCCAATACCTGAAAATGATTCTGCTGGCAACTCACCATCCTGCATATTTTGGAACATGACAGAAAATCAATGGTCACAGGTCGGCTGTACCCTGGTACAAAGTTCTGAGAACATGAGCTACTGTGATTGCGATCACCTGACCTCCTTCTCTATGCTGTTGTCCAAGACCCCTGTTAACCTGCCTTTCCTAGACCAGTTAACTTACATTGGGTTGGGAATCTCCATCTGCTCCCTGATAGTCTTCCTCATCATTGAATTCTTGGTATGGAACGCAGTGGTCAAGTCCAACCTCTCTCACTTCCGTCACACTTCCCTGGTCAACATTTCTCTGTGTCTCCTCATAGCTGACTGCAGCTTCATTGCCTCGTCCTTCCCGAACATTCTGAATGACACTTTATGTCTTATGTTGACAATCGCGAAGCATTTCTTCTTCCTGGGCATGTTTTTCTGGATGCTCTGCTTGAGCATGATGCTCCTCCATCAGCTCATTTTCGTCTTCAATCCACTGAGAAAAAGCGTGTACATGCCTCTCGCCATCATTGTTGGGTACTTTTTCCCAACGGTGATCGTGGGAGTGACCTATGTGTACTACAACAACAGAAAAGATGTAACCTACTACAGCCGTGCTACCTGCTGGCTGACGTATGTATCATCAATGCAAGGGTCCCTCTACTCGTTTCTCCTCCCTATCGGCTTCGTTGTGTTCGCCAACTTATGCTCAATGGTGGTGGTCATTTCAACTGTCATGAAGCCTGCTGCAACCGAGAACACCAAAAAGGATGACAAAGAGGCAGCCAAGAGTGTCATCAAAGTGATCGTTTTTCTAACACCAGTTTTTGGAGGGACCTGGATTTTAGGGCTTTTTGTGTTTCTGATGAACGACAACAAGTTCACCAAGGTTTTAATCAATTATGCCTTCACCATTGTTAACTCCTTACAGGTAAACGTTGTCATTATAATTACGGTACAAACTTTTGTATTACATTTTATTCAAAGCATGAAAGGATCTCATTTTTATTTTTTTAAAAATTTTTTTAATTGTTTTTCCTCTCTCCACCGCCCCACCTCTTTCTTTTTAGGGATTGTTCATTTTGCTGACTGGATGTTTTGGAGAAAAAAGAGTATGTTTTTTCCTTTCTTCTTATTAATATCGGCTTAAGTGTAGCTGCTGAAGATGTTGTTATGGTGAATTGCAAAGCAGAACATTAATTTTTATTATTAATCTGCTGTTTTCCATCAGGTTCGAGATGAAATTGTGAAACTCATTTCATCTGTGAGTTAATCAATTTTTGAATTATAACAAAAAAAAAACCCCAAAACAACCATGTACATTAATTTCTTCTTTTTTAGAAATCACTGTTTTTTTAAAAAAAAATCCATGTCCAATTCTACACGAGTCCACAGATTCACGTAATTTATGACGACATATTATAAAATTCCAATACCGTATTGGTCATTTTAAACCATATCTATGTCTATTCTTCAGAAGGGATCCAAAAGCGAAAGCAAGACGAACCTGACTTCACGTCAAAAGTGAAGGTCGGTATGTGAAAATGGATTATCTTTACACTTCCTGCAGTTTGTTGACTTAAAGTACAAGTTACCATGTTTTCAATCTTACGTTGCAGGGATTAAACTAGAATAGATCGAGGGCTGAAGATGTACCAATTTTACAGCAGGAGTACACAATGCGACAGACACAATGGAGACACACACAATGGAGAGCAACAGACACAATGGACCTGCAGGATGCTGCACAGCACAATAAGTTCATCACAGAAGATAATAGAGACTCATTTAGCAAATATCCGACACCACTAGCATCCATGCTGCAGTAAACGCTTTGCATTAGCAGGTTCAGGTCAAGTGATTTGATGGAGTTCCCTTACTGACAGCAGATTTTAATTTAAATTAGATCTCTTTGTCAAAGAGCTGATACTGTGTGCTTTATATATACACACGTTTTCACCTTTTCATGCCTTTTACCTGTAGTTTTGCTTTGTGTTCTTTTGCTATTCTGAAAGCAGTCTCCCTGCAGTAATATAATTGTTCAAAGTATATATATATTGTACAAAGTATGTTTTTTTCTTCCTAAACATAGAATGGACACTTATACAGTTAATAAAATTGTCAATAATACCTAGCAAAATATTTTCCAGTTTGCACTTTCTGCATTTAGCGTATGGTAAAAATGTCAGCGAAAACATGTTTATGAAAAACATATGGGATTTGTTTGTGTTTATTTATGAACATAGAATATAATTGCACACAGAATTTCACAAATTACCAAATAAACCCATATTTCTGCCTCAGTACCTGTTCACTAGCCTGATTTTATTATTGGAAATGCAAATACCTTAAAAGAAATACCTACAGTTGCAATCAAAATTATTCAGTTTTGTCTAGTGAAATATAATATTTCAGGAATATTGGACTGTCTGTAAATCATTATAATAATGCTATATTATTATTATTATAATAATGCTCATTATAATAAATACTAAAGGTGAGCTACTTTGCCTGCAAAATCCTAGACAATCAAAATTGTCCTGATAATTAATTCTCAGCCCTATGATGGACCGGTATTCCCAGCTGGGGAGCAGATCCATCATGAGCCTGATCAAGATAAAGTGGTTACTGAAGACTAATTCAACTAAGAAAACTGTGGCATTTAGATACATTACAAGAAGACAAATCAATATATAATATAATAAATAGTATGCAGGTGGTCGCTAACTAATTAGCAGGTCCATCAAAAGTATCAAATCATTCTGATATGTTGACCAAGTAGAATGCTGATCTGTAAGAAACACACAACTTCAAATAAACAAAGAGAAGAGGTGTGATTGAACCAACAACCTACATATAACTTCTGCTTCGGGGGTTTCCTCCGGGCACTCAATTTTCCTTCCCCAGTCCAAAGACATACGTTGTAGGCTGATTGGCGTTTCCAAATTGTCTGTACTGTATGAATGTGTGTGTGTGATTGTGCCCTGAGATGGGTTGGCACCCGCACGTATGAATTCCCCTCCTCCTTTACATCTGCCACAATCTCAAACAAAATGTCCTTTGATGATGTGATGGAATTTAGTGTGAAATATGTTGAAATAATACTATGCTTACAATGAGTAATGATCCCTGCGTGTGTGGATATGCAACGCTGCACAAAAGATGCGATAGCTACGTATTGTTCATTAATTTGTTGTTGAATAACTCAGACATTTCACATACCATCAGTACATTTTGCTTTATTAAGAATGTTGTTATTAACCGAACTCCAAGAACAGCACATCAAAAAACAAAAACAAAAACAAGCGTAACGGTAGATCGCTGAAGCGCAGGGAGGTCATCCAGCTGAGCACGGTCAGCATTCACTGATGTCGCTTTGAAGTGACGCTTGAGACAGCGAGGATATTCGGTTCCTTTCTCCTCGCATCTCATCCTCGTGTCCTTCTCTCACATCCTAAGGGGGTGGAGCTAAGATGCAAGGAAAGGAAATGAGGATGGACAAATAAAACATGAGAAGCACCCAAGGTGTTGACTCGGCCTCCGAATTCCCCAGATCTCAATCCGATCGAGCGTCTGTGAGACGTTCTGGACAAACGAGTCCGATCCACGGAGGCCCCGCCTCACAACTTACAGGATGTAAAGGATCTGCTGCGAACATCTTGGTGCCAGATCCCACAGCACACCTTCAGAGGTCTTCTGGAGTCCATGCCTCGACATCTCAGAGCTGTTTTATTGCAACACACACGCACATTATTAGGCAGGTGGTTTTAATGTTATGGCTGATCGGAGTCCATGTATCATCCAGACTCTCAACCAAACAAACCCACAGCAATAAACTACTAAACTACTACTCACACAAACCTAAACAAGTGTCTCAAAGCTTCTTTCACGTGTGAGCTACTGCAGCCTTAGAAGAAAGAAACCCTCAACTCGAGAATTCCTCCTCAGAAACTTGGGATGGTCTTCTCGACTCTGAGTTCAGGAAGTGACGTCAAATCAACATGGCTGCGCGCAGCGTGGAGAATAAACACAGTCGCACGTCTTACCTTTAAATACATGTGCAGAGGTTCTCCTTAGACGAAGCAAACACACCGACGTTCTGAGACAGTACGGGCTACACGTCACGTCATGGTCGCGGTTAGCATGTTGCTAACAAAACACGAACTTTTGTCGCTCGCACTTTGTAGCTCGGATGCACGGAGGTCGAGGATGACGTCATTCCGAGCTACGATGTACCACTTCCGAGGTCTGCCGAACACAGCAGTGTCAGATGTGTGTGGAGCATGTAAAGGTGGATCAACGTGTTCATTCTTCTGACAATACCGCTGCTGTCTTCCCTACACCCACTTCCGTTGTGCAGAACCCGGAAGTTAAAAAAAAAAACCAACAGGTCTGCAGAACTGGATGTATAGGAAGCACCTGAGTTCCACACTGATTGTAATCCTGATCAAGAAGATACACGACTGGGTTCATTCCAGCAGCAGGTAAAGCTTTTTAAACACTGATCTTCCATGTCAGACTGTCTGGAGGATGAAGGATAAACCTTTGACTAAAAGTTGGTTAAGGGGAAACAGTTATTCTCTTACTTTTACACTAACTGTATGTGTGCTGAAAGTTAACAGTGTTAGTTTTAATGTTGTTGATATTATACTGTCACACAGTCTGGTGTTTCTCTTAAAGTAACTGAGGGACGTTAACATTTATGTACTTAAATAAACGTGGTGTGTAATCTGACTGGTGTGTTGAGCAATTGCCCCGAATCTGTACTGTATTATTCACCCTTCGGAGGGAATGGGTTGCCAGGTCTGTGTGAAACACGCGCTGTGTCTTTTATAAACGAGATTTAAAAAAAAAAAGTCACAACCAAAACTTAAAGTATATCTTTTCGATACATTACAAAATACACACACATACATACACACACACACACACACACACACACACAAATATATATATATATATATATATATATATATATATATATATATATATATATATATATATATATATATATATACACACACACACTCACACCAATGAGAAATTTAGCATACCGACTCCAATATGTATTTGGGACATGGGAGGAAACCAGAGAACCCATATGGGCAGAAGGGAGAAGGTATAACAGCACAGACAGTGATTGAACCAGGACCTCAGAGCTGTCCGGCACTAGCACTATCTGTTGCGTAACAGCGCCCCTAATCCTGTGTACTCAAACCTCAAAACTCCAACCTGCTACAGCATGAACCGTGTCCTTGTAACACTGCCGCTATATGAGACCGTTACACCAAGCAGCCATAAAAACAAGCACATGATGCTCAGTGTTTGAGCATTGATGAATGAACTGTGATAAAGGAAATAGCCTCAATATCTCAATATATTGACTGTTGTGTGATAAACTTTGTTTTCTTCTGATAATAGAAAATCACATTGGGGAGATTTGTGGAAACACCCAACATTTGCTTAAATGGGGAATTCAGTGGGGCAGAACAGCTTGGGAATTCCTCGAGGAAAAGGACCACACCAGGTGGGATCCACAGACTTAATGGTGGGCCACACAATACAGGTAAGTGAATAGCTCTGCAACACTTCCTGCTTTAAAATGCAAATGAGTTCTGAACAAGGATGGGCAGGCAGTCACGGGTTCCTTTATGAAACACCTCGTTCATTCACTCGTTCAGCTCTCCTTCGTTCTTTCATTCATTTGTTTGTTCATTTGATTTGAGACCGTGTGCACAACCATCTGACTTTCCCACCAAAATTCACTAATTCCTTTATGTATTGCATAGACAACATGACCAAAAGTTTGTGGACACCTGTCCATCACACCCATACGTGCTTCCAGTATTACATATCTGTGAGTGGCAAAAGTATGTCTACCCTACTTTTACTGATATACACATAACTGTGGCTAAACGTTACCGGTAACTGTTGATCAGTCCTGCACATCAGTTTGGAGGAACATAGAACATTTCTACTGGATTAAGGTCAGGACTTTGACTTGGACGTTCCAAAACATGAACTTTATTCTTCTTTAACTGTTCTTTGGTAGAACGACTCGTGTGTTTAGGATCGTTGTCTCGCTGCATGACCCACTTTCTCTTCAGATTCAGTTCATGGACTCATGTTCTGATATTCTCCTTTAGAATTCGCTGGTATAATTCAGAATCAATGAGTCCCAAACCCTGACACTACCACCACCATGTTTCACAGATGGGATAAGGTTCTTATGCTGGAATGCAGTGTTTTCCTTTCTCCAAACATAACGCTTCTCATTTAAACCAAAAAGTTCTATATTGTTCTCATCCTTCCACAAAACATTTTCCATTAGACTTCTGGCTCGTCCATGTGATCTTTAGCAAACTGCAGACAGGCAGCAGTGTTCTTTTTGGAGAGCAGTGACTTTCTCCTTGTAACCCTGCCATGCACACCGTTGTTGTTCAGTGTTCTCCTGATGGTGGACTCATGAACATTAACATCAGCCGATGTGAGAGAGGACTTTAGTTGGTTAGAAGTTACCTGCGTTCCTTTGTGACCTCGGAGACTATTACACGTCTTTCTCTTGGAGTGATCTTTGTTGGTCTCCACTCCTGGGGAGGGGAACAATGGTGGTAAATTTCCTCCATTTGTACACGATCTGTCTGACTGTGGATTGGTGGAGTCCAAACGCTTTAGAGATGGTTTTGTGACCTTTTCCACCACGATGAGCTTCAACAACTCTTTCTGATGATCAAAGGTTTTCTTGTCCAAATATGCCAGAAAAAGCCATCAGTTTCCATGGGGTGTACTTATTTTATCTTCAAATGTTATCATAGTCCTAAATTATAGGGTGTTCAAGGCTTGGGGTGGCAGAAAATTCCTAATGTTCATTTGGGGTTGTTTTCCCAAAACTGGGGGAACCCTATCAGAAGCATTATGAGAGATCTATTGTTGAACAAGTCCCTTAACCCTCAACCGCTTACCTACAGTATATTGCCAAAAGTACATGGACACCAGGTCATTGCCCCCACATGTGGATCTTCCCCAAACCGCTGCCACAAATCATCTAGAATGTTTTGTATGCTGTAAGATTTCCCTTCACTGAAACATTGACAATACCCCTGTGCATAAAGCGAGCTCCATGAAGACATGGTGTGTTAAGGTTGGAAGAAGGTGGAAGAACTCGAGCCCTGACCTCAACTCCACTGAACACCTTTTGGGATAAATTGGTGTGTACTATGCCTTCTTGTACGCCATCAGTGCCTGACCTCACTAATGCTTTCGTAGCTGAATGAACACCCCAAAATCTAGTGGAAAGCCTTCGCAGAACAGTCGATCTTATTATAAAAGAGTGACCAAGTCTGGGTATGATGGTCAGGGGTCCACATACTTTCGGCCATATAGTGTACATGACTGGATTACCTTTCAAAACAGATATTCATGCATTCACAGGGAACCTTCTTCAGACTTTACTACCCATGCCAAGCTGAAGAGGGTTCAGATGAGCTGAACTGGATCCCATGCAGAGAGTACTTCAACGGCCTCGCGGACTTCATGAAAATGAGCCGAGCATTGAGCGAACGGATTTTTAACTTCCTGTTTGGTAAGCTCCTTGTTCAGACACCGATAATTAACACGTTCATGTATTGAGAAGACTTGTTACTGACGTAGATCAGTTGCTGCGTATATTCAGCGTATAGATCATCATGTGTGTGTATATAAACTTACACATACACTCTATCTAGTCTGCTGATATACCTAGATTATGAGAGAGAGAGACTTTGACTCTGCCGGCCAAAGGTCTGGACACAAACTGCATATAAAAGGGGTTTCTTCATTGTACTGCATCAAAATGAATATCCATAATCCACTGCAGTTCTTTCATGAATTCTTATATACTGGCCACTTTAATAGGAACCCTGCGCATTCGATGCCGTTATCTAATCAGCCAATTATGTGTAATAACTTTTTATTTTGTGCTATACCGTTGCTCATAAAAGACCGTCATCATTACAGTTCCATATTTTACTGTCTCAGACATCAAACGATGAGGTATGGGAGAAGGACAAAGAAAGTTTATAAACGATAAATCGTCATTTTTTCCCCCCGTATTACTAGGATATTTATTATGACAAACTATTATTTCCGTCATGAAGAACTGTCATAAAGGTATTGCAATGTTATTAAGATGACATGAAATGAATTCCTGGCTATGCCACTGTATACATATCTAAGAAGTTCTTTAAAAATGATTGAACAACTTTTCTTCTTTCTTCAAAAGGGTCTTACAAAATCCCAGCAGCATGGAACGCCTCTTTTAAACCAGATGGAAAATACCCAGTCGTTATTTTCTCTCATGGTCTGGGAGCATTCAGGTACATTTAATTCACAGTAGTCCAAGCGAGGCATGTGCAGGTATAGTAATTCTTATGATAAAATGAGCATATTTTGCTAGAAGCTATATATAGGCTCCTCTAGATGTACTGAAACGGTTACGGTTGTTTAACATGTCTAGTAGTACGAAATCTGAGCTATTGTCTCGTATTCATGTTTTGATCTGAAACCCAGTGTATAACGTCAACAAACGAATTGGCCTCGCCGTTCCAATACGTTCAGAGGGGGACTGTATGTACCTGTCTTTTTGGGGCAGCATTTTACTTGTTAAAGGTCATCTTTAACATCTTGAAATGTCTTTAGTGTTAAAATTTAAAATGTTGCGCACAGAGACAAACGTCGACGTGTCCACGAGTGTCTGAACTGTGGTCTGCAGTCCCTTGTGATCTTCTGTGGTGTGTTTCACAGGACACTGTATTCAGCAATATGCGTCGAGTTGGCCTCACAGGGCTTTATTGTTGCCGCAGTGGAACACAGGTAGGGTTTGTTTTTGTTTTTTAAACCAGGACTTAAACACGGTCATTCACTCAGTGGGACGCTGTTGACACTACGGCATGTTGGGGTTCGTGAAGAATAGTTTTGTGTTCAGCGACGTCACAGGGTGTCCGGTGCAAGCGTTGAGGTCTCTGTGGGTGTGAGTTTGTGGGGAAATGTATTTTGTAACACGTTATAGACCATATATTAAATGGATTTCTAGAATTTTGCGCACCTTTTAAGCACTTCAAGAAGTTTAAAAAAAAAAAAACTGAATCAGGCACTACAAGCAGCTTCGGTTCATTTGAGACGTTATTACACAATTACCAGGGTACTTACTTTCTTTCATTCATTCATTCATCTTCAGTATCCACTATATCCTGGTCAGGGGCCTGGGAACACTGGGCACAAGGCGGGAATACGCACACTGGATGGGACACCATGTTTTTGGGAGGTGGGAGGAAACCGGAGGACCTGGAAGAAACCCGCATGGACGTGAGGAGAGCATGCGTAGAAACCCCACACAGATGGGATTCTCGTGACGTTTGAGCTAGCGGGTTGCCTCCTCCTTTAACTGAGGAATATTAGAACGTCAATATGACCCCCCCCCATTGAATGTGAATTTAAAATCGGCAAATGAATTATATTTATTAATTTCAGATTAAAGCAAACGTTCATCCTTTTCCAATTTCCCTTTTTAAATTTTTTTCTAAAATCAGAGATGAATCAGCTTCCGCAACCTTCTACTACAAAGAGAAGTCTGAAACGAAACAAAGCCATCACGCGCCACGGGAAACGTTCCGGCCTGTGTCCGATAATTTGGTGGAAGAGTGGATGTACTACAGACCACTAAAAACAGGCGAGAGTGAATTACTTCTAAGAAGCAATCAAGTGAGAGACTCCCCATATTATTGTTACTGTAAAAAATATATTAAAGGAGAAGACTCCGAGTTGTTATCTTGGCAAAGGGAGCTAGCACAAAGTATTGACTAAAAGGGTGCCAATAATTGTTGCATACCTATATTTACCAAAGATATTTTTTTGTTAAACCTGTGTTGTGTTTGTAATTGTTTGATATCGTGAGAGCAGACTATTTTTGTGACTTTAAAATTTATTTATTTTTTTTAAACAAAAGATCAAAAGGTTCAACAATAAAGACGCTTTTTCACAGCCTTCAATATTAGTTGTATTATAAGGGTGCCGATATTAGTGGACGGCACTGTAAGCTATAATATATTCGTTTTATTGAATTTTCTTCAGGTGAAACAAAGGGCAGATGAGTGCATCAGAGCTTTGGATCTTCTGATTGACATCAATTCAGGAAAGTCTGTGGAAAATGTCTTGCTGTCTGAATTTGACTGGTCAAAACTGAAGGTGATTACAGAGAAAAAGCCTTCATCTACAAACACGAGCGTGTCCTTCGATATGTTTACGTAATCAGAGCATAAATGATGAAAAATCCCCAACAGTTTTTACAGTACAGTGCTTTGTATGCTTCTTTACAGAACTGTATGGACATGTGTAGAATAGCAGTCATGGGCCACTCCTTTGGTGGGGCCACAGTGATCGAGTGTTTGTGTAAGGAAGTCAAATTTAAGTAAGTATTCCTAACGTAAGAGGGTCTTAACGTGTTCACCGGATCATCACACGTCATTAAATTCATAAGATAGATCATACACTCTAGTGTAGGACATTTCCAGCAGATAAATCAGTCACTTTTAGCATCATTTAAATCAGATTTAAATTAGATGTTAAGGTCTGGAAAAACCTTCACGTGGTCAAATCTCAACATTTCCTAATTTATATATATATATATATTAGTTCAAGTGGTTTTATTGTCATTTCAACCATATACAGCTGGTACAGTGAAATGAAACGACGTTCCTCCGGGATCACGGTGCTACATCGAACAACACTCTAACCACACGAGACGACACGGACGTAATCTCGTTCTGAAAACCACACGTGTTCCTGAACTGTAACTGGTGTCTTATTTGTACACATCTCACTCACAAATAAAGTTAAACATTTTAGCACCCGGTTGCCTCAAAAGCAGTGCTTAAAAAAAAAAAAAGTTTAAGGGTCCAAAAGTAATTGGACAAACTATCTATCACCAGACGCTGGGTTTATTCCCTGGTGATGCTCTGCCAGGTCTTTACTGCAGCGGTCTTCACGTCTTGCTTGTTCTTGGGGCGTTTTGTCTTCAGCAAGTGAAATGATATAGATTCAGGGCAGGTGACTGACACGGCCGCTGCAGAACATTGCACTTCTTTGCCTTAAAGAAGTCTTGGGTTGCTTTCCGAGTAAGCTTCAGGTCATTCGTCTGCACTCTGAAGCACCGTCTGGCCAGTCGTGAAGCGTTTGGCTGAACGTGAGCAGGTAATGTGGCCCTGGTACACGTCAGAATTCTTCCCGCCGCTTGCGTCAGCAGTCGCATCATCAATAAATACAAGTGAACCAGTTCCACCGTCACTACCACACTATAACATGAGGTGGCACGCTTCAGACCATGAGCACTTCCTTTCCTTCTACATGCTCTTCTCTTCCCGTCATCTGTCCACAGGGTGTTCTTCCAACACTGTACTGGCTTTTTGTTGTTGTTTTTGTCAAACTCTACCCATGGTCGAGGGTTACCAGTGAGTTACCTCGACTTCATTTTGTTTGAGGCTATGTCCTGACTAACGTTAGCCTTCACCGCTAAAACGTGTGGTCACGAGCTGCTGCTGGTTACCAGTGTCTTCCAGAATAGATTTCACAATGCTTTGACATGTTTTAAAGCTCTTAATGGCTTTAATGGCTTAGCACCCGTGTACCTCACTGAATGTTTTTCCATCTGTACCTCAGCACGTGACCCGAGAGCCGCTAATGTCAGCCTTCTTAAAACCCCCTGTGTAAAGTACAGACGCGGGGAGAGGCCCCCCTTTTGTTCCTACTTTGTTTCAAAACTGTGGAACTTGCCCCCGTTTTCATTACTCAGTTAAGATCAATACTTTTTTTTTTTTTAAAGTGGCTGAAAATGTCAAATTAATATCTTTATTAACTTGGCATTTGATTGAAAAGTTCATATTCTGGTATTCATGGTTACCTCGTTTGAATTGTTTATCGATTTATTTTTTATACATGGTTCATTTTTCATTTCTATGTTTGTGTTTCTGTATTTATGCACATTTTACCATAAAATGTCAACTATCTCTTGTATCAGTCAATAGTGTGTGTGTGGGGGGGGAAGTACACCCGATGGATATGGTGTTTTTTTTTTTTTTTTTTTTTTTTTACATAGTTGGACGAGTAAACATCTGATCCTCTTTGAAACAGTGCCTGTTAATGACGTCGATATACTTGAACAAAAGCACAAGGAAAATTCACTTTTTAAAATTATTTATTCAACAGAAATATCGATAGATGTGATTCTTCTGTGGAAAAGTAAGTACACCCTTGGCCTCAGAAGCTAGCATCCCTTTAGCAGAAATAACTTCTTCTAGGTGTTCTGTATAATTGTCCACCAGGCTTGCTGGAATTCTTGACCACTCTTACATGAAATTCTTCCAGTTGTAAGATCTTTGAGGGTTTTCTTGCATGTTCTGCACGTTTCACATCCCCCCACAACATCTCAATGGGATTCAAATCCGGGCTTTGACTCGGCCATTCAATAACGCTCCATTTCTTCTTCTTGAGCCGTTCCTTTGTGGATTTGCTCGTGTGCTTAGGATCATCATGCTGTTGAAAATCCACTTTCAGTTCAACTTTTGGATAGATGTCCTCACGTTAGCTTCACGCACTCTTTGATGTGATGCAGAATTCATAATTGAATCAATGAATGCAGCTTTTCAGTCCCTGAGGCAGCGAAGCAACCCCAAACCATAACATTTCCACCACCGTGCTTCACAGTTGGTATGAGGTGTTTCTCCTGAAAAGCTGTCTTTGGTCTGCACCAAACATGTCTGCTGTTAGTGTAGGAAAACAACTCTATCTTTAATTCGTCTGTCCAGAGCAAATTATTCCAAAAGGCCTGGTCTTTGTCTATATGCTCATTGATAAACTGTAGTCCTGCAAAAGCTTTTTCCTGACACGCCTCCCACGCAGGTCAAATCTGTGCAATCTCTTTCTGATTGTAGAAGCATGCACTTTCACCCCAACAGCTGTGAGACTCACTCGTAGATCCTGTGATGAAATTTTCTTGGTTCTTGGAGACTTCTTTTTGCATCAGACGGTCTGATCTTAGGCTGAATTTGCTGGGACGGTCAGTCCTGGAGCTTTTTAAAAAGTCCTTTGCCAGACTCGTAGGCATCCACAACCTTTTTTTTTTTCTCTCTCTCTTTTCTTCTCCTTTTCCTGAAGGTCTTACAGAACTCTTCTGTATGATGACACCAAACACCTCAATAACAAAGATTTGTTATATAAAATAACACAAGATACTAGATATGAGAGGGGTTTAAATAAGCAGGTTCTAATCACTGGCACCTAATCCTGAAAACCTGACACTTTACAGATTTGAAGGTGTGAACTAACTTTTTATGTGACTTTTTTAAAATTTAAATTGGGACAATTACTACAGGATAGTAATTTGATAGTGTATCCATCCATCCATCTTCAACCGCTTACTCCTTCTTCAGGGTCTCGGGGAACCTGGAGTCTATCCCAGGGAGCATGGGGCACAAGGCGGGGTACACCCTGGACAGGGTGCCAGTCCATCACAGGGCATAATCACATACACACTCACACCCATTCACACACTACAGACACTTTGGACACGCCAATCAGCCTATACCATGCATGTGTTTGGACTGGGGGAGGAAACCGGAGTACCAGGAGGAAACCCCCGCAGCACGGGGAGAACATGCAAACTCCACTAAGCCACCGTGCGCCCTTGATAGTGTATCAACTTTATTAATAGGCAGTGTTTCAAAGATGAGCAAATATTTGTGAACAAAAAACAAAACAAAAGCAGAAAAGCATCTCTGTATGCACAAACCACCAGACCTCGAGGTGGATGCGCTACAACAGCAGCAGACCACATCAAGTTACTCTCCTGGGCACAAACTTTTCATTTGTCCTGTGCATTCTATTACATTGTGTATCATTTAATTTTACTACTTTATTGCACTGCACTTTGAGGTGTTGTACATAAGAAAAGTGCTTTCTACATACTGTTTTTAAAATGATGATTATGCTCGTCTCTCCTACAGGTGTGGCATTGCGCTGGACGCGTGGATGTTTCCCCTTGAAGAGGAAATCTTTCCAAGTGTGAAACAGCCAATATTTTTCATTAACTCTGAGAAGTTCCAGTGGGCTGGGAATATAATTCGCATGAAGAAATTAGATTCTGCAGTCATTCCAAGAAAGATGATCACCGTCCTGTCAGTAATATGACTGTTTGGAGCGTAAATTATTCACAGTTCAGAGCTAGTTCTGCTAAGTATATTCTACAGTAGCAAAGAATTTTTTTATGCAAATGTATAGCTAAATTCATTTTTTTTTTACGTTTTCTCTGTAGGGGAGCTGTGCATCAGAGCTTCCCAGACTTCACCTTTCTCACAGGTCACTGGGTTGGGAAGATCCTGAAGCTGCACGGAGAAATCGATCCTCACATAGCAATGGATTTGTGCAACAGAGCCTCGTTAGCATTCCTTCAACAACACTTATGTAAGTTAGAAATGCTTTCGTAGAATATACTTTCAGCAGTTTAGTGTCTTTCGTGCTCTTTGCTTACACGTAGCTTTCATCATTAAGAATAAGGCAAATAATTGTACTTTTAGGGCACATTAACTTAATTCTTCTACCGTACCCCTACAACAAAAGTCAGGCTGCAGCACGCTCCTCACGATCTGGTAGATAAACAGGGGAGTGATTTATTTATTTATTTATTAACAAGTCAGAATTTGTTGTCTAAACTGTCGTGTTGTTGGCGTTTATGAACACTTTTCTGATTCTGATACCCTTCATTTTTTACCACACACACACTGTACAGTCAGACACCTTTCTAAGCCAACGGTTGTGGTTACAGGCATTTAGGGGGCATAACTGGTCTGTGTTTGCAGCACCCAGTTCAGTGACGTAGCGATCATACTAGTGAATTAAGAATTCAACAGCCTTAGCTTGCTCGTTATGTAACATACCTAATTTATACTGCTTTAACAAACCTACAACACTTATTTACAGTCCTCTCGGGAACTCTTGCAACGACAAGGCCAATTCATCATTTTTGCTGTAGAATGAAGACATTTGGGTTCGAGATCAAAAGATGATTATGAGACGAGTTTAGAATTTCAGCTTTTATTTCCTGGTGTTTATACGTAGGATAAAGGACACAGAACATAACACATTCTGTAGCAGACCAATTCGTAGGCTTGTATTTGAACAGGTGACTGACGGGTGTGTCCTGTTAGATTGATCATTAAAACGCACAGCTCTGAAAATCTACTCTTGGTTTGAGACTTCTGTTTCACCGGTGAAGACTGCATTTGTTGTTAAAAAGGATAAACCAACATGAAGATCAGAGAGCTGTCTATGGGAGAAAAGTAAGCCATAATCAGAGGCATTGCACAAACATTGGGTATAGACAATATAACGATTTGGAATGTCCTGAAAAAGTACATTCCACTGGTGTACTGAGCAACAGAAACATTGTGAGAGCTGTGAGGGAAAAACCCCAAAACAGTCAGTGACCAACAACCTCCACAGGGCAGGGGGAAGGTCTCACAATCCACCGTTCGAAGAAGACTTCGAGAGGAGAAATATAGAGACCGTACCACAAGATGCAGACCAGTCATCAGCAGTAAGAATCAGAAATCCAGACTGGAATCCACAATGAAATACACAGATGATCCACAAAAGTTCTGGAACCAAGATGAACCTCTACCAACGTGATGGAAAGGCCAACGTGTGGAGAAAGAAAGGATCTGCTCATGATCCAGAACATACAAGCTCATGTGTGGAACATGGTGGAGGTAGCGTCATGGCTTGGGCTTGCATGGCTGCTTCTGGAATATTCTCACTAATCTTTATTGATGATGGAACTCATGATGGTAGCAGCAGAATGAATTCAGAAGATAAATGCATCCAAATGAATCAGAAGGAACTTCATCATGCAGCAAGACAACGATCCGAAACACACTTCCACCTCAACACAGGACTTCATCAGGGGGAAAAGTAAACAAAAACAACAAAAACTGCAGTAAAATCCTGGAAAAGCAACAAAAGAAGAAACTAGCAGTTTGGTGTCAGTGAGTCAGACTTGATGCGGTTATTGCAAGAAAGGGATATGTACCCAAATATTAAAGTAAATAACAACATTCCTATACTTTTGCTCACATAAAAATCCGGTAGTATGACACAAAAGCTTCTGTGTTTTGTTATTCATCACATGTAGATGCAAACACCAGGAAATAAAAGCTGAAATCCTAAACTCTCGTCTCATCTCCATCTTCTGATCTCGAACACAGATGTATTTGGTGTACAGGACACACTAATAATAAACTGGCCTTGCAGTTCTGATAGTTTCAGAGCGGACTTTAAATTAACAAACGACCTAAAACCTATGTCGAGATACTAGCTAGCTACTGCTACATACTTGGGTTTCATTCTTATTGAGAAGTTGCCCATAATACACTTTAGCTATGTAAGGTCTTCAGTTCAGATCCACACAGCGCTAGGCTGTATTCTCCTAATTATTTAAAATGTGCTTCTGTGGGGCAGCATGACTTTAACCTACACTAAAGAACATTCTGGCTGAGGTTCTGTACCAGTAACTGCAAGGTTGTTGGTTCAAATCCCAGGATTGCTAGATTCTCACACACACAGAGCCATCACTTCACCAATTAGGTATGCACTTACATTTTAGTTTTACTTGTAAATCAGTTTTATCCAAAAGTAATCAGATGTATTGTTTCACAGCTCTGGAGAAAGACTTCAATCAGTGGAATCATTTAATTGATGGAAAAGATGTCCACTTGATTCCAGGCACCAACATCACTCTGCTTCAGTCCTCCATCTAATCCATCCGCTTGTTGTACTGCTTATCCTACACAGGGGCGCAGGGAGCCTGGAGCCTATCCCAGGGGGCTTGGGGTGCCACCAAACCCTCGCAGGGTACAGGGGAATCCCCGATTCACACACTACAGCTATCGAACTCTAACCACTAAGCCACGGTGCACCCAACCCCACCCTGATCTAAAAGTACATGCATCACGGCTCTGTTTGTAATAGTACAATCCCAACGTGCCAAACTAAATTTAATTTCAGCTGTATAGCTGAACTTTGTCTGCGGTGTATGAAAATCGAGCAGGTCGGACCAGATGAATCGTAAATATTTAAAATAAGAGCATTATTTAAATTGAGTGACGTGCAAATGCTTATACTTATTCCCTTAAAGGAAGTTTATTAACCACAGAACGAGAGTATTTTCTGAAGTTCTACAGCTTGGTGTCCCAGCTGGTCTCGTGCTTTGCTTCTACAGCGATGTTACACAGCACTGATCGGTTATAAGGAGGATCACAACCCCCATTGAATATTAATAACCTGCGACACCGCGGTTACAGCAAAATAAACAGATCACAGTTAGACTGGTTGGGACTGAGAAGAAAAATCACACAGTCTGAAGATTCAGCTTTAAAATGATCTATAAAGCCTTTACACTACAAAATGCCTACAGTCAGAATGAAATATTCCACGACGTCATTTTATATTTGAAACCATTTATAAGTTAATCCATGTATTTCAATTTGAAGTGTTTTGTCGCTTGTCTTGTGTGGGAATAAAAAATAAAAAATAAAAAAAATACTGACACAGGAGAAGCCTGACTTTAATAATTATTGTGTAATTTATATCCGTTTTACATATGGTTTATAACTGGGCAACAATAAAAAAAAGAATTGGAATGAAAGATGTTTTGTGTGCATTGTATAATCACAAAAGCACCAGTGAAACTTGCACCTTGTTGATTTTTTACTGAAATTCTGATGTGGAACCGTAAAGAACAAGAACCAGGTCCACCATTTTGTGCTATAAGAAATGAAAGAAAAAGTACGAGACACCACTAAACAAAATGGTGTTTCGATATTTTTCCTCCTCACAACACATGCACTTTTAAGCTCAACCGTCAAACTGAACAAACTGTTTTGAATACATCTTAAAAAAAAAAAAAAAAAAAAAAAGAGTAGCCGCAGCTACTCTTTACTACCGGGCTCACTCGCCCCGGCCGGGGAAACCTGCCACTCCGTCACGAAGATGATGTCATCGGACGTGTCCTCGATTTTAACGGACAGATGCGTGACCGTGGAAGCTCTTAACTCATCAGCTGGTTTCTGCAAGTCTGCAGAGCACATGACGGTCATCCGTATTAAAAAGCCACAGTGTATATATACACCTGCTGATGGGTCTGTGGTTCATAATCAAATGTAAGCACTTACCAGAAGAGGCCGTGTCAGCAGCAAGACGTTCAGTCTCCACCATACTGCCTTGAATCTAATATTCAAATTCAACACAAACACACAGCACGCGTATATAAAGAAATAAAAAAAATAAAGTTTAAGTGCATCAACACTAGTGGGAGTAAACGATCCTCACCGTGTCTGATGTGATATCTGAGCCCTGTTCGGTCTCACTCACAAAGTCAATAATGTTATCTGTAAAACCAAGAGCCAGATCAGCGAATGTTAGATTTCTTTAATAATAATTAAAAAAAAAAAAAAAGGAAACGCATCCTCAATGAAAAGGTACTGTTTTGCCGTTTGTCGTGTGCAAGTATGTTTTTTGCAAAGCAAGATAGCGTACCAATCACAGCAGGGAAATCAGGATCAGCAGCAAGGTCCACATCCAGAGCCTACAAAACATCAAATTACACCTGGGATTAACACGTGTCCTGGGCGATCCGAGCGCAAGTGGTCAGCGTGATGTACAGGGGCGAACGAGGTGTCCGACGTGTCTCACAGCGTGATCCGGGACACATACAGCCGCTTAACATCCGTAGAGTGGCCTCAAAAAAGCATCCGAATGTGTCTTGGAGAGTAACGAAGGACCGCCTAATCAACTGCTTCATTACAATCGCTGGAAAATAAATACGTGATCATTGTGACAGAGTTCTCCTCCTCTGGGCCAATGGAGAACGGTGACGCGGTAACAGCAGTGCTGAAAGCAGCCGCTTCTCTTTGCGATCTCATCTCCCGTTTATTTACAAGTTTTGTTAAGAAGCCACGCGATCGAAACGTTTTAAATGGAAGACCGGTGTAATAAACGTGCACGACACCCTTCCTCTAGCCGAAATCTGATCTCAAGTGCCTGCTGGAGACACGTTCAAAATGCCATGTATAAACACCAATGTGTTCTGGCTGTCCACTTGTGATCGGATCACTTGAGACAGATGTTAATACCAAGTATGAGCAGGGCCTTAGACAACCATATACATAGTTTATACTTACTGAAATAACTAAATTAAAATAAATTTAAAAAAGCGCACCTTCTCCGGTGACGTTACGCCGAAGGTATCCAGATCCGCTTCAGCTTCCGTCTCCTGGTCCTGTAAGATGTTAAAGCGTTATATCTCTGGTCCATGTGTGCACTCGGAGTACATATTAACTGGAATAAAGACAAAAGTACCTTCTCCAGTGGCATCGCAGGTATGAATCCCATCAGCTCATCTACCTGCTCACACGTCTTAGTCACACGTTCTAATGTTAGTGGACAAGATTAAAATGAGTATTAGTTCAGTTTCAGACCCTTTTCCAGATTAACATTAGATTATATGTTCATAAGACTAAAACAGACCTCTCTGTTCTTCTACTGGAGGACTCGTCTCCTCAGCTTCTTCCACAGGTTGTACCTGATGAGAAACGTCAGCGTGAGTTTATGCTTTTTAATTGAACCAAAGTCTACATTAATTTACCTGGACTTTCACAGCACAGCATAAATCTTCTGCTAATTCTAGTGTCGGATTCATTTCCATGGCAGGTTCTGCAGGAGAAAACAAACTAAAATCATACCACAGATTCTTTTCAAATAACGTGTTAACATTTTACACTGAGCAGTATGAGCATATGAAGTCATTTATAGTCATGTGGCTTTCACCTCATAACCAAATACCTATTTAAAAACGTATTCGGTTACAGTTACAAATTACTTCACCGGAAATGTAAATGGTGGAAATGTTATGGTTTGGGGTTGCTTCACTTCCTCAGGGACTGGACAGCTTGCATTCATTGATTCAACTATGAATTCTGCATCATATCAAAGAGTGTGAAGATAATGTGAGGCCATGTGTCCAAAAGTTGAACCTTTCAACAGGATAAATCACCTTAAACACACAAGCAAATCCACCAAGGAACATCTCAAGAAGAAGAAATGGAGGGCTATGGAACGATCGAGTCAAAGCCCGGATTTGAATCCCATTGAGATGTTGTGGGGGGATGTGAAACGGGCAGAACATGCAAGAAAACCCTCAAACATCTTGCAACTGAAAGAATATTGCATGGACGAGTGGTCAAGAATTCCAGCAAGCCTGGTGGACAATTATACAGAACACCTACAAGAAGATATTTCTGCTAAAGGGGGCAATACTAGCTTCTGAGGCCAAGGGTGTACTTACTTTTTCCACAGAAGAATATCACATTTCTATTGATATTTCTGTTAAATAAATGATTAAAAAAGCAAATTTTCCTTGTGCTTTTGTTCAAGTTAATCAACATCGTTAACACTACTGTACTGGTACTGTTTCAAAGATCATCAAATGTTTGCTCATCCAAATATGTCAAAAAAAACAACCCAACAACAATTTCCAATGGTCCATGGGGTGTACTTATTTTTTCACATGAGTGTATATTTCAAAAAAAAAAAAAAAAAAAAAAAAAAAAAGGCTTTTGCATACAGTTAACTAGTTTCAATTTCAATGCGTCAACACTACGCTAGTTCCGAGTAACATCGGATTTTTGCCATGCTGTTAAATTTGCCAGAGATTTTTCAGGCGAAAGTTTGGTTTGACCAATACTTTGTATCCTCTATTTTTCAATGTGCAAAGAGACCACAGTTCCACCTTCTTGCTTTCTATTGGCTCACAAGACAGCGGGTCTTCAATTCACTGCTCAAAGTGCACCAGAAAGCAAAAGGACACATTTTCCCCCTCTTTCAATGAATTGGCTTTTCCACGTTTTCACATGTCTTCGATATCGGTGTAGCAAGAGTTTAAATATGGCAAATGCTATGGTTAAACAGTAGATGTTGACAGGTGTGTCAGGAGCAGTGATTTATATTACACTTGTTGTGGTATTCCGTTTCGGCCTGGATCCACTTCAGAAGTGACATGACTGAAGGTATTAACGCATAGCCGAAACCCATTTGTAGTACTCCATGTTCTGGTGTAATGTGAATTCATTAAATGTCACGTGTTACATTAGAAGAACCATGCTTATACAGTGTTCTTGTAATGGAAGTGTTTATCTTACCACTTTGCTCAACTGAAATATCTGCAACAAACATTTTGCTCTGCAGAAAAACAACAAAATCCAACATTAGAAGCTGATGTTGCTGGGTTTTTTTTTTCCTTTTTTTAAAAAAAAAAAAACACCACATTTAATATGAAAAGGAATGAAATAAAGCCCACCGTTTCCTGAGGAGCATCGAGACCTGAATCTGGACCTGGAGTCACATCATCTTGCACAGGTTCTGTTCATTAAAACAAAATGGTTTCAGATAGGTATTCACACAGAAACGTATAAGATCTTCCCCTGAGAATGATCCAGATCAACCCATATTACTTACGTTCAGACTCTGCCACCAAGTCACCTAAGCAGCAGTCGTGCTCTTTATCTTGAGGCTGCAGTAACAAGTAAAAGTAGTATGTAAAGGGACCCTGACCAAAATTTAAAGTGTCGATGCATATAGTGTAAGCATGCCTACTCTGTGGTCCCAGTCTGAATACCGGGGAAACCCCTTCCTAAAGACGCATGCTGCCTTGAAAGCCTATAACAGTTATGGGTGGATATTTGGGGTGGGGAGGGGGCAGTCATCACTAGTTAATGGAACCAATCGTGAGGGGAATAGCTCAAGGTTCAAGAAAACTAGATATAGTGGATATAAAAAGTCTACACACCCCTGTTAAAATGGCAGGTTTTTGTGGTGTCTTTTTTTTTTTTAAATTGAGACAAAATCACGTCAGAACCTTTTCCTCCTTTATTGTGAAATTTTAAGCTACACATTAGCAAGCATCATGTTGAGGGCTGGGTGTCGATCACTAAAGGTGAAAAAGGATCTGATTTTTTTTTTACATCACAAAAACCTGCCATTTTAACAGGGGTGTGTAGACTTTTTATATCCATTGTAGCTAGCTGATTGGCTACTGGTAATGACTATGTACATAAAAGTACTGCAATAACAGGAATGGATTCCTTAAGCAACAGAAGTGAGAATTTTTAAGGGTTGCTTGTTATCACTAGAGGCAAGGACAAGCACTTGCTAGCAGACATTAACTCACTCTCATACCTCGGTGTGGCTCCTTCTGTCAGGTTGACCGGGTATGGGGTTTCTCTGGTCCCTTTTTTTGTGCTAAATACAAACAAAATTGCCGTTTTCTTTAGCATCTTCTTCAGCAAAAGACCCAGTAACACTTTCAAATCTATTTCATATTCTTCTGGTTGGAACTGCTGGCTGCACACTCGGAAATATCCACCATTTTTCTGTGGTGTAAAGACTAATTTAGCTCAACCTGATTTGCAAAATGACCCGATTACCATGATGCAACTTGGTTATCCCTCCTAATTATCTGTAACAACAACCATCTTGTTATTAAAACAGGTTTGTTTATCAACACGTTGCACATTCAGAAACTCAACAGTACATGACATTTTAGGAAACATTTTAGTTCACAAGGCGCAGGTTTTCCTTTTTTTTTTTTTTTTTTTAAATGTCAGAGTGACACGTCTCACTCGGGGAGGAGGATTGGTTGATTACAGCAGGGAATCCTGCTGTGGTTGGCTGAATTACATATTGGTGTACAGCATGCTGGGTATTGTACTTTCGCTACATGGATGTGTGAAACAGGAAACTGACGCAAAATCCTGAACTCCGTTAAAATGGTGACACTAAGTGACACAAACCTGTGCAACAGAACACTACATACCATGACGAATAATATACAGTGGTGCGTGAAAGTTTGTGAACCCTTCATAGTTTTAAATAATGAATAAAGTTAATGTTTTGGAACGTCCAAGTCAAAGTCCTGACCTTAATCCAGTAGAAATGTTGTGGAAGAACCTGAAGCGAGCAGTTCATGTGAGGAAACACACCAACACCCCAGAGCTGAAGCTGTTCTGTTCTGAGGAACGGGATAAAACTCCTCCGAGCCGATGTGCAGGACTGATCAACACTTACCCCAAACGCTTATCTGCAGTTATTACTGCACAAGGGGGTCACACCACATACTGAAAGCACACTCACTCACAGATGTGTCATATTAGATCATTTTCCTCCATAAATAAGTGATAATATTTTATAATATTATATATAATATTTTATAATATTATAGTATTTTTTGTCTCATTTGTTTAACTGGGTTCTCTTTATATACTTTTAGGACTTGTGTGAAAACCTGATGTTTTAGGTCATATTTATGCAGAAATGTAGACAATTGTAAAGGGTCCACAAACTTTCAAGCACCGCTGTATGAAACTAGCGTTATGCTGGAATGCTCCTTAATGCACTTTTCATGATCAGGAAAACGCAGGTATGAAGCAACACGGATTAAAATAAAACCTCTCGGATAATGTGACTGCTATAGGTAAGGTTCTACGTGAAGTAAAATATAGATGCGAGGAGTTTTCAGTTTTCAGTTAGGAAATATTAGGAATTATCAGAATTAGGAAATATCAAATTAAATTCAGATTTCGGCATGACTTAAATGCTGTCAAGTGAACAAAACGCACGTAAAGTAAAAGTTTCGATGTGTGTACGTATAGTATATATTTAATGAAACACACAGAATAAAAAAGCGCACCTTCTCCGGTGACGTTACGCCGAAGGTATCCAGATCCGCTTCAGCTTCCGTCTCCTGGTCCTGTAAGATGTTAAAGCGTTATATCTCTGGTCCATGTGTGCACTCAGAGTACATATTAACTGGAATAAAGACAAAGTACCTTCTCCAGTGGCATCGCAGGTATGAATCCCATCAGCTCATCTACCTGCTCACACGTCTTCGTCACACGTTCTAATGTTAGTGGACAAGATTAAAATGAGTATTAGTTCAGTTTCAGACAATATACAGTATATATTAAAACATACTGCCATTCAATTGTGCAAAACAGACCTCTCTGTTCCTCTGCTGGAGGACTCGTCTCCTCAGTTTGTACCTGATGTGATACGTACATGATTGGTTAGACTTGCGCGTAAATGCATTCTTTTATGACTACACAAAGACACAAACTGGGACGTTAATTTACCTGGACGGTCATAGCACTGCATACGTTCTGTTCTAGTTTTGGCTCAATCTCCATGGCTGTTTCTGCAGAAAGATAAAAATCGTACCACAGATCCTTTTCTCCCAACAATACTTTTTTTTTTTTTTTTTTAATGAAAAGTCTATGGACATAAAATCTTAAACAATACTTAGGACAGTAAGTGTTTTCTAGTCCCATGTTTCTTTCATAGAACAAAACCATTTTGAAGCTACAACATTGTTCTGCGACTAGTCGGCAGTCATTCTACAGTCTTCCCTAGGAATGAGATATATATATATATATATATATATATATATATATATATATATATATATATATATATATATATATATATATATATATATATATATATATATTTCCTCTGAGGATGATCCAAGTAGGCCCTATTACTTACTTTCAGATTCTGCCACCAAGTGACCTAAACAGGAGTCCAGCTCTTTGTCTCGAGTCTGTAGTGACAATTAAAAGACGTCATGAGGCAATGTACAAATCTTTGTTTAAACTCTCATAAACATCAAGACTGTTCTCGCTCAAATTCTTGAAACCTCACCAAGTTTACCTGTTCATCACTCACCAGATCCATCCCAGCACTAGGTTCTTCATCCATCTCTTCATAACTACCTATGACTTTAGATGATAAAGACTTTCAGAACATTCAAGCAAGCCAAACAATATTCTCAAGTTTAAAAGAAGAAAATTTCATAAATGCTGCAGTCACGTGATGAATCTTACCAGAACGATCTGGAGAAGCAGAACAGGTCACGGCTTCGTGCGCCGTTTCCTTTTCAGCCTGTGATGAATAAGGAATACGAGTAATGCAATACCGTCCTACCTTCAATTACACATTTTAGTTGAACCAGCGCGAGTAAACGTAGCGCTTCTTTCCTCAAACCTCATTTGCCTCCTCTATTAGATAAATGTTGCGGACTTATCAATAAATTAGATGAACAAATTCCATTAAGACTATTTTATATTTCAGTAGATAAATATACATTTAAATCCTCTTAAACATCAACACAAACATCGTCTAACCCTTCCACTGAGACGCGTGAGGCCAGCCAACTGCAGCTTTTCTGACTGCTGCATCACAGGGCATCGTAAAACACTTGGAGGAAATCCTCCGGCTATCTGCCCTCTTCTACATACATGAGCTCACAGATGCCTAGTGTAGCTGTGATTGACAAGGTAGAGAGAGAATGCCCCACCCAACAATTTTGTTCCCTTTTGACACCCAGCCACGGATGGCTGTGGCAACGTCGTGACTCGGGAGCCGGGAAACTCGTTCATCATCATCATCAATTACATAAAAAAATGATAATTGCTTAGATAACTGCTTTACATTTGAAGGATTTTTTACAGCGTTTTGCTCCCACCACTGCTACATTCCTACATATGCATAGTTCAACAATCAGAACAGCACTTCTACGGATGGTTCATACCTGCAACGATTCTTCTGGTACAGTTTCAAAAATGTTCACCGGATCCACCAGCATCACAAAACCACGGTCCAAATGCTGTACTTGTATGTTATTTTGAATTTAAAACATTGCTGTTCATGTGACATTCACAGTCGTGAAAACATGCTTACCGAGGTGGAATCATCAGAAATCTTTAAAGCTTGTTCTCGGGGCCAGATCGCACATTCTGACCTGACTGCACCACTTTCTGCAGCCCTTCTTACGTTTCCCAAGGCTTTGGAGAAACAAAGAATCTCCATCATGCATATAAACCGTCATGTATAAATAAATAAATAAATAAATAAATAAATAAATAAATAAATCCAGATTTTCACGTGACACTTACCTGATTTAATGATCTCATGATCAGACCCAGTCTTATTCTCATCGTGTTCTGAAACCAATCCATGCACTTTTTCGCAGACCTCATCACAAGACTGACCTTCTGGACATGCAGTTTCCACTTGGTTCTCATCAGTATACTCCACAGAACCTGTGAATGCTCCTTCACGCATAACGTCTGTGGAGTCTAACAGGCACTCCCTGAGAACATCCACAGGGTGAACTGGATGAATGCCTACATTTATATTTGTATCCTTTACACCGACACTTCTGCCATAATTCTCAGGCTTTTCCATGTCTGCTGACGTCAAGTAGCGATCTTCATCTAGAGAAAATCTCTCACTCACAGCAACATTTCTTTTATCCAGCATCTCTGTGGGTCCAGCTTGCTCCGCATGCTCAGTCAGACCATCGCATTCTACCTGCAATTTGGGAGGAGAAATGCAAGTGCCACTGTGCAGATTCTCCGTGGCTATAAAAAGGGGGTCCTTGGGCCCTTCTATAGGTTCAGCTACACATGGAGCAGACGTTTCAGGCACATTAGTCGAATCACAGACCGTTGCAGAAGTTGCTAGTTCAAATGATGTCCTCTTGCTATTCTGAGTCCAACATTTTTTCATTGCATCATTGATGATAAGATCGTCACATTCCAGCTGAACAAAATGAGGAGTCACCACATCGCATGAACTGGACAATTTCACAACTGTGACTTTCAAGAGTTGGTCATTGATTAGCTCATAGAACTGATCAGCTGCCTTGTCGTCCCAGGACCCATCCAAAACATTAAAACCATCGAGCTGACAAGCAAACGCCTGAGGAGGTAAATCGGATACCTCAAATGGCAGTGGTCTAATGTCGCACATTTTAACTTTTGATTCGTTTCCATAGTCAACAAACAGAACAGAGAGTGTGTCCTTTTCAGCTGAAGTCACCTTGGCGCGATACCATAGTCGGTCCTCATCGAAAAGGGCAATGCATCCGCTTTCAATCGGTAGGGTTTCTATACTCAAAGGGCCACTTCCCAAATTACTACCAATCTTTTGGATTATATCAGAAATCTCCTGCAGCTTTTCTGTCTCTGCATACTGACACCAGAAAAGCTGTGGCCCAGTAATGACTGAGGCATATACAGCAATTACCTGTCCAGTCCATATCTCAGGATTCTTATAAGCACACAGATTGAAGTCAGTATCTGGGCTCTTGGGTGCACCTGTTGCAGTTATGACATTTGTATCTTTGGAGAAAGCAGATCCCAACGGCTCACCATTGACCTCAAGTTTGACCTCCCATACAGAACCTGACTGCTGGATAAATTTACATAAAAATCCATCAGCATTTTTTTTAATTGCCATTTTGAAATTCGAGGCCGCGTCACGGTCGACTTTTACCACTCCAGTCAGTGAGCAATGAATGCTGTACCTTGGCTGGGAGAACACTTTGTCCAGAAAGCATATTTTTGAGAGTGAAACTTCAGCGGTGTTTCCGAAGTCAATGAATTCGACATCAGCCGTGACACCGACGGGCACATTTCTCACAACTGCACGGTACCAACAGTTATCTTCAGGGTACTCTGCACTAACCAAGTCACCTTCACAGAGATCACCAGGGTTAACAGGTATGTGCTTTGGCTGACCAGCATTCAACTTTTCCACCAGAGACCAAATTTCACTTTCATCCGTTACCAACTGGACAAAGAAGCTTAAAGGACTATTGCAATGTGAGATGAACACTTCAGCTTCCAGACCTGGCTCGACTACTTTAACAGGGAGCTCGGCTTGTTTAAGGACACCGGGTTTGGCATTTTCAAATTCACTAAGAGTTTCTCTGTGAAAAACACTGTGCTTCAACTTTATTGGGGCGATTCTTTTCGTGCCCCCGTCAGGAAATTTTCCTGCGCTTTCTTCCGAGTCAGCACTTTTCTGAGATCTCCAGTGTTTCTCTGGAATCCACTGCGCTACTTTTCGTCTTTCAGCACATGACTGAAATTGATCCTTGACTTCAAGTCCTTTTACAGTAATTTGCTCGTTTCTCTCGGCTTCAATGTGAAATTTCTCTCTGATTATTGCATTTACTGGAGTTTTCCCATCATATAGCTCAACAATTAATTTACCAGATGGTTCTTTGGATACTACCAAGGCTTTGAGCTGGCGATCTGTCACAAAACTTTCAAACCAGCTATTCACTTCACTTGGAACCTTTTCGGGCACATCAGAAAGCCCACACTCAACTGCTTGCACAGGTATCGCCATAATTTCAGCAACTTCAAGTGGAACTGGTAGGACATCTGATTTCTCAACTTGCTGTGTGTCACCATAATCCACAAAGTGGACTACAACCGAAGGCTTTTTAGATTTAAGTTGTCCTCTGTACCACAGTCCATCAGTATATTTTGCAAAGCAAACATTTCCAAAGATTTTGGGACAGTTAATGCTCTGTAACTGACTGCATAATCTGTTGACATTATCTGCAAGTGCATCAATCTGCACCAAGTTTCTTTGCGGATGACAAAAGAATTGGTTGACACTTTTCACACAGGTGATGCTTACAACTTCTTCGGACCCAGTTCTGATGCTGTGTGAAGAGTAGTAGTATGTATCTAGCCTTAAAGATGGCAGAGCTCCCTTTTTAGGTGCATGGTCAGCCAGACCTCTCTGGGCAAGAAGTCTGCAGATGCTTTGGAATGGACTCTCTAAATCCACTACATTAAACACCACATTCTGAGTGTCGCACATCATGGCATACACAGTACATTTCAACACCACACCCATTGAGGCTGCCTTGTCCACAAACTCTTGAAACTGCAACGTAGCATCCGGACTCCATACTAAAGTGGAACGAGAGACCGGAGAGTTCAAGTTATACAAGCAGCATCGGAAAGCTTGTCCTTTCAACTTAAGGAATTCTGGATCAATGCGGCGAAGGTCGTAAATGGGAACGCTCCTCGTTTCCCCATAATCGACAAAGAGTACGGTTACATTAGAAGCCTGGTGCTTTTGGACGACCAACGCTCGATACCACATTCTATTTTTAGGGTGACGAGCAACACAGGCAGCTTCCAAAGGAGGCTGAAATTCAGAGTTTGCATAGTACCTCTGAAGATCTTGCATTAGCAGTTTCAGGCATTTTGCATCATTAGCTTTCTGGCACCAAAAGTCATTCGGATTCTCGATGTAGGATACCGTAACGTCAAATGAGCTTCCAACTGGAATCAGGTACTCCGTGAAAGCAGACGTTACAGCAGGCGAATTGGATGACTGTGAAACAGCACTCGTCGTGAACACGTCAGAAGTCTGTACCGCTTTAGTGTGTGGTGTGATCACAGGTTTATCCATATCGGCAAAACCTGCACTACAGAGCAGCTTTGAAAAATCTTTTTCTCCATCAGACATAGAATCAATGACCTGGACAACATGTGTGTCTTGGGACTTTGCAAGTATATGTACATCAAGGACTTTGTCCACAACAGCTTTAGCAAAGAATAATGTGGCATTTAGATCCCATTCTTCACTTCTGGGTTGAACACCGTAAAGAGCACACTTAACTGCCAAGGCTGGTAGGTTTTGATAACTGAGGGGCAACTCGCGAAGGTTACTACAATCAACCAATTCTTTGTTTCCATAATCAAGGAAGAAAACCTCTGCCTTCGTCTCAAAGACTTCACAAATAGCAGCCCTGTAGAACACATCATCTTTGGCTTTGGCCACACAAAGTCGACCAGCTACAGGCTTTATAATCAGTCCTCTGGCTCTGGTCAGATCACTACACATCTCCGTCAGGCCATCCATTAGCAGGTCAAACTCAGCAGCATATTTCTGTGTCTGGATCCAAAACTTTGAGGGGCTATCAACATGCTGCACAACAGCCACATGATCGGTATTAGGTAAGAGACTTTCTGTGAAAATCCCTTTCAAATCCTGGGTTCCTTGTGTCTCACATTTAACTGAAGCCTGGCACCTCCGACTCATTCCAATCTTGTGCATGGTATCATCTTTAAGGCACCTCGAACCTATTAAGCACTTCTCTCTGGAGCCAAATAATTTGTTTAGATTTTTGTTTTCATGTCCATACAGTGTGACGTAGTGGACACCCTCCGAGAGGCTTTGATACTCGAATTTGGCTATAACGGTTCTGTTAAGCAGTAAGGATTTCAGATAATCAATCTGTGAAACTGTCCAACCATCTCCTCGATCAATAACTCCATGCAGAGAGCAAATATAAGTCACAACAGGCATTCTGACGAATTCTGGGGCCAGTGGTCGAACATGCTCTACTTGAACAAATTGTTTCTTCCCATAATCCACATGCAACACTTCAACTACACTGTTGGTGGACATGACCTGCAGCAAAACAGAGCGATACCACTTTCCATCATCTCCTCTTGATGCACAAGGAGCCCCCAAGTTCTCAGGTCTTGCAAAATGAGATTCAACTGTTCTTTCATAATGCTGAGTTATCTGCTCTCTCAGTTTCTTGAGTTCCTGGGAGAAAACCTTTAGCTGACAGAAGACACGTAGGGGATTTTTTACCTCTGTGACTAGCACAGTCTCGATGGTTTCAGCTTCTAGCTTCGGATACATGTAACACAGCTGTGTCTTGGTTTGTTCAAGTGGTTTACATCCGACGGATGCAGTCCTCAACGGCTCTACAGACCCAGCATCAGACTGTAAAGACCTTGAAACAAAGTCTTTGAACTCGTCATTTGACAATTTCTTTGCAAATCCCATCTCGTACATTTGCCTAGACAGACATGGAATATCAAGTAGAAATGCACACTGAGGGATGGAAAAATCCAGAACATAGGCAGTTACTGTTCTCCCACAGAATGATTTCATGTACTCCAAGGCCAATTCTGACCATCTATTTTCAAGAGACAATGGCAGGACATTGGAAAGAATGCACAATTCAACTTCAGGAGGTAGGCTGAAAAAGTCAGTTTGGCCCCATGCCAAAAGGCTGATATGAGCCTGAAGTGTTCTGCCTTCATCAATGAGAAATACTGTGTAGTAAGTATCATTTCTTGACACTATACGAGCTCTGTACCATGTTTCATAGACCCGTATAAGACAGAGATCACCAGGCTTCCCTTCTCCTTCATGAAATACTTCTTTGGGGTACTGAATCTCTTTTTTCATTTGTTGATATGCAAGTTTCTGATCCTGGACAAAATTACCCCAAAACTCTACCAGAACACAGAGACGGCTCACGTTTATTCTGGTAATGAACACGGTCACGTTTGAGCCAGGTGACGGGAGCCCAGGAATTGAACACATTGTTCTGTTGTCTAGGTTTCAGGTTTGGAAATAATTCAAGAGGTTTTCAACATCTGATGACATGGTACCTATAAAGAAAACGCAAAAGAACACATTTTTTAAACCATTTGATGTTGGAATATAATCAAGAACATACGAGTTTCATGTTTTAATCAGACAATAAAAGACCAGTGCAATATCTGGGGTTATGGTAGGGGCGTCCAAACTTTTCTGTGACCCCAAACCTTGACCTCGCTCATTCCATATTTTTATAATATGATTCTATTGTAATATTTGAAATTTTTGTCCAAGTGACTAAACTACATATTCCTTACACTGAACTACCATTTTAGTGGGATTTGTTGATAACTGAAACTTAATGATGACAGTGAACTTAATGATGATTGTGATTTCCAAATCTGGAAATCACAGATCTGCGAATCTGCGAATGTTCAGAGATCTGCGAATGTTCAGAGCGTCATCACAAACACAGCTTGAGGAGTCCTAAATGCATCGCAGTGCACACTGGGAATAATCTGGATGCTCAATCAGCTACACGGCAAACACTACGGTTGAGGATGTAATACCCATCAAAACGGTCAAAAACATGGGTTTAAATGCCTTTTAAAAATTCGTGATCCATGTTACCATGTACCCAAAAGTGCACAAATAAACCCCTGACATTGATCACTGCTCAGTCAGTTGCAGTTCACACTGCACGAGTCTGGCCTTTTCTAAACCAGTCTTTTTAATAGACAGTTGTATGTCAAGAAGCCAGAAGTACTGATCATCCTAAATTAATCTGCATCATTACTGACAGATTAGATTATTTTTAATCCCAGCATTATAAAAGGTCAAGTTTTCCCTCAAACTTCAGCTAGTGTAAACCACACTATCACTTAAACTGACTGCCTTACAGCCTTGTGCTTATAAACCACCACAAACTACTAGTTCAGACGATGTTTAAAAACCTCACAATTACCCAGTGAACACACACGCCAACACATTTTATTTTATTTGATTTTATTTGAAACATCTTACCTCAGGTGTTCTCTACAGAAGCACGAGCAGACGCTTCAACCGGTTGCTAGCTATCAGTTTACAGCTTCAAGACTTCGACACTTTCTCCACTCCTGGCCTTTGAGAATAGATCAGACTAGTTAATTTTAAGTGTTAATCGATTATTAAAGCACAGGTTTGAGTTACATTTTCTTTTTAAAGTTGTGTTAAGAATAATATCAGTCAGTTAACAGGTGCTAAACTAAATGGCGCCTCTCATTTGAAGCCCCGCCCCCCCGCCATTTTGTGTAAACTAACAGCTACTGATTGCTCATGGATTCATCTACTTGCTATATTTTGTATAGCAAAATACATGACTTTTTTTTTTTTTAATATTATTAATAAAAAACAACAACAACAACAAATAAAAACTAATAAATAGAGGCGTAGACAGTTTAAAACATATCATCCGGATAATTATTAGTTGGCGGTGAACGGATACACCGATTTTGCGCGTTAATTCCACTATAATCACGTCTATATTGTCTGTCTAATCACACTATATCGGCTATCAGCTGCTATGATGTGAAATTTATCAATCAGTTTAATTACTACAGATAAAACGCTGATTTTCTACTTCCTCACCTTTCCTCACTTTTATACTTCCTCACCGTTATATGCGCGGCTTTTACACACTTAGCGGTAATAACAGCGGCGCGGTTTTTACACACTTAGCGGTAATAACAGCGGCGCGGCTTTTACACACCTAGCGGTAATAACAGCGGCGCGGCTTTTACACACCTAGCGGTAATAACAGCGCCCAAAGCGGAACGCGAGCGTGCACGAGCTCCTACACAATTATCATTTTTAAATAAATAAATAAATATTAAAACCAACACACAACAATTCACAATATTTATGGGTACATTAAAAAATGGACAAAATCGAAGAGACGCAATAAAGCATTAAGCCCAATAAAAATACATTTATTATTATTATTATTTTATTATTATTATTAAAATACATCAAACCATACATTTTTTTTAGTGTAGATGGTTCATTTCACAGAGGAAGCTTCTGACACCAAAATATTAATAATTTAACCCACGAATTAGTTCACAGTGAGCTAATGTATGCTTTTACAATAGATTCATGGCGTGAGTTATACAATGATAAAAATAATAAGACAGTTGGGTTTTTTGTTTTTGTTGTTAAACGTGTTTAGTAAATGTATTTTATTTGGATTTAAAAATGCCATTTTACACCATAGGGTACAACTTGTAATTACAAAAAAACAACAACAACAACAACAACAAAAAAACAATGCCATGATATCCAAGATGTCCGACATAACTTCAGGAACATCTTTACAATCCTTCTATAAAATATCTTTTTTTAAAAATTATTATTATTATTATTATTTTTATAAAAGATGAACCATTAATTAATATTTATGTTCAGCTATTGATTTAAGGATTTTTGAAACCTATGATTAACCACTTGTCCACTAAAGAGGACATCATGCATTAGTCAAGTTATAGCACAGCTTTATTGGTGTGAACATACTTATTAATTTTTTATTTATTTATTTTTTACTCATATTTATTGATTTTTCAGTTAACTGATCTATCATTATAGTACAATTTAAGGATTTTTAAAAGCATTTTCTGTAGTTAGCTCTATTGTGTAATTAGTATCTTGATTTTTGTATTTCGTAGAGTTTGAGAGTAGCACGAAATAAAGAAGTGTACAGGACTGTAGATGAGATTCCAAGTCAGTCAAATGAGGATAGTGACAGTGATGATGATGATGATGATGATGGTGGTGATGACGAATGGCAGCCAGGTAAAGAAGGGTCAACAAGTGCTAGCAGTAATGAGAGTGGAGCTGAAGATTCGACAGCCATTTCCAGCATTCAAGAGCAAAATAAAAGAAGGAATATCTGGAAAACCAAAGATAAGCAGTTTAAAGGAAACCTGCCTCCTATGTTTAATTATTATTATTTTTTTAGGAAAGTGCCAACTGAATGTTGAGAGAACAGAACCAGTACTCATGTTCCCAAATGACCTGGTAAACAAAATAGTGCACAACCCCGATCTGTATGCACTCCAAAAAGGAAAAGAAAACCTGGCCCTAACAATTGAAGAACTCAAGACTTTTCTTGGAATAAATATGGTTATGTCATATGCTCATCAGATGAATGTCTTCATCTTGATTTGATAGAAAATGCCATGCCTGTTAACGTTAAGATCCTTAGGTACCTTAATTTTGTGGATAATTACTCATGAGTAAACAGACCAGTGTTAGATACTCTTAGATTTTATCACATAACATCACCACAATTCACTCATGCAGTCATTCTCTCTGTTGGTTTTTTTTTTTTTTTAAACTTATAAATAAAACTCTTGACTGAACGTGACATTTTTGTCATTTTTTTGCTGTTTAGAGGTGAAGTCCTGAATCCTGTCTTTGCAAAGACTTGGACAATCTGAATATAACGCCAGTTTAACTTGGTGCGGTGAATAATCGGTCTGGATCACTCACTGCGTGTGTGATGTGTGATATATATATATGTGACTGAACGTCATTACCAGCTCGTTTCAGAGGAAAGTAGCTAAAGCGTGCACTGGAAGCCACTAAAAGGAGTCACAAATAATTAACATGCAAATTAGTACACCATGATCATTGGCATATCAAATCCGGAAAGGAAGATATTCCCTTTGAATACAATATTTGGTTCCATTTGAAAGTTTCATCAGGGTAGAAACTAATTTCAGTTACATTCAACACCCAGTTTCTACGAAGAGCAACGTATCAAAACACTTAAATCTTAACCGGTAAAAGTTTCAGCCTAGGGTTAGGTTATTTAGGTGACATTTTAGATTGTTTTGTTAGGTGTGGTTAATAACACAGAAATGTAAAACATGTCTGTCTCATTGGTGGTAAATTTATTCACGAATTCACAATAAAACCCAATTACAAACCAGCCACTTTAATCCAAAAGTCAGAGTAAAAATCCTAAATAACCATCTGGTGGTACATCACTCGTACAAATAAAAAGCTTTATAGCAGGAGAAAAAAAACAAAAAACATCTTAACAGCTCAGTGTTTATTACATAAAAGTTAAGGTAAATTAGCTGTACAAAAAATGTGGTTTATTTGCGTCCTTGTTTAAAAGTGTTCACTTGGGGAGCAGAGGGATAATCATCGCGTTACTTCGGGGGATCCGTATTTATGCCATATTTCTCCTTGAGAAGTTTCAGCTGCTCTTCTTTTTTCTTCGTGTCCATTTTCTGGAATGCCTGAAAGGGGGAGAGAAAAAAAACAAACAAAATCAAATGTAACCAAAGTTTGCACACCCCTTACAAAAGCAGAGGATTAATACTAAACATTAGAGGACAAAAAGCCGTTTGTACTTCAAAGGTAAACTCAAACGTACTCTGTTCGCGTTGTAGTACAAAACAACCAGGTATCTGTTGCAAACGTTGAATCCGGAAAGGTGGTCACAGGCATTCTTGGCATCAAAGATGTCCTCATAGACTACGTAGGCAGTCCCCCTGGTCTCTGGTGTGTTCCCGCTGTATGCACACAGTTTATTATCGTTAAGACACGGATATCATTTTGTAAAAAGCATCTCCAGACATGAACTAGAACACTTAAGTACAGTTTATTAAAACCTTCATATAAACAAACATAGCTGAAAAACATCTGTCAGAGTGCCGAGCGCATGTTTATACTTTCAGCAGACGCTTTTATCCTTACAAATGAGGAAATACGAACAGAGCGATAGATCAAGCGGAGAACAATACTATTAAGTAAGTAGTGCTACTGTACAAGATTTATAATCGAGTTCTAGAGAAGCAAAGTGCACAGAGTAGAGGCGTAAGAGCCAGTCATTTATTTATTTATTTTTAAAGATAATGTGGGGCTGGTGTTTTTATAGGGGTTGGCTACGTGCTCAGTAGGTGGGTCTTCAGCTGTTTTTTGAATATAGTGACAGATTCTGCCGTCCGGATTGAGGTCAGAATTTCATTCCACCGCTGAGGAAGAGTTAGTCTGAAGGTTCTGGAAAGGGACCTTGAGCTACGTTGTAAGTAAATTGTAAAGCTGTACAATTACAGCATTAAATGTATGTGAATTTGTCCTGACAGAGTATTTAACGGTTCAGTATTTCAGGAGAAACACAACCCTACTCTGGATGATGTAGAAATGATGGAGGAGGCCATGAAGCTGCCCTCTAAGGATCAGGATCAAGGCTTCCAAGAAATGACTTTGACAACTCGGGTTACACATCTTGCCGTTACAAAACACACTTCCCAACTGTTATGGAAATTAAAATATGACAAGATGAGTACCCCTGAGGTGAAAGGTAACCTTGTACTAGCTATCATTCAGTTTCCATTGTGAGACTGGTCCACACATCAGCAATCTCCCTCACCACTCTGCCTCTAGATGCTAGACATACTGATGCCAATATTACAACAGGGACAAATGGCGAGACGCGATCATTAGCGTCCCTTTGACGAGTTGTGGGGGAGGCGACAGTATAAACTCTGTCCAGCAATAGACACTGAACATTAGAAATAGGCTTACATGGGAAACGGGTCTCTCACATGCTGAGAAAGGATGAGGAAAAGGAAAGAAACAAAGTGTCTCCCTTTTCCAATGCCCTGTATTCTGGGATAGTTCGGGTATTTTGTCCGGTAGGCGGGATGGAAATCTTGGTGAAGAAACCCGTCAACCCTGATCGATGATATTATAAGCACAGTTAAAGAAATATAAACGAAAAACCGCTCTAAATGTTATCGACTCTTACTTTTACTTTATTTGCTAGATAGCCGACCATCGTGTAACTCCGTCGGTTATTATTAATACCATCTCAGAAGGGTTGTGAAAACTTTTTCAGACCCACAGTAGGAGGTTTTACTTGCTTAATGCTTTTATGATGTTGTTCACTGCTTTTATTCAGCAGCAATACACTGATCTAGGACACTGGAGTGACTCATCAGCATGTTATCGAAAGGTGCCACGGGAAAGACTCAGGGACAGTGATTAACTGTGGACTGTAGAAAACCATCCTGCATAAACAAGACTACGAGTAAAACAAAACATGAACTGGGAACTTACACTCTAATCTGCCGGATTGGACCGTACTTCCCGAAGATATCGTACATCTCTTCTGCTGTGATCTTGTATGGAAGGTTACGTATGTACAGTATCCTGTTCACCTCTGGAGGTAAGCGAATCTGAGGGGAGAAAACAGGAGAAAGTTTATGACGTTATTTTTACAGTGAAGAATTAACGCATTGACCCTCTTTCTGGTACAGTCCGCTCTGAAACTAGTGGAAGTTTGTGGACACCTGTACTTATAAAGTGCTGGCTTCATGAATGATTCGTTTAGAATATTTATTCCTCCTTTGCTTTAAATTAGTCGTTCAGGACACTTCAGTTGTGTTGTAGCTTAACAACATCCCCTGTCTGAGTCTAAGACGTTACTCAAGCTAACAAGCTAACAAGCTAACTACACTGCTACGGTCTTGGATACAGCGGAAGTGCTCAAACAATTCGCAGAACTTGACGGATTAAACTGTACTTACATTCGCACGCTTGGCTGCTTGCATCGCCATGGCTGAAGCTCTTTTCCCGAAAAACACCTTATACTTTAAAACAAACCTTTAACACGTCGAGATTGTTTTCACCAGCGCCCCGTTCACGCAGTTTGTAACGTATTATGGCGCAGATCAATGACGTAGTTCCTGAAACAGGCCAGTGAGTTCCGGTTCCCCTTCAACGCGCATGCGCGAAATCACGACGCTTTTCTCCTGTGTTAGTTTGTAGTCTTATTACATATTTTCTATTAGCGTTAGGGGAATTTCACATTGTTTGTTAGCTCAATTGCAATTAAATAGATGCTTTAAAGTATTGCATTCTCTTGTTCGGACAGTCGCTCATATTTTAGTTGTTGTTGTTGTTGTTATTATTATTATTATTATTATTATTATTATTATTATTATTATTATTATTATAGTGTGTGTGTCGTTTTTGTCATACAACCTTGGGCTTTATTCCAGAAAGCAAGGTCAGTTTACCGTCACATAAACCCTGACCTCTGAAGTTTGATTAACCCAAACCTTGTTTACTCGGAGTATGTCTGCTCCAGAACACCTGTTAGTATAGAATCTATTGACAAAGTGTAATCAATATGTGTAACTAATATTTGGATATGTTAATAAAGTATAATCTAATATGTATAACCAACATTTTGAATTGTTACTTAGAGGCATAATATAAAACTATAAAAAACACTTTTTAATTAAGTTACATTCTAAGTGTGTAGATTGAGTTAGAAGAACCTTGTGTTTTGTCTAAAGCAGCTTTACTCTATGGCAATAAATTAGCAATTGGATATTCACCAGAACTGTGTTTCCAATCAAAGCCCTTTAAGCTTGCAAATGAGTGCCACAATTACAGTATTATATATAATAACACTATTGTGTTCTGTTACGCTGCTCATCTCAGTCTCTGCCGTGTCCAAACACGTTCTGAACATCTGAACAACGTATCTGCTTTTCACAAGCCGGTCCGGCCTTGCTTAGAGACTGCTAATAAACAAACCGATTCAGCAGCCCATCCATGGCTCTATAAAGCAACACAACCATAACTACAAGTGCTCTACAGATCTGTAAAGCATCAGACCAATCCAGCTGCTTCATATGGCTCTAAAACAGCAAACCCAGCAACAACTCTGTAGATCAGTAAAGCAAATAGGGTGAAGTCAGATAAAATGGGCCACTTTTTGGTAAATGATTTATAATACCATCAAATACCATCATGCGTGATATTGAATATTTTTTTTTATAAATTAGCATGGGTCTCTTCAATATAATTTCCTTTAAAAATGTGAAAAAGTATCATTGTTTTAAAATTATGAGAGTTAGAGTATCAGTACCTTCTTGAGCCACAACACAATGTGACAATTTTGTTTAATTAATTATATTTTGTTGCAACGCTGTTGTACTTTTTTTTTTTTTGGTTGAGTCATTGGTACAGTTAAGTGATGAAATTTGTGTTCTCATGCACATCCCTGAGTACAAAAAGTATGGAAACGTACGTATAAAATATGATTTGCAGAGGCAGCTGGCATAAACAGTTAGCAGGGCTTTGGACTTTTCTGTCCAATTAATATTAATAATAATGATAATAATACTAATACATTTTATTTATAACGTGCTTTTCTCATACCCAAAGGACTACAAAAACAGGAAACGGATCAAATACAAAAATACAGACATAATACAATTCAGTAAGACAATAAATATAAAGCAAACAATAATTGACTACACCCTATTGAAAAACGCTAGATCAAATTAATCAGTATAAGCTGTTTTTTTTAAAAAAAAAAAGTGTTTTCAACATTTTCTTAAAACTGCTTAATATGGGAGCATTTCTGACTGTAAAAGGAAGTGCATTCCTTTGCACATTAGGTAACAGTATTAAAGAGCGCTGAGCCTGTTCCTGTCCAAAAAAGGGTTTGGAGGGATCTTGAACGTGCGTTAATCTGTGGGTGCCTTCTTTAGTTCAGATGATAAAGACTTTCATTCATTCATTTATTCATTCATTCAGTCAGCTTCAGTAACCCTATTATCCTGATGAGATTACTTTAAGATTACTGGTGGATCCAGAGTCTCTGTCAGGAGTTTAAGACCTACTCGATGGCTCTTTCCGCATGATACCAACCCCAAAAACAACTGTCTTCAGATTTGACCCCTACTGAAAATATTTGAGGATGGGACCATGATGCAGTGGATACTGTAGTCGCCTCACAGCTTTGGAGTCCTTGGTTTGATTGAAACATCGGGTTGCTGTCTGTGTTGAATTTCAAATGTATGTGCATATGTGTGTGCATGGTGCCCTACCACAGATGGGATGCCATCCAATGTGTATTCCTGTCTCGTGCCCAGGATTCCCAGAATAGCCAACCAGTTTTTGGCCTGAAATATCTTGGTACAGAATTCATGATGCTATCAATCAAGAACTCTTGGACCACCAGCTTCAAGATAGCTCCGAATTGTCAGTGATCCACCACCATATTTTACTGTAGCTATGGGGGAATTCCTATCTATGCACTCCCAAAATACACAATACCAGTGACCAATGATAGTTCTTAACTCTTTGGTAAGTTTGGTAACTCTCTTGCAGGATGCTCACTGAAAGGGATTCTTTGTGCATGTGTTGACATAAGGGCCCATTCATCCCTACCGCTTATCCTACACAGGATCACATGAAGCCTGGAACTTATCCCAGGGAACTCGGGCACAAGGCAGGGATACCCTGGATGGGGTGCCAGCCCCATTCACAATTTGGAAATGCAAATCAACCTACAGTGCATGTCTTTGGACTGGGGGAGGAAACCGGAGTAGCTGGAGGAAACCCCTGAACCATGAGGAGAACATGAAACTCTGGACACACAGGGCAGAGATTCAAATCCCCAATCCTGCAGGTGCGAGGAAAACGTGCTAATCTCTAAGCCACAGTGCCTGGCTCCTCAGGGCCCAGTTTCCTAAAAACATGAAGTCAAAACCATATTAAGAGGTCAGTGTGATGCTGGCCGTACGATTTTATGGTGATCTTTGTGCTTCAATGCTTCCGAGAGGATCAGCCCAATTTTCACGTCTTGGTTCGGCTTAGGATTGTTCATGTGATCAAAATCCCACAAAACTATGACTCCCAAGTCAGGGAAGGCTTCTGAGACCTGCAGAGAGGGTGCAGTTGTAAAGGTTTTAGGTGGATCGTAGACAGCAATCAGAATATGTGGGTAGATAGAAGGGTCTGCACTTTATAATGAATTTCTCCAATTCAGCAGCACGAAACCTAATGAGATAAATAGGCACCCGGCTGCCTATTTATTTATGTATTTATGTATTTATTTATTTATTTATTTATTTATTTATTTGTCTGTCTGTCTGTTTGTTTGTTTGTTTGTTTGTTTGTTGGTTGGTTTCAGTTGACCACCAGGTGGCACTCTGACATTGTCTACCATTTTTTTTGCAGAGGTGTGCACAGTCCTGGGAGCTGGTGGTTTTTGCTCTCATGTGGGTGATCAGTTATTTAGCTCGCAGGCCAAAGGAGTAGGAGTGTATTGGACATGGCACAGTGTTTAATTTATTGTGAATTTTTATTTATTTATTTATTTATTTATTTTTTACAATGTTCTTTCTTTCAGCTTCAGTAAATATTTTATCTTGTTTAGGGTTCCTGTGGTTTTGGGAAATAGAACCATCCAAGAACCAAATAACTGCAGAAGCTGGTAGGATTAGTCAAGAGTGTCTCTGAGTAGTTGGGATTGGTTAGAATTTCTTTGGGAGTGTGATTAAAGAAAACATTCCCACACACACACTTATAATGCAGTTTACAAGTCAACATATGGCAATTGCTTCATAGGCAGCTGCACTATATCGAAAAGCACAAAATCATCTGTCCTGAGGACTTTACTGCATTAGAAAATGTACTGGAACATCATTACCACTGTTACAAAGCGCTGACACTTGAGACTCCTTACATACATTTTCAAACTTGCTGGGTATATGCTCTGCACAGTAGACCTAGTAGTTAAATTCAGACCTTAACCACAAAGGTGAAAGGTTAGCCTGTACAAATTTCTAATACCAGGGACGTGGGAATACATTTTACACTGGTGGTCCTGGGCTTTTAAACAGCATTTTAGCAGTTGTTCCTGCAGTTTCAGTTAAAGGACTCTGCACTATATGTAAAGAATAAAGCCACAAAGTAATACTGATAAATGATACACAGTGATACACAATTGTGGTTGACATTTCTACATGACCCAAATGTCATTTAAATATTCTATTACAAAATCATAACAAGGAAACAAAACATCTGACATTCGTAAGAGTTATAAGCACCACCTAAACAAGTTACTGCAGCACATTTCTACATCTACATCATGATATATTTGAACTACTCAACTAAAAATAGCTATCAAAATTCAGAGAAATATGTTAATATAACTATAGAAGACTATAAAAGGTCAAGAAAGTGTCAAATCTAAACAAATTATATAGGTATATTTTAATTGTTAGCAAAAAGTATATTTAATGTTGGACAGGTTTTCACCTGTAAGATGTCTCCAGATTAATTCATTTATTCATTTATTTTCCAGTTTCCCCTTACAGAATTAGCTCTCTCTTCTGAAGAGAGGTAAAGAAAATGAAAGAAAGAAAGAAAGAAAATGCTTTAATCCCTTTCATCCGTAATCTTGGCCTTGGCCTTCTATGGACCAAAGACTGAGTAGCTTGCTGGGATTTCCTGCTTTGAGCGCTGGACTGTTTCAGCTACATATTCTTTCCTGGAAGAGATCAGAGGCAATAGTGAGACTGGAATGAGATAAGCAATGAGAGAAAGAGAAAGAAAGAGAGAGAGAAAGAGAGATAGAGAGATAAAGAGAGAGAACCTTAATCTGGTGGGATTAGACCGAACCACACTAATCTTAATGCTATTAATAAACTTAAGTTTAGGGGGAGTTTTGTTTTGTTGCTCCACTGCTGTTCGTCTATACTGTACATATAGTTGGCAAGTTTAAAACTGTTTACCAGTGATTTAAAAAGTGTCGTGAAAGCATCTCAGAGCATTGTGCGTACAAAAGGCTTCTTTATGAAGAGAATGTCAGTAACCGAAACTAACTTGATTTTTGTATAATCAGAATAAGATGTGCATTACATATGCATTACATCGTTATGTAATTATGACTTACCATTTCAAATTCATCTCTTATAATGTATACATCACGTTATTTTCCCCACTTTTTCCATTCAGTCTACTGAATGTTTATCCAGCGCAGTTAAAGGGTAACACTTTCAGTCTTAGGTTTTGTGATAGCTGTTTTTCTGACTTCATCCTGACTCCTAATTTGACTGCTTGCAGTAAACTGCTTGAGAGTTTCGCCTGTTTAAACCTTTCATACAAGAGGACTTAATTAAAAAAATCATGTCAGTTATTTTAAGTTATTAGACACATGAGGCACATTCCAAATGAAAGCATGTCAGTGTCAGTGGAGATGCAAACTTTTGACCTTACTAATAAAGATAACTAGATAAGTAGAGATCTATATTAAACTAACATAAAACGTATAGTAACTGTCAGACTCGGGACAGCTTTCTGTTTCAACTAGTTGAGGTTTTTGTTTAGCTTTTACTTCCTCATACAAATGTCATAAAACTGGCTGTAGAAACCCCTTACAGGAACAGAATCCCTTTTTCTTTTAAGGTAATTACTAGTTGACTGTAAATGGAATCACATGACACATAACAGCAAGTAATAATACACATAGGTTGTTTGACATGTGTTCCTCCGAGTGAATAACAGTTATTTCTACCAAAAATCTCATAATTTGTTTATGGAAATATTGCAAATAGATTGCTTTCATTTTAATTATTAATTTAAAACTCTTATGAACACCTACATTTTAAAACTTAGTTAATTTTTTTATGCACTTGTTTCAGAGTCATGTATCTGCACTATTATGTAGTCCTGTGCTCTGTGCTATTGTAATGTTGTTTTGCACCATGGGCCTGGAGAGCATTTAATTTCATTACATTTCATGACCATGGAGAACATGGTCATGGAGACATGCCATTCCAATGTGTACAAGCTACCGTATATAGATGAAGGACAATAAAAATCCATTGGATATGCAGACTAATGTTACACAGTTGGATCATATAGCTAACCGAGAGATAGATTTTGTGTAATCTAAATGTTTCATCTGCAATTTGTAGGTAATTTGATATTGTGTACATTCTATCACACAAATAAATTCACACTGTCTGTTACAGAAACATTCAAAGCTATTGGTATGATAGTAGTAAGTGAGGCATTTACCTCCCTTAGTGGTAGATTCACTGTCCAGGTAGTGGGGCTCTGTGAGACTAGGTAATAACAGTTGGTGGTCAGAAAGAGTGGGCCTACAAGGGGTGCTTCTTTGGAAGGTCTGGGGCAGGCGTGTAGCTTGTAGTCTCCCTCTGAAGACCTTTGGCTCTCCCCATGGTCTTGGTAGTGTGGACCTACAGGAAGGCTTGACAGACTGGGAGGCTGATTGGTTCTCTTGACAAAACACAGAGCGAGCATCACAGAATGACATTGAACTAGAAGCAGCCTCGAAGCCATTCTCATCATCACTGTCTCTCCTGGTCCATCTCTGGATTTGGAAAGAAAATGAGGCTGTGGATGTTTCCCCCTGACCATTGACAGGACAGGAAGGAGATGAAGGTAAAATAGTAGGACGTGGAACTCTGTGGCATGTAGAGTAACTTGAGGGTGGGATTCGAGCTCTGGAGACTGGTGGAGTAGTTGGAGGGTGGCTGTTAGCATAAAGGGTTGATGTTTCTCCCTCACATGAGTCCCTGTTTCCCAGTCTTACTGTTCCTCCCACCCTCTCAGATAAAGGCTTGATATTACCTTCATCCCCTGAGCCTAACTTGGTTATAATGTCAGTGGAATGACACAAATTATTAATCGTTTGAGAGTGCTGGAAAAAGCCAACTGCTTCATCTTTCTCTTTGTCTGTATCCCCAATTGGTTGGTCCCTGTCCTGCTCTGGGTGGCTTTCGTCCACAAAATCCTGTCCATTAGGACAGGATTCTGAGATATTCAGGGAGCCCCTTGAAATACAATCCTGGCTGGGGAGTAAAGATTCTGTGTTCATTGGTGCTCGGGGACACTGAGAAACACAGCACTTCTGTCTTTGTGTTGAACATCTCTGATTTTGGGTTTCACTGCCATATTCATTACTAGTAAGACTTTTCTCAAAGGAGTTGTCCATCAGTAGCTCAGGAGGAGGAGGTGGAAGGCTGTTTGCATCCACATCAACAGGTCTCTCTGAGAATTGCTGGTCAAGTGGATAACTGTTGGTATTGTTGTTGCCATTGGTGGAAACTCCTGCCCTGCAATTGGTTATTATAGGCAAAAAGCTCCTTTTCTTTACTCTTAATCTTGTGGGCCCATTAAAGTGTTTTTCGTTGGAACTGTCACAAACCCCCTGGCTAAATGTATTAATGAGTCGTCTGACAGCATTTTTGCCAGGGGGTACAGGTACAAAGGCAGGAGTCAAGCTAGGTGTTAGCCCAGGCTTAAATGGTCCATTGTTCCCATCTTGGCGACAATAGAATTGTGATGGATTCTGTCTTTTACTAATCCATTCTGGTTTTTGGTTATCGCTTGGAAATCTGTTCTGCCCTTGGACAGTATAGTCCTTCACTCTTCTACATAAACAATCTGCTGATTGTGACCGCTGTGCACCCCATAATCGAGAATGTCTGTGCTTTCTTTGACAAGATAAAGACGAATCATCTGCAGTTTTGGGCCGACTGATGTTTCTCTCTTTTTGGTCACTGCATTCAAAGGTACTATTGGTTGGCCTCTTGCTCTGCAAATTGACATGTCGTGAATACTGACTAGGGTCTGCCTGAGACCAATTAGACATGTTCCTGTCTGTCAAATCAGTTTTGCTCCCCTGCTCATGTTTTGCCTCTTCATCATCATTGCTATCTTCAGCATCATTATCTTTGTCAAAATCATCATCTTCATCCCGATTAACATAGGGCTGATCTGGTAAACTGCCCTCAGGACAACCATATGATGACTGAGTGCTAGCTTTTGATCCAGAGCTCTCCTGATGGCTGCAATGTCGCACTGAGCCATTGTGGCTCTCGTTCTCTACACCAATGCCACTGTCCTCACTGTGCAGAGCAATATCTTCTGAATTCGTCTTTCTCAAGGCATATGATTCCACACAAGCCAATACCTGTTTCACGCGCAACTCTGCTGCGCTCTTTGCCCCCAGCTTTCCTGCCATCAATTGGGAGAGTGAGCCAAAGTAGTCACCTGTTTCTTCTAAGGATGTGTCCCCCAGCCCTTTTACAGAATTCCCTACTAACCTCATTTTTTTAATCAAGTGATGAAGCATAAGCTGCAGCAGGTCTGGAGAACTTTCAGTAGAGGTTCTCTCAGCCTCGGGTATGTCTGGGTTTAGCAGAATATCATTGTGTGCTGCTTGCAAAGCCATGTGGTTTCCATGCATTTCGAGCAGCTGCTCTCCCTCATTTGCAATTTCTTCTAAGGCCTGGTTTATCTCCTCATACTGTAATGTTAATAAGCTGACCATAGTCTGTAAAGAAAGTTGGGTCTGCGTTGCTTTTTCCAAGAGCTCTAAGAGGGACTCGTATTTAGGGATATTATGTTTCAGATAAGCATAGGCAGCCTGGTGAGCTTTTACCATGGCTTGCGGAGGATCCAAATTTGACCGCATGTAGACAGTTTTTCTCAGTCTCTCTCTCTGTCTGCTTCTTTTGCATCCATTATTTTTCATTCTGCTGTCATCTTTCCTGTCTGTATTTTCTTTGGTCAGTAATTCCCCTTGTGAATGCGCATTTGTCTCTACTATATCAACACTTCCACTAACTATATCACAAACTGGGAGTGGTACAGCAGTGTTTTCTTCTTGTAATAAACTTAGTCCACTGGAAACTATTTCTGTCTCGGTTTGGCTCTTAATTTCTGTCCCACCTGAGAAGTGATGAATGTTGCTTTCGTATGATCCAAACTGCAGAGCTTTGTCTTGGTGGTTATAGATTCCAGCCAAGAGTTGACCTTTGGAAGGTGAGCAGCCCATCACGGTGATCAGAATGATATCCTTATGTTGATTTTATGAAGTGCTCAGAGTTGTCTAGAAGAAAAATAGCAAGTCCTTAATAACATTTATGCTTTCTCCACCATGCCCACTGATGCTGTGTTCTTGCTGTTTTTGGATTTTAGCTTTCGAAAAAAGATGATGCTCCTTTAAATGATTTAAATCTGCCCAAACTCCTTATTCTTTAGGCTGTCATTTTAGTCTTGGTATTTTTTATTAAGATTTTTCTCCCCAGTTTGTATTCACCTAGGAATAGAAACAGTGCATTCTCATCTATGCTGTGCCTTCGAATGGTCAAGTGGCTGAGCGGATAAAGAAGGATTGGAGACTCATGCTCTTAGGATGCACAGATGGCCACGCTAAAAGTATAAAGTGCACACGTAAGAGCCTAATCTCATGAAAAAACAAGGTGGCTGTTGGTTTACTTTCTTCATCCTAATTACTACTAGTATGTAATACTAATAACATCTAATGAACACCTGTATACCTCCACATGATGTTGTCTAATCAGTCAATCACGTGGCAGAAGCACAATGCAAAAAATCATGCAGAAACATTTTATGTTAAAAACTTAAAAACTTCATTTAATGTTGACATCAAACATCAGAATGGGGGAAAAATGTGATCCCTGAGACTTGATTGTGGCATATAAAAGAAAATATTTTAAACTGTTTACTGTATTTATGCGACATGTGTACAAATAATGAACATGTTTCAGCACAGAAAAAAAGATTTTCAATAATATCCAAAAACTTTAATTATGCAATAACTGTTTCATACAATAAAGGCAAACACTGTTTTCAGATTTACTGCACTTCATGTAAATGAAAAACACCACACAATTATTAGCACCCTTCATGGAAAATATAATACAAAAAAAAGAGTAATTACTCATACTGTGACATTTAAGTACAATGAAATGCTGTATACTGTTATTTTAAATATCTCTTCCTATACTGTTTAATAAGGTTGATGAAGGATCTTAGATTTTGTCCTCTATGCACAGCATTTCAAGAGGCGTTACATATTATGTTTGTGCTTTTCAATTCAGACCAAAGATATTCAATACAGTTAAAATCCTGCAATGATATGACTTTTGATAAACATTGTTTTTGTGACCTGCAACTACTACTGTATTGATTTTATAAGTCACACTTTGTTAATAATACTATCTACAAGCATGAAAATACCCGTTACCCCTGTTAGTGGAACTAGATATACAATTAGTGTGCCTTGAGAAATATATTCTGTTTTAAGATCATTTACTTCTTTGGAATATTATTATTATTATTATATAAAAAGAATATACTCCTTATGAATATAATATTGTTACTGTGAAACTGGCTCCATGCCGAGCGCATATATAAGCGACATACACCGGCATTATTTCCAGGGATACCGCCCTGTCTGAATGTAGGCCGAGTACTTGAGGATCCTGTTATATCCAGAGTCCCGCAGTTATTTAATGGTAGATTAGTGTTCTTAATAATTTCCAGAGTTGGTGTACCGTGTTACTGTATTCCAATGACTTTCTCTGATAACGCAGTAAAGTAACACATTACATTTTAAATTTATGTAATTTGATTAGTTACTGATGTCAATAAAATTACATGACTTGTGTCACTAATTTATTGTTAAGAAAACAATATTAAGTAAAATGCATTCCAAAGATCTCAATCTGATTGAGGATCTGTGGGATGTGCTGGACAAACAAGTCTGATCCATGGAGGCCTCACCTTACAAGACTTAAAAGATCAGCCGCTAACGTCTTGGTGTCAGATACCACAGCACACCTTCAAAGGTCTTGCGGAGCCCATGCCTCGATGGGTCAGAGCTGCTTTGGCAGCACAAGGGGGACCTAAACAATTTTAGGCAGGTGGTTTTAATGCTATTACTGATCGGTGTATGTTGATGAAGACTCTTGTAATTCCCCTTTGGTACATAAAGACACTTGTTGGGATTTAGTTCGCTTCAATGTATTTTCAGATAATATCCTGTACCATCTTGGAGTGAAGTGGCAGAGCATGACTCCGTAGTTGGAGACCATAATGGCAGAGAGCTGGATAGTGGGTCGTTGTTCCTTTAGTGTGACAAAGAGTGGAATAGCACAAAGCCAGGCAAACAAATGAAAGAGCATGCTGAAGACTGTAGGCTCAGTCTCTCTTGTTCTCACTTTGAAGGCCAAAAAGAAACAAAGTATAGCTAGAACAGCAATGTATATATGCATCATGGCAAAGCCAACAAATGTAGACCCTTGAGTGCACAGACGGATCATGGTAATATGGTCTGTTGCGTATTCATCAACTTTGAGAGGATCAAATATAAACCAGAAGAGGCAAATCAGGACTTGAACACCAGTAAGGAGGCCTATGTTGACAAAAGCCCTATTAAACTTGCTTAAGAAAAGCTGTCTATTTGGGTCATAGGACATGAAGACTAAGAATGAGCCAAAGGCCTTAACCAGAATGCATGATACAGTGAGAGTGAATCCAAGACCATACATGGCCTGTTGTACCATGCACTGATGGGAGCTTGGATTGCCTAAAAAAGCTATTACACTTCCAAAACTTACAATCAGACCTACTGCCATGATGCATAACAGAATGAAGTTGATCTTTACTGTTTCATGGTTTCTGTATATAATGAATAGTATAATTGAGAACACTAACAGTAGTATGCCTATTACTGTTCCAATCATCACCACAATAGAATGCGCTGCAGACCACTCCAAAATCCCGAGCTTCCATTCCACACATTTCGCTGAATTAGGAGGAGAAGTTCCATTTATACACTTGGTACAGGTTGGTTGATCTACGTGAAGAAAAAGTGGAACATCATAACGGTAAATACAGGAGGATTAAGGCAAACATTGTATAAGTGTGCGCACCCCTAAAGTAATACTTAGTTGAAGCACCTTTAGATTTTATAACAGCATTCAATCTTTTTGGGTAAGAGTTAATCAGTTTTGCACAACTTGACTTGGCAATATTTTGCCATTCTTCCTTGCAAAAGCATTCTAACTCTGTCAAACTGGCTGGGCGGCTTCTGTGCACAGCCCTCTTCAGGTCGCCCCATATATTGGATTGGAACATGTTTTGGTGAAGCCATTCCTTTGTTGATCTGGAGGTTTGGTTTGGATCATTTTCAAAACTTGATAAAACCAAAATTTTGATGAGAGAGGTGTGTGGTCCTTGACTTTATTTTGAGATTTTGCTTTAAATATGATTAGTTGGACTGAGGTTTTTGAAAAATTGTGTAAAACAACAGATAGTGGGGACAAGAGAAAGATGGGTGTTGTGGAGTGTAATTTGTTTTAATTCTTAGTTTTCATATAAAGCAATGTATGATATAATTCTTAGCCATGTTCAGCTATTATTGTTTACAAGGGAAGCCATGTATCTTCTGGGCAAGCTAAGCATGAAATAGCTCCCCGAGAATACAAAGAAAATGGTTTCATAACCTTTTCTGAAGTGATAACCTTAAGAAAATCTCTGCTAACCTTAAAATCTTACTAGGTTCTGAGGTCCTTTATTTTAGAATGTTTTATACACATTTAGTTGTACTCACCCTCCTGGTCAGAATAATATCCAGCACTACAGTCGGTACAGGTATAGCAGCATGTTATATTTAATATGTGCTTGTATGTGCCAGGTGGACAACGCTTTGAACACCTGGACTCAGGAACCTTGATGTGAAGAGAGAGGTGTAACTTCATTAAAATTCAGTCCTTAACGATGTAGTTGTGTTAATTATATACATAACATATGAATGCTTTATATATATATATATATATGATGTTTCTAAGCTGAATAGCATTTATTTTTCTCTCACCGTGTTGTTAAACCATGAGATTTTGTCCTCATAGACATCAATGTTGTTACTGCTTATAAGGAATTTTCCCACCACATCAAGTACTCTTTTATCACCATCCTTCTTCCACGTGATGAGATCATAACCGTTTTCAAAATCACCATCCTTATTAAAGAAATATGTCTCGTTGTCCAAGGTGAAGCGCATCTGACGAAGAATGCTTATAAGCTGAACATAAAAAAGGATGAAAATATTTTTAAAACATAAAAAACACAGTTTTGAGTGCAGTAACCTAATCTGTCGTGTCAGCTGTTTTGGACATTGCTTCTCTTACATTTTTATAATCTTTTTCTTTTGTATAATCCGAGCTAGTGTGATTGAGTCTCCACCCAAGTATTTGCTACGTTCTGCTTTCCAGCACCAATCATAGGCAGCATTTGCTGGGCCCCATGCAAATACACTCGTCAGAAAACCTATGACCTAATTATTATCAGAATTTGCACTCTGATAAGCGTCTACACACTGACACCTGTCACTGGCAAGAATGTCCTTGTTTCTGTTTACTTTTCAATGTACTTCACTTTTCCTGTTTTTGGCTTGTGGTTAAAGACTTGCCTGTGTTAATCCTGTGAGCTTTTGTTCCCTTTGGTACAGTTCTAGCTTCGATTGCTGGAAATGCTCTAATAAATGGTGTATGAATATAAATATGATCAACGGAGCCTCCTAATTGTTATAAATACAGTTAGCTACAGTAAGCATTGAGTTTCTTCATCCTAAATGTTTTACTGGTATTACACATTGACTATCAGTGTTATCAGGGTAAATTACTCAAAAAAATTAACTTTGTAACGTGTTACACCCGAGTGTGTTGACCATTACCTTCCAAGGCAGGAAGTTAGTGTCTTCAGTACAGGAAGTGCTGTCACATTTTAAAAGTTTCTTGATGGCATGAGCAATGGCATAGACTGCCACTCTCTGACCATAAGTCTCTGTCAGATCCACATTGTGAAGATCCATCTCATTGCAATCCAAAAGAAATGAGTTCTTTGATTGCTGACTCTGGGTGCAGTTGGATGACATTTGTTTGTACTCACTGATGAAATCATTCCTTGCTCCTGGACTTGGTCTAAGGTTCCGCAGGTAGCCTTCAAAACCAGGAATGTACCCAGTGACAAAGGTAAAACCAAATATGTCTCCCACTTTGTTAATGTCTGTCATCTTCATTAAGAAGTGTGTTGTAGACCAGGCATCACCAGCTATCCAGACCCGCCTAATGTTTCTCTTAATCATCTCCTTAAAGAGCATCTGCACAAGTTCTGGTCTTAGAATAAGCAGAACAGCTGTGGCATTTGAGGATTCGATACGATCAGCTACCATCTTTATCTTCTCGTCTATGTTTAGAAAACCTAGGTAATTCGGTAACACTTCATGGAACTGGAGGCACACCTGTTCTTTTTGTGCGTCCTGCAAAAAGTTCTCAAGGACTGCTCTGCCATATTCATCATCAAGGGTAACCACCCCAACCCAGTTCCAGGAGTAATGTGTCATGAGCTTTACCAGTGCCTGAGTCTGGTACACATCACTTGGAACAACGCGTAAGAAGGATGCATAGCGTAATTTATCACTCAGTGCTGGTGCAGTAGAAGTGGAACTTATCTGTTAAAAAAAAAGAAAGTCATTTTCAATAAAGAGAAAATAAATCAGTTAATTTGTTAAATTGAATTGTTGAATATGTTACAGGGTTAAAATATCTTATCACACTAAATAAAAATGATTATATTTGATTATACACAAACAGTTCAAATGTACATGAAAGTCAATGATGAGGTCAACTTTGTGCAGAATCTTGTGGAAATCTGAATGACCAGGATATAAAAAATCTTTTTATTAATTATTTTATTATACGCTAAGTTTTATTAAGATGCATAAATAAAGAAACATTTCTATAAATAAACAATTAAAATGGAAACAGTCGTTATAGGATAGGATATCATTCATACATGCTCAAACATTTTACAATGAATAATAAAAAGAGCTATGTAAAATTGCATTTGTATTGAAATGATTTCTTTACATGCTGTTTTACCTTTTAAATACCTAGTTGTTCAGATGTTGTAAAGCATAAAAATTATGTGCACAAACCCTTTATCGAAACATACCCAGATTCAGTGATTTTCTGCAATTGCAGTATATTTTCAAAATAAGAACTGTGTAAGAAACATTCCTGGAAAATAGAATTTAAACTACTGAACAATTTGTGAATAAATGTAAACAATTTTCAAAAACATTAAGGCGGGTGATAAGATGGAGCCAGGAAACTACAGAAAAGCTGATAAGAACAGTGTCTCAGTATATTTTACCTGCGGGATCATGTAGAGACTGAGTAGTTTTGCCACAGGAATAGACAGTTCTGAGTATCTTTCACCCAAGAATGCTTTTATGGGTGAAGTGAAGTTTGAGTAGTCAGAGAGGACTGTAGGTGACCCATCAACAGCAAGCATGTGCTCCACACACTCTAAAGCTTTGGTCCCGTATGCACAAGGATCACATATCAGATATCCAAGCTTAATCCCAGGAAGAAAGCTAGAGTTATTGATCTCTTCAATTGTGTGAATTGCAGCTAAAGATGACACAAATGGTATTAGATCAAAGCTAGAAGAAAAGAAAAAAAAAAAAAACAAGACCGGGTTAAAATGAGGCATAATTAAAAGTAGCACTGTTGATTTAACAAAACAAAAACAAAATGTAATAAGAACATTAAATTCTACTCTATACTGACTCTTTGCAAGTATACATTTCTGGACATGTCCGATCCTGAAGGTCTTTTATATTAGAATGAACTGATGCCAGAATTCCAAAGACAATGTCCCCATGTAAATAAGCTCCAAAATGAGACCGATTTAAATCACAACGTGCCACCAGTCCTACCATCACAGTTACCCCCAGCACATAAAGACACAGACGAGGAACAAAGGTAGTCATGTTGTGAAGCCGTGAAGACATAACCTTTCAGTCTCACACTGCTGCAATGAAAAAGAAATCTGAACTTACTAGCAGTCCTTGAAAGATGTGTTTTCCCGTAATTTGGTGGAAGGTGGTAGAACAGGAACAACAGCCAGTGACACACTGTTAACTCTTACTGTGCTGAATACAGTCACTTACTTTAAAATGGGCATTAAAATACTGTAGCATCATCATACTGTAGAAAACTGTAAGATGTGTTGCATTATGGGAATTTTATGTGATATCAGTAAATTACATTATGGTTCAACAGAAAAGCTACAATTGGGTTCAGTGTAAAAGTCATAGAAGCTCCAGGGTCCCCAGTGTCCTATCTCTGAGGATTTAACATGTTTTCTATGAGGCACCAAATATAAAAACTTGGCTATTTCTTTTCTATCTGCCATTTTTGAACATTTGTGGCTATACTGATATTTTAATACATTATTGCTTTTTAAAACATTGGTTTAAAAATATTTTTGGCCACCAAGATATTCTTTTATAGCAAATAATCAGAACAAAATGAAATCAGATTCTTCAAAAATATATACTTTGGCAAACAAAAATAAATGTTAACTGCAGATAGTGCTACTGCTACATGCATCCATCCATCCATCTTCTACCGCTTTATCCTTTTCAGGGTCACGGGGAACCTGGAGACTATCCCATTAGAGACTATTTACAGGATTTACCAGTCGTAGTGATGACATTACTGTCCCAAACAAGCGTTCCGAACCATGACGCATCACAGTGGCTTCAAAAATGTGAGATAGAAAGAGCACTAAACTTTCTTCATTTGGCCCCCATGGTTTTTGCCTTTGTGGAATGTAAGAGGTTACGTTTGAATGCAAGCCACAGTTGAAGTTGTAGATAAAATGAACGTGGTATCTCAATGCTGCATTTATCATGCAGTCCTTCTGCACGCTGTATTTTCAGTTCATAAATGAAAGTGTTTTCTGTACACCACATTACTTGACTGACCAGAACAACTACATACATCGGTGGCAGATTGAACGCACGATGATCACCAAGATTTTTAGTTTTTTGTTCTTTTGTTTAGGTTACTTTTGTTTTGAGCTTATTATTTAGAGTACACACCATGATCCACTACTCTTAGAGGACACCAACATTAAGTTTTATTTTTTATTCATTTTTATTAAACATCATTATTTTTGTTTGGTTTACTGAAGATTATATTTTATTACCATAAAACACACACGCACACACACACACACACACACACACACACACACAATACAAGGTATAATACAATGCAGTGTATTTCATATACATGTCAAAAATAGATCCATGTTATATTTCTGTAGAAAACAGTCATGGAGTGCAAGGAACAGTGTCTATATAACACTTTTCCTCACAGATCATTTATTTTATCCTTATTGCTAAACTTCAACATTGTTATCGGGTCGTAGGTTAAACATGCTATGGTGTTCCTGAGCTGTAATAAGTTGCCCTGGAAATCTTTTGGGCACATACATCACATGTCATTTCAGATACAGAATCACATCTCGACACTAAAAGTGCAGCTTTACACAGAACTGCTTGTAGAGAGGTACCTGGATTATTTTAGCTAGTGAGATAAATTGTGAGGTAAATTTAAGCCAGTGAGCTATAGGCCAGAAAACACAAATACTAACAAAATACACAGAGAACAGATTGATTAGTACAGTTTAGGTCATAAGTTTACAAATGCCTTGCAGAATGATAATAATTAAAAAACAACAAAATAAGAGGAATCATAAAATATCATTTTGGTTTTTTTTTTTTTAGCACTGCCCTGAATAAGCTATTTCACACAACAGATGTTTACATATAGCGCACAAGACAATAATAACTGAATTTACACAAATGAACCAGTTCAATTGTGTCCCTTATTTGTTGTCATATCACAGCAAACCAGTGACTACATTTTCCATCCTGCACACCGGCCTACAAACATGGCCGTCATGGACTGCAATTCCCAGAACACTCACATTCACTCTAATCATGCACACCTGCATCCTATTCACAGCACTCACAACCACACGTACAAGAGACTGGTTCTACGCAAGAACTTTGTGAAGTATTATGCTCTGTTACCTAGTCTCTGTCGTATTTCCAAGCCTTGTCTTATGTTTGCTTTTCTGGTTATAGACTTTTTTACCCTGTTGACCCTGATCCTCTGCTCTGCCTTGTTTAACCTGTCTGCCTGATCGTTTAACCCTAGCCTGATCCTTTGTACTCCATATTGTTTGATTAAACTACCATACCTGCATTTGCTTCTGTCCTGCGCCTACATTACGTGACGGAATACTTTGCCTATAACATGGTAGCAGCAGGAAAGAGGAGGAGACGTCATGCTAGGGAAACCAAGCAAACTGTCCCAGCTGTGGATTCGATCCAGTTTCCTCAGTGGACTGTCATAGATCTCCCAGAGCCATATGATGGGTTATCAGGCTACCCTGAATAGTTTCTTGTTGACTGCCAGATCTATTTTGCAAGCCTAGCGGACCCCAAGCCCGGTGAGAAGCAAAGCCTAAGGTTCCTGTTGTCCTGGTTTTATGGCCCAGCACGCCAGTGGGCGAAGCGTCTAGTGGCCATGGGATCTTGAGAATGTAACGCAGTTTGTGGGACTATTCGTGATGTGTTCGGAAGTTCAGAATCCTGCGCCATCCTGGAGGATCTTTTGGGGGAGGCCTGCCTCAGAGATGAACCTGACTTGCCGTTCACCACCTACTATGAGCAGGCAATCTGGGTGACCTCCTTCTCAAAGCTCTTGCCTAAGTCCCACTATGTGGTTTCCTCTGCAGAGCTTCAGCCGTAGGTCAACGTGGTGACCTCCTCCCCAGAGCTCCAGCATGAGATCCATGAAGTGGTCTCATATACAGAGCTCCAGCCAGAGGTCAACGAGGTGACCTCACCTCCAGGGCACCAACCTGAGAGCCACGAGGTGGTCTCAACTGCCAAGCTCCAGTTGGAGGTCAACGTGGCGATCTCCTCCCCAGAGCTCCAGCATAATGTCAGGTTCCTGGTAGAGGTCAACAAGGTGACCTCCCAAGCCACATTCCTGTCCAAGGTCGAAGAGGCGATCTCTCAAGCCAAGTTCCCATCCGAGATCGAAGAGACGACCTCCCGACCTTCACAGTTCCATGGAAGACAATGCCCTTGCTACATTGGAACACAGATTAACAGAGCTAGCAGAGGGCATCGGGCAAATACCCTGCTGGTAGCTCAACATCAAAATACACTGTAGATCAGAGGGTAAAGAAGGAACACAGCACAGCAATGGCAATGAATACATCACATGGTAGGCAAAATTAAAGTTGGATCCTCTACCTCATGTTGCTGGACAAGTGCCCAATCCATTTCATGCTACATCAGCCCATGAGATTGGCAGGGCTGTTCTACAATGCACCAGTGTTCAAGCTGTGGAACTCATGGCAACAAGGTGGGCAAATCACCGCACTTGAGCAGAAAAGGTTAGTTGGTTCAAATGGCATCATCAGAGCCTGGGAAAAACACTCCAGCCGCAGTTATTACCTGGATAGGTCTTAGGTGCACAGGCCCAGTAAGCATGCAGTGATTATTCTCACTGCTCCTTCGAAAGGGCAGAAAATTATGTATTTACATTTACAGCATTTAGCAGGCACTCTTATCCAGAGAAAAGTGAACTGATATATAGTCACACTAATACAAATAAGCTGTGGTCTAAGAATACCATTAGGCTAAATCAGGAGTTACTGTGAGACATTAAAAAAGGTAATTAATTCATGTGAGTATAGTTCCTGATCTAATTTTATCCAGATGACAAGTGTCAACTTGTCACAAAAAGAAGGCCCTGAAATTCCTCTTCGAGATTCGTAAGGGAATCTGATGGAAACCATTAAGCCAATTCTTATTACTTGATGGAAACCATTCAATTTTCTTGCTTTTTTTTCCAGGACGGAAGTGAACTGTAACTGGTAAATGCAGAGATGTATTTACTGCTTAGTTCATTAGTTCATTATTACCTCTTCATTCTTAATTGTGGACAGAAGTGTCTTTAACGAGCGTAGGCCCCAGCACTGATCAGTTTAGGATGACCCTTATCCACACACAGACAGCGGGAGAGGTGCTGTTGTGGAACTTAAACTCAAAAAAGCAAGGAAAATTTAATGTGCAGGTTTTTTGTTTTCATTCATTTGTAATTTGTATGTATGTGTCATCTTGCCTTTATCATTATTTCAATAGGCACCCTATTGTCATTCTATTTTCCATCGCCTGAGGCTGTGAAACTAATTTGGTGACAGCACCACATACTGGTCAGAAGGTAAAATAACACGTTAAAAACGCTTACATCTAACTGCCATTTTTGCTACTCCTCCACATTTTGTCCAATTTTCACCAAATGTGGCTCAAATTATCTTGAGACCTGTCTGAACAAAATTTATCAAAGGATCTCTGATATTCAAAACCGTTCTCCCATTATGGACTGGCAAATGCATAAAACTACTAAATCATTCTTGAATCACTTTGCCTATAGTTATGGCTGTTTTCCTTTGATTGTTATGCAACAGTTATAGCATATCTGTGAATGTGCGGATCACTGAGTCTGGGTGCTTGGCCCCCGAAAAGCTTTTATTATTATTATTATTATTATTATTATTATGATTATTATTATTACCTACATAAACATTTTTCAGGTATGTTCCATTGTTTTGAGGTCAGGTAAGACAAATGTACTCAACATAATAAACAAAGGGATCATCAAAGATACTACTTAAAAAAAAATTGCTCCGACTAATTCTTTGCTGTGTTTAATCTGAATTTTGGCAATGCAATTGTAGTTCATAAAACACACATATAATCAAAAGGCGTCTCATTCAGGGCATATTTCCACCTCATGACCAGTGTTCCCAGCACAGGCTCTGGATCCAGTGCAGGATCAAGTGGTTGATGAAAATGTATTAATGAATAAAATGAAAGGGGAAAGGATTAAGAAAGCTGTCACAGATTAGTAGTTACTCATTCATTTATTCTCTCTCTCTCTCTCTCTCTCTCTCTCTCTCTCTCTCTCTCTCTCTTTTGTCCACAATGAGGTAAATAACTTAACATAATAATGGTTACAGTTAAACCACAGCTGGACAGTACAAAGAAAAAAACAAAACACTTTCAGATTTGCATATTAAATACTGTTGACAGGCATGTGATCAGATTTTCATATAATAATTGTCTCCCTTTCAATAGTTGTATGGTCATAATTGTATAATGATAATATAGTGCAAAACAAACCTTAAAACTGAAAATGAAAAATGATATATTTTATAGCTCTGTCCAGTGAACAGATTTATGGGAGTAAGTCTCTGGGAAGACATCTGTCTTTTTACTGCCTTTCAGTTGGACACATTATGCAGCACAAAAACAACAACAACATTATAATGGTATAACGCGTTTCAGATCAAGATCAGTCTTTTGTCTTTTGACTGTTTACAATTTTTTTTGCATTTAAAGCCATGTAGATAAAAAGTGAGGAGGAAAAGTCAGCAGGATCATCCAGTTTTCCAATAAGACACATACAAGCATGTTCTCAAAAGTAAAACCCGGAAAGAATAAAAGTAAAATTTGATTAGTTTGCATAATCATTAAAACCATAAGGAATTCATACATTTCTTGTTCATATATTTCTAGTCATATAAAAATATTGTCTTTTTTTTTAATAAATAAAAAAGAGGTGTTTCCATGATTTAATCCGAGAACAGGAAGACGTTTTGTTTACTCAAGTTACAGTGACAATTTTGATCTTCAATTCATGACACACCCCGCCCCCCACACACACATACAAACATGTCAAATTCATGCGCGTCACATTGATATAAATTAGAAACAAAACAAAACAAACAAACTCCAAGCAGTTTCCAAGTATGTTTCAGTGGGACTGTCAGGCCACTGTTAGGACTGCAGTAAGGGCTGAGTTAGGGGTTTCAGAGAAGCCGGAATGGGTAGCTTGTCCAGACTTTTTGGAAATTCTTCTGGTGGCAGTTGAGACAGGATTCTTTGCATAGCTATGAGAAAGAGCGTTCCTGGAATCCTCCCGACGAGGTAGTTAAACTGTTCCTCTCCCAGAACTTTAGACCAGCACTGTGGATCCTTTTCTAGTGAGCTCTTCATTTTGAACCGCACCTCAGGCATGAACATGAGCAGGTTCTCAAGGCACAGCTTCCTGGCACCTGTGTTCACTTTGGAGGTCCAAAGCTGCTCAAGGATGAGATCCAGCGGTGTCATACCATTGTGGTCCTCAGCTTGCGGTGAAGCCCCATTTCCCAATAACATCATGACGGCGTCTGAGCGTGATAGCTCACATGCTAGATGAAGTGGAGTTCTGCCATCCTCCATTTGGTCACATCCACCTCGGTTCATGTATGAGCGCAGAGTGGGCATTCTATGTGCCACCTGAAGGATGAGAGCCATGATGTCCTTCCTGTCATAGCGGACAGCCATGGCCAGGTGTGGAGCAGATGATGAAGAGCAGCAGAAATGCTCACCTGGCCTGGCAAGAGCGCTGTCTGAGAACTGATTCAGCAGATATCGTGCATAAGCTCTGTGGTCGTGCACGATGGCATACAGAAGTGCTTGGGAAGGAGTGTATGTCCGTTGCCGGGTGTCTTCTTCCCAGTGAAATGTCTCCATGTTGCGCATGTCCTCCAACATCCACACAGGTTTATGGTCCCGCACAGCTTGGTAAAAAAGAAAAGAGAGGAGTTTGCCCTCCTTGAACGTGTCATCCATCTCTCCAGCCTGCACCACGTATTATATTAGAATTTAGAACACGTTTAGTTGTCAGTGTTAAAAGTCGCGTTCAGTCATCACATAAACACATGTAATCAATACCTAATGTTTACATAATGCCTAATGACTGGTTTCTCCTGCTGTGATATCACTTCATCGTGAACTCGTGCTTTCTCGGCATTCAGGAGCAGATATCACTGTCAAGATAATGACGATCATGATGACGTTTCTGCAGTGCCGGAGCAGTGCGCATGCGCAGAGGCGTCGTTGGCGCGAGAGCGTCGCGTGTTGCCATGGCGATGCAATGCGCCACATTTCGCCTACTGGCCTGAAACATCAAAATATTCCTTTTATACATCATGTTTTATTTCGTTTACCAGCCATCTAAACTCATAAAGCCCATAGCTTTCTCGAATAAGTGCACTTTTTTTTGGTAATCTCGCGATATTTATATTTGTTTATTTTGTTTTATTTTAAAAAAGTGTGACGTACTGAGCTGAAGTTGGTGTGTCGTTGGACGTTCGATATTCGATATTCGCAGAAATTAAGGGACCGTCTGTAAAGTCACACACGACATTGTTAAACACGGTTCTAACTTCAATAGCATTTGAAGGGAATGACTTACAGTCATATAACCAACTGTACAGTGTTCATCAAGGTGTCAGCTATAACGCACACCTCTTAGATTTCTGATATTTAACCTTACAATGCATGAACCAAAAAACCCTTCACGAATGCATAAAGGGGGTCAAAATGACCCGTACTGGATTGAATGTTTTTTTGTTTTTTGTTTTTTTAAATAGATGTCCTATTAATGAAATTATATATATATATATATATATATATATATATATATATATATATATATATATATATATATATATACACACACACACACACACACACACACACACACACATATACAGTATCTCATAAAAGTGAGTGCACCCCTCACATTTGTGTAAATATTTGATGATGTCTTTTCATGTGACGACACTGAAGAAATGACACTGTGCTACAATGTAAAGTAGTGAGTGTACAGCTTGTGTAACAGTGTAAATTTGCCGTCCCCTCAAAATAACTCAACACATAGCCATTAATGTCTAAACCGCTGGCAACAAAAGTGAGTACACCCCTAAGTGAAAATGTCCACATTGGGCCCAAAGTGTCAATATTGTGTGTGGCCACCATTATTTTCCGGCACTGCCTTAACCCTCTTGGGCATGGAGTCCACCAGAGCTTCACAGGTTGCCACTGGAGTCCTCTTCCACTCCTCCATGACCACATCACGGAGCTGGTGGATGTTAGAGACCTTGTGCTCCTCCACCTTCTGTTTGAGGATGCCCCACAGATGCTCAATAGGGTTTAGGTCTGGAGACATGCTGGGCCAGTCCATCACCTTCACCCTCAGCTTCTTTAGCAAGGCAATGGTCGTCTTGGAGGTGTGTTTGGGGTCGTTATCATGCTGGAATACTGCATACTGATCACACTCTGCTTCAGTATGTCACAATACATGTTGGCATTCATGGTTCCCTCAATGAACTGTAGCTCCCCAGTGCCGGCAGCACTCATGCAGCCCCAGACCATGACACTCCCACCTCCATGCTTGACTGTAGGCAGGACACACTTGTCTGTGTACTCCTCACCTGGTTGCCGCCACACACGCTTGACACCATCTGAACCAAATAAGTTTATCTTGGTCTCATCAGACCACAGGACATGGTTCCAGTAATCCATGTCCTTAGTCTGCTTGTCTTCAGCAAACTGTTTGCGGGCTTTTTTGTGCATCATCTTTAGAAGACGCTTCCTTCTGGGACGACAGCCATGCAGACCAATTTGATGCAGTGTGCGGCGTATGGTCTGAGGACTGACAGGCTGACCGCCCACCCCTTCAACCTCTGGCTAATTGGGCCCAATTTGGACATTTTCGTTACATATTATGTTACATATTATGGCGTTACATATTATGTTTGTGCTTTTCAATTCAGACCAAAGATATTCAATACAGTTAAAATCCTGCAATGATATGACTTTTGATAAACATTGTTTTTGTGACCTGCAACTACTTCTGTATTGATTTTATAAGTCACACTTTGTTAATAATACTATCTACAAGCATGAAAATACCCGTTACCCCTGTTAGTGGAACTAGATATACAATTAGTGTGCCTTGAGAAATATATTCTGTTTTAAGATCATTTACTTCTTTTGAATATTATTATTATTATTATATAAAAAGAATATACTCCTTATGAATATAATATTGTTACTGTGAAACTGGCTCCATGCCGAGCGCATATATAAGCGACATACACCGGCATTATTTCCAGGGATACCGCCCTGTCTGAATGTAGGCCGAGTACTTGAGGATCCTGTTATATCCAGAGTCCTGCAGTTATTTAATGGTAGATTAGTGTTCTTAATAATTTCCAGAGTTGGTGTACCGTGTTACTGTATTCCAATGACTTTCTCTGATAACGCAGTAAAGTAACACATTACATTTTAAATTTCTGTAATTTGATTAGTTACTGATGTCAATAAAATTACATGACTTGTGTCACTAATTTATTGTTAAGAAAACAATATTAAGTAAAATGCATTCCAAAGATCTCAATCTGATTGAGGATCTGTGGGATGTGCTGGACAAACAAGTCTGATCCATGGAGGCCTCACCTTACAAGACTTAAAAGATCAGCCGCTAACGTCTTGGTGTCAGATACCACAGCACACCTTCAAAGGTCTTGCGGAGCCCATGCCTCGATGGGTCAGAGCTGCTTTGGCAGCACAAGGGGGACCTAAACAATTTTAGGCAGGTGGTTTTAATGCTATTACTGATCGGTGTATGTTGATGAAGACTCTTGTAATTCCCCTTTGGTACATAAAGACACTTGTTGGGATTTAGTTCGCTTCAATGTATTTTCAGATAATATCCTGTACCATCTTGGAGTGAAGTGGCAGAGCATGACTCCGTAGTTGGAGACCATAATGGCAGAGAGCTGGATAGTGGGTCGTTGTTCCTTTAGTGTGACAAAGAGTGGAATAGCACAAAGCCAGGCAAACAAATGAAAGAGCATGCTGAAGACTGTAGGCTCAGTCTCTCTTGTTCTCACTTTGAAGGCCAAAAAGAAACAAAGTATAGCTAGAACAGCAATGTATATATGCATCATGGCAAAGCCAACAAATGTAGACCCTTGAGTGCACAGACGGATCATGGTAATATGGTCTGTTGCGTATTCATCAACTTTGAGAGGATCAAATATAAACCAGAAGAGGCAAATCAGGACTTGAACACCAGTAAGGAGGCCTATGTTGACAAAAGCCCTATTAAACTTGCTTAAGAAAAGCTGTCTATTTGGGTCATAGGACATGAAGACTAAGAATGAGCCAAAGGCCTTAACCAGAATGCATGATACAGTGAGAGTGAATCCAAGACCATACATGGCCTGTTGTACCATGCACTGATGGGAGCTTGGATTGCCTAAAAAAGCTATTACACTTCCAAAACTTACAATCAGGCCTAAAAAACTTAGCTTTAGCTTTTGTTTGCATCAAAAGCATAAACATAAAGCGGAAGCAGAAACACAATGGACACCGAGATCTTTCAAAAGGAAATGATTACTATCCACCTGTTCAGTTCAAGTGGTAGTTCAAGTAGTAATAGCCTAGACCTAAAATAATAAATAAATACACAAACAAATACAGTTAAGCTTGTGTTAAATGTTAGAATGACTAGGAAAAAGTCTTTATCTCCTTTCTGAAAACATAATCCTACTTGCATTGATTTGCCAAAATGAAGAATACTTTTGTGAAATCCATTCAGTGGTCAGTGGGCTAACTACCAGATTCAGCACATCTGTTTAACAGGAACATTTTCAAGATGTTCTAAAAAGCATTATAAATATTACTCTCTTATGTGTATGGAATATATTACTGCGTACAAGTAGAACATGTGAGTGCTTTATTTGATAAGAATATATGAACAGGAATTAATGTGTGTACATGTAATTTTTGATTTAGTCAGTAGAGTATTAATCATATTTATCCCATAGCACTGTTGAATGATTAATTCACAATTTATTTATTCATTTTTAAAGAGCAGATCTGAGAGTAATGCAGGCTACAAGGCATGCTCCTCTGTAACATAACATGCAAACATTTTTTTGTCTTCTTAATTTGAATATATAGAGAAAAATCTGGGAGGATGGTAAAGGAATGACTCTTTATGGCTGCTATAACGCAAGCGATAACAGGAACGAAATTGTTTCACAGATGTTCTACAACATTAAAATGAAATATAAACAAGCAAAAAGCATGTACTTCTATAATTAATAAAAAAATTTATTGTAAAGAGTGTTTATTTGAGTTACTATAGACTTCCTGTCAGCTCAGATCAGTCAGGTCGTTCTCCTCTGATAAGAGTATCAACAAGGTGTTCCTAATAAAGTGGATGGTGACAATTTATTTATTAATTTATTTTGACCAAATCGTGCTAAAAATAAAGAAAGGCAGTCCATGTGAGGTGAAATCTTGCTCCATGGACACCAGAGGTCAGTGGTGCACTTTCTTTACTGTTGACCATTTCGGACTCACTTTTACAACACTGGACAAGCAGAACCTGCATTTTGCGTCATTTTAAGTGAATTTTATATTGGCAAATAAAAAGAATTGTATGGAAACAATAGGAATGTGAAAGTGCTAAAGAGTGATAGAAGCCTGTGTCAAGCTCCCATTTGAGCCCTTATTTAGCAAGAAGTAGTGCTGTAACTTCTGTGTTAGAGCTTTGCACGAAGCCCACAACTGTGAGTGAGTGGCTGCTGCTCCTCTGATCTCATTGTCTTCTTGCTGCTGTTCCACAGAACAGTATATGATGAAAAAAAAAAATCACACAGCAATTTGCACATTATTTTGCTGACTTGTACAATATTTTTGTGATTATAATGTTTGTCTGTGATTAGCTTTTATCTCTTTTCCATTTTTCTCCTTCCTTCCTGTCTTCCCTTCATTTATTCATACACTTTATTCATAAACATTAATATTTTTTAACCTTTGACTACATTGCGATGAACCCCCCCTATTAAAAACTACTAAAGCCATTAGCTGTAGCTATCCTCATAAGCTATCCCTTAGGTTGTTTTTTAGTGATTGTTGCACTCAAAAATGCTCCATTTTGTTGTCTTTTTTTAAAAAAAATTTGTGATGTGATTTGCTGCATTTTTGTGGAGAACTACTCGAGTTGGTGAAATTGCACTTCCATGAAATTGTTCTGCACTTCATGCACAAAAAAGGACAAATTGTCTTTTGCAGTGATGTAAATGAGACTTTTTTTTATTTTATTTTATTTTTTTTATCTTGTACTCATGTTCAACGTACATGAATCAAAGAGGGCTTTGACCAGCAGTAATGTGCATTGTGATGATCTGCGACAAATCTGTGGCAATTTTGAAAAATTGCAAACTCCTCAGAATATTGCAGTTTGCTTAACTTCAGGTTTATTTCTGCAATTACAAAATTGCGAAAGCCTGTTTCATTTTTATGAATTGCACTCACTTGTTTTGTCTCCTGAAATTCGCATGAGATTAGCCTAGATTATAGGATAATGCTTCAGTGTTTTAACACAGAGTCAGTGCAGATCTGCTTGACTGAAATTCCCATACAGTGCTATCAATACAACAGCCGATATACTTTCCAACATGCATTGATTTCCTGCCTTAGTCTGCGAGGATGTGAGCGACAGCGAGAGATACCAATATAGGTATACAATTGGAGTAATCACCCTTAGTGCCAAGAAGTACTTCAAAGAGTCGACTCTCTTAAACGCATTGAAATTGCAACCAACGACATTCCCAATTTAACTGCAGCATTTACAAAGACCAAAGTGTCTTAGCTTACAAAAGAAAGTGTGAGAAGACTAAAATTGATTCCTGAGTGGAGAATGCTTGGCTTTGAAGTGGTCTATCTCGAGAAAATTATGGTTCTATTCCACCAGAAGTGGATAAGAATAAAGTGGATATAACAGAGTAATCCCTATATCTTATACTAATCTAACACTGTAGGAGGAATTTAGAGTTGCCAGTCCACCTACTGGCAAGTTTTTGGACAGTGAGCTAAAAGTGGAGAACCCCTTGGAAACCCATGTGGACCTAAGGAGAACAAATAAAACTCCACAGAGTCAGTAACTGAGGCTCATGATTGAGCTTCTTGTTTCATTGCATTCACTCTCTAATTATAATTGCAGAATAAGTGCTATTAAGGTTAATCAAGATAATTGCTTCCTACAAGCTTAGCTAAATAAACCATCTACTAGTTAGATAATGTATTTATCGAATACTGGAAAATGTACAAAGATTGGACATGCTGATAAAGTAAAAGCTGTATAATTAATCACTTTCTTTGCTGGGCCTAATTTACTGCCACCAACTGGTAATTCTGTAAACATTATTTTAAAAGAACAAAACACAATTTCATACTTACTTAATTCCAATCATGGATGTGTGATTCACACTGTGATCTCATTACAATATTAGAGCCTCCCATAATGGTTTTGTGGCACTGAAAATGGATTTCAGGTCAGAAAAGTACAACACTCAAACATTTGCATATATTTACTCATTACATGCTTTTATCCAAGGACATTTACAAGTGTGGTAAAATCAAATGCAAGCACAGAAGAGCTGAGGATCATAATCCTCCTATCATAAACCACTGAGCTACCACTCACAGGTTTCTGTATCACGATTGCAAATTCATACCAGTTTGTAAGAACCAACAAGCATAGAAAGTTAATCATCTATGCATTTTGGTCATTTATAACTGAAGCAAGTAAAAGCACACAAACATTTAATGAAAAGCTGCAACAGCTTCTCACATATCCCCTTTACCAGTGAAATGAATAGGACCTAAAAGACAATAAAACACTTTAAATTACATATAACAGATGGCATACATTAATTCATTGGGGAAAATGATCTAATATTCCTTATCTGTGAGCAGTAAAAGTATGTGAACCTCTAGGATTAGCAGTTTAATTTGAAGGTGAAATTAGAGTCAGGTGTTTTCACTTAATGGGATAATCAGGTGTGAGTGAGCGCCATGTTTTATTCAAAGAACAGGGATCTGTCAAAATTTGATCTTCACAACACATGTTTGTGGAAGTGTTTCATGACATAAACAAAGGAGATTTCTGAGGACCCGATGCTCATCAGGCTGGAAAAGGTCACAAAACCATCTCTACAGAGTTTGGACTGCACCAATTCACAGTCAGACAGATTGTGTACAAATGGAGGAAATTCAAGATTATTGTTCTCCTCCCCAGGAGTGGAGACCAACAACGATCACTTCAAGAGCACGACGTGTAATAGTCCACAAAGTCATAAAGGAATCCAACTTCTAACCAACTAAGGCCTCTATCACATTGGCTAATGTTAATGCCAATTAATGTTGGGCGGCTGTTGATCAGGTGGTAGAGCGGGTTGTCCACTAATCGTAGGGTTGGCGGTTCGCTTCCCGGCCCACGTGACCCCCGGTGCTGAAGTGTCTTTGGGCAAGACACTGAACCCCAAGTTGCTCCCGAAGGTAAGTTAGTGCCTTGCATGGCAGCTCTGCTACCATTGGTGTGTGAATGGGTGAATGAGACACCGTGTAAAGCGCTTTGGATAAAAGCACTATATAAGTGCGTCATTTAATGCTCATGAGTCAACAACAACAATGGTTTGCATGGCAGGGTTGCAAGGAGAAAGCCACTGCTCTCCAAAAAAACATTGCCACCCTTCTGCAGTTTGCTAAATATCATGTGGACAAGCCAGAAGGTTACTGGAAAAATGTTTTGGCTTGATGAGACCAAAATAGAACTTTTTGGTTTAAATGAGAAGCGTTATGTTTGGAGAAAGGAAAACACTGCATTCCAGCAGAAGAATCTTATCCCATCTGTGAAACATGGTGGTGGTAGTGTCAGGGTTTGGATCTGTTTTGCTGCGTCTGGACCAGGACGACTTGCCATCACTGATGGAACAATGAGTTCTGAATTATACCAGCGAATTCTAAATAAAAATGTCAGGACATGAGTCTGTGAACTGAGTCTGAAGAGAAAGTGGGTCATGCAGCAAGACAACGACCCTAAACACACGAGTCGTTCTCCCAAAGAACGGTTAAAGAAGAATAAAGTAATGTTTTGGAACGTCCGAGTCAAAGTCCTGACCTTAATCCAGTAGAAATGTTGTGGAAGAGGACTGATCAACAGTTACCCCAAACATTTATCTGCAGTTATTGCTGCACAAGGAGTCACACCACATTTACATTTATTCATTTAGCGGACGCTTTTATCCAAAGCAACTTACAAATGAGAAAAATACAAGCAAAGCGATATATCAAGCAGAGAACAATACAAGTAGTGCTACCACACAAGATCCATTAATTGAGTTCCAGAGGAAGCAAAGTGCACAGAGTAGAGGTGTACGTGCAATTTTTAAAAAATTTTTATTATTATGAGTTGGTTAGGTGTTGACGGAAGAGGTGGGTCTTTAGATGTTTCCTGAAGATGGTGAGAGATTCTGCGGTCCGGATTGAGGTTGGAAGTTCATTCCACCACTGAGGAACAGTTAGTGTGAAGGTTCTGGAAAGGGACCTTGCTCCACGCTGAGTAGGATCTACTAAACGTCGGTTGCTAATCGATCGCAGATTGCGAGAGGGAACGTAAGCCTTCAGGAGAGAGTTGAGGTAGGGGGCGCTGTTCCAGACAAGGTCTTGTAGGTGAGCATCAAGGCCTTGAATTTGATGCGGGCGGCTACAGGAAGCCAGTGGAGGGAGATGAAGAGGGGTGTGACATGGGTTCTCTTGGGCTGGTTGAAGACGAGGCGCGCTGCAGCATTCTGAATCATCTGAAGGGGTTTGATGGAGCTGCTGGGAGGCCCGAAAGCAGTGAGTTGCAGTAGTCCAGTTTTGAGATAAGAGCCTGGACTAGAATCTGTGTAGCCTGTTGTGTGAGGTAGGGTCGGATTTTCTTGATGTTGTACAGGATGAACCTACAGGACCGTGCAGTTGTTGAGATGTGGTCTGTAAAGGTCAAGCCGTCATCAAGAATCACCCCAAGGTTTCTGGCCGTCCTGGTTGGCATGAGTGTGAGTGAGCCGAGCTGTACAGTGAGGTTGTGGTTGATTGAGGGACAGGCTGGGATGACGAGAAGCTCAGATTTCGCCAGGTTAAGTTTAAGATGGTTTTCCTTCATCCAGACCGACATGTCCGACAGGCAAGCAGAGATTCGTGCAGAGACGGATGGATCGTCAGGCTGGGAGGACAAATAGAGCTGGGTGTCATCAGCATAGTAATGATATGAGAAGCCATGAGACTCAATCACCTGCCCTAGAGATGTAGTGTAGATAGAAAAGAGCAGTGGACACAGAACTGACCCCTGTGGAACGCCAGTTGTGAGTTGCTGAGTTTCAGAAATACCTCCCCTCCATGATACCTTGAAGGATCTGTCAGAGAGATAGGATTCCACCCAGCGCAGAACCGTTCCAGTGATGCCCAGGCTGGAGAGAGTTGATGGGAGGATCTGATGGTTCACAGTGTCGAAAGCAGCAGAGAGATCAAGTAGGATGAGGACAGATGATCTAGAGGTTGCTCTTGCGAGTCGTAAGGCTTCAGTGACGGAAAGCAGAGCAGTCTCCGTGGAGTGATTGCTCTTGAAGACAGACTGCTTGGTGTCCAGGAGGTTGTTCTGTGTGAGAAAATTGGAGAGTTGATTAAAAAACGGCTATTTCAAGAGTTTTGGAAAGAAAAGGGAGGAGGAAAACAGGTCTGTAGTGGTCAACCGCAGCAGGGTTGAGTGAGGGTTTTTTAAGCAGTGGGGTAACCCGGGCCTGCTTAAATGAGGTAGGGTATGTGCCAGTATAGAGCGATGTGTTAAAGATGTGTGTGAGTGCAGGTAATAGTGTGGGAGAGATGGACTGAAGAAGGTGAGAAGGGTTTAGGGTCAAGGGGACAGGTTGTGGGATGGCTAGAGAGGAGGAGTTTAGAGACATCAGTCTCTGAGAGGGGAGAGAAGGAAGTCAGTTGGGAGTTACATGGAGGAGGAGTCGGTCTATGCATATCTGGGGTTGAGAACTGGTTCCTGATTGATGTAACCTTGTTGGAAAAGAAAGTGGCGAAGTCATCTGCAGTGAGAGAAGTAGGGGAAGGGGGAGGAGGGGGACAGAGAAGAGAGGAAAAGGTTTTGAAAAGAATGCGCGTGTTGGGAGAACTACCGATCTGAAAGCAAAGGTTCACATACTTTTACCCCTCACAGATATGCAATATTGGATCATTTTCCTCAATAAATAAATGACCAAGTGTAATATTTTTGTCTCATTTGTTTAATTGGGTTCTCTTTATCTACTTTTAGGACTTGATCATCAGAAAGGACATCATCAGAAAGTCTGATGATGTTTTAGGTCATATTTATGCATATATATATATATAGAAAACTTTAAAGGGTTCACAAACTTTCAAGCACCACTGTAAATGTTGAGTCAGAGTGCATCATTGTATCTTGGATTCTTATTGCTGCAGCTTCACTAAACATCTCTGGGAAAATAATTAAATCTCAGCAAATGCATAGATGTATTATTTAGTTTCTCCCCAGGACCAGGAAGAAAGAGCGGTGTATTTTCCTCCAACATGTTTTTTTACTCCGATGTCCCAAAATGACTCTGACTGCAAAGTTCAAAGAGCTTGCTTTTTCTGTCTCTCTGGCAGTTTTCAAAGTGGCAACCTGCTCACTACACAGGATCTTGTTTAATAATAGTGCCTTTCCACCAGCCACTGTGGCATGGCTCAGCAAATTACCCATAATCCCCTGTGTTGTTGCTATTTCCAGTGCCAAATGAGCCATGCCATACTTAAGTACCCATGCTAAATTTGATTACTTTATTTTACTCAGGTACCATGCTGGCCGAGACAGGACATACGGGTGTAGCTAAAAATAGTGCAGACCATCGATTGAGCAGATGCACAGACGTTCTGATTAATGTCTCCGCCTTGTTACTTCTCGACTGGCACAAAATCTTCACTAGAAGGTGAGAATACTTTCACGTTTTTTTTAGTCCTTTTTTTCTGGTAGATTTAAGAGACCTGCAATTTAAATGATACAAGCAATTAATAAAATCTGTGTGTGTGTGTGTGTGTGTGTGTGTGTGTGTGTGTGTGTGTGTGTGTGTGTGTGTGTATTTAATGTTGTCTGGTATGGTTTGCTCTCTGTTTAAAGATTAAAGCACCGGCATGCTTGTTTGAGTGTGTAGGCAGCTATTAAATAAAATAAATTAATTAAATAAAATAAATTTTTTCTCCTCTTATTGTCACATTCGCACACCACCATTAAAATAACTTCATCGTCTGATACCTAGGACTTCACTATGAGAATTAAACATGTATTTTAAGATCACCTGGTACCTGGTTTCATTTCAAATTCATTTATTTGATATCAAAATCATATATTTCAAGTAGCCAAGTATTTTACTACTCAGAGCTACTGAACCAAGTCAACTCCCAGTAACCTCCAGAGAAACTTCTACTTTTATAGGTAGAGTTACGCAACGGCAAAGTGACACACGGTGGGATCCAAAGGTCTGAGACTACCAGTGAAAACACTTCTATTTTGCATCTTTTCTAATTTTAATACAACAATTTTCATTACAAATTATATTACGGACAATACCTTGCAATTCAAATAAATGTGATTTATACTTACATTTTCAGTTACTCATGCCAATTATATAATTAGTGTCCTTATATTGTAATTTACACCTTCCCAAAACAAACAAACAAACAAACAAAAAACAACAACAACAACAACAAAAAAAAACAACAACAACTGTAATTTAATTAATGACACTCATATGAATGATTTACAAATAAATGTATTCATGTATTCATATACAGGTTGATAAATGAAGGCCATTGTTGGTTGGTGAGATTGGCTGAATACAAATTGCAGAAAAATACTTGCTTGATTTTACTGAGCATATCCTGATCATTTGGCCACAGAACATTTTAACAGAACCGTGCTTCTGAAATATGCTCAGGTTGTGTGAAAAAAAAAGAAAAAGAAAAAAAGAAAAACTACACATGTCGTCCCTAGCATTTATTTGCATTTAAACACACATTCTTTAGCCATATGTTCCTCGATAAGACTTCCATCTGACAATTCAGTCCAACAACACTGTGATGTTTAACACTGTGTCCTCTACTAATATCGGCACGCTTGGTAAATATGAGCAAAGAAGGTTGTGAAAAATTGTCTTTATTGTTTAACCTTTTTGTTCTTTTGTTCAAAACAATTCACAAAAATACTCTGCTCTCCTGGATATCAAACAATTGCAAGCAAAACACAGGTTTATATATAAAAGAATCTTTGTTAAATATAGGTGTGCAACAATTATGGACACCCTGTTAGTGAATACACAAACAGCTTGTGGTGATGGAGGTGACCTCGGATTGTAGTTTTGGAGACTTTCTGACACCAAGACATAACTAACATCTGCAGTTCTCCAGCTGTGATCCTTGGAGATGTTTTATCCACTCGAACCGTCCTCTTCACAGTGCGTTGAGATGATACAGACACACGTCCAATTCCAGGTCGATTCATAACATTTCCAGTGGACTGGAACTTCTTAATTATTGCCCTGATGGTGAAATGGGCGTTTTCAAAGCTTGTGCTGTTTTCTTATAGACACGCCCCATTGTGTGAAGCTCAACAACCTTTTACTGCACATCACAGCTATATTACTTGTTCTTATCCATCGTTATGAATGACTAAGGGAATTTGGCCTATGTGTTACCTCTTATTTATACCCCTGTGAAACAGGAAGTCATGGTCCCTGCTCCTAGTCACCCAGGTGTACTAAAAAAAAAGTAAAATATCAATGGGAATACACTTCATATATATATAAACCTGTTGTGTTTGCAATTGTTTGATAACCATGTGAGTATTTTTGTGATTTTTTTTTTAACAAAACATTTTTTTTTTTTTTTACCAAGGGTGCCAATATTATTGAAGGGCACTGTATTTTCTGCTGTTCAGACTACTTGTTCCCCCTGATCAAATCAAATATGCAAAAAATCTAAACAAACAAACAAAAACAAATACTTTTTATAATCATATAAGCACTTTTTATTCATAGAGATTTCAACTGTATAATTCAGTTCCAAAACACTGGAGAATGTGACGACTGTGGAGAGAAAGGCTCGGGACAAATAATATATTATTATGTGAAATGGTATTTACCCTTTTTGTAGCAAAAACAAAACGTGATTGATCAAGTCTCACAGTTAACAAGAATTGTTTAGATACAGATACAACACAGTGAAAATACTCTTCTTTAGATATTGTGTCCCATGAGAATAAAATGCTACTATACAATTCCCCTTTCCCCTTTCCCCTACCCAAGTGTACAAAACCCTCCCCAGCTTTTATAGTGTCAAGCAGCCTGTCTGAATTATCTGTGAATATGATGTGTAACTGTGTGAGAGATGATAAAAACGGCTAAATCTCCAAAAGATGAGAGAAGTCTACATATGAGTTCATCTTGCACAGAATTTGTAGGAATTCAGGGTATAAAGCAACAACACTGTCTGTATATGTGTTTGTTTAGTGTTACAAATATCTGTATCTGTATCTAAACCCAAAGTGGTCATGGCCTAAAATGTGGCTTCAATATGAACCCTAACAATATACAGTCCCCTCCGAAACTATTGGAACGCCATGGCCAATTCATTTGTTTGTGCCAAAGACATATGTATTTACATCTGGATGTGTTAAACAACATAAAACATACAACCTTTTGTATCAAACAACCCAAATTATAGGCGAGCAAAATTATAGGAACAGATAAGTCCACATTTCCACATTTGGGGCAGTGAGATATACTGGATTAGGACAGGGTTTGAGGTCAGAGCTGGAGGCTCTCTGCTGCCCTCCCACCCCACCCCACTAAGACTGTCCATCCCGCCTGAGGTGGTCGCTCAGCTTCCGGATACCACTGAGGATGTGATGTTGCTCTGCTTCTGTGTTCCGAGGAGGACAGCGCTCTGCTTCATGGTCCTGTTACGGCCTGTTGGTTTATCTCTTTTAACAACAAATGCAGTCTTCACAGGAGAAACTGAAGGATAAAACCAGGAACAGATGTTCAGAGCTATTTATTGCTTAAACAATCAATCTAACAGGACCCACCTGGGTAACAAGAAACACCTGGTCAGTCATAAGTCCCAATAGTTTTGTTCACCTACAAATTGGGTGGTCTGATATAGAACAGTTTGTGTCATTTAACACATATACATATAAATACCAGAAAAGAAAAGCTGAAATTCTAAACTCTCTTCTCATATTTATTGTTTGATCTCCTACCCAAATATCTTCAGTCTACAGCAAAAAAGAGAGAAATCACTACATAAATAAATAAATTGGCCTTGCTGTTCCAACAGGTCTGGCGTTTTAATCTGAAAACATTGGGGAGGAAAAAGAGGTAGACGTGGCACCACTGTCAGCATGGTCTCTTGTGAATTCTATCTCTGACAGTTCCTCAACATCAGCTACATCGTTCAGGTTCATAATTAGTCTCAGCTAGAGATGTGCGTGGGGCTGTTTTTTAATCCCACTCGCACAGTTCTTAGTAATTATATTTTCTAGTGAATTTAGTTGGTTCTATTTCCTAAAAACATAAACAAACTAGTAACTGAAGGTAGCCACCATGACCACTATCCCACAAGCTTCAAATCGGACTGAAAATGAATGAAAATAATTAACAACTAGCATCCCGAGTATCCCAATCATGAGGCACACCTCTAATCTCAACCAGAGGCCTTGTGAACCTTTCTGCCAAAAAAATCCAAAATAAAACCCCACAAACAACCCCAACTAGTGCACCCCCTGCTCATATCTCAGACTGTTTCTGTATGCAACAAAATTATTCATTACATTACTTGCTTGTTACATTCAAATAAGATCAGATGGTATGGCTTTAATTGTGTTATCAATGATATTAACAATTCGTTTCCATGCAAATTGTTATACATGAGTCCTAAACATTTCAGACACACTGCAGGTTATATTAGTAACTAAGTAGGTGACTGGTGTATGTTTTCAAACTTCATGATTAATTTTAATTAAAGTAGTGGTTCACCATCTTGGTAAACATTAATTCTACTCATCATCTAATAATATTAATGAAATATTACAAAAAAATTGCACAACGATCCCCTTATTCTGATTGTCAGCCAAAATGTGCTAGATGTCGGACATTTGTTTCACTGGTTATTCAGTGGAGTTACAACTCCAATGTAGCTGACAAATAATGGTAGGGTGTCTTATGTTCATAAATACATACTCAAAACTTTATATACAGTATTTGATCCAACAAACATTGTTAAGCTCCATAAAATAATTTTTAACCTCTTAGAACCCAAACCAGAAGGAACAATGAATGCTTCTACTTCTCATTCTTATAAAGTCATGTGAAAAAATAAGTACACCTCCCATGCAGGTCAAATTTGTGCGGTCTCTTTTTGACTGTAGAAGCATGCACTTTGACACCAGCAGTTGCAAGCCTTACTAGCAGATCCTGGGATTCAATTTTGGGATTCTTGGAGACTTCTTTTTGCATCAGACTGAATTTTTGCAAATTCAGCTCTTGGGCTGAATTTGCTGGGACGGTCAGTCATGGACAATTTGAAATCTGCACCATTTGTAGATGATTTTCTTTACAGTGGAATGATGTGTTTCAAATAATTTGGAGATCTTTTTAAATCCCTTACCAGACTCACAGGCATCCACAAGCTTTTTTCTGAAGGCTTACAGAACTCTTTAGATCTTGGCATGATGAGACCACACAGCTCAGTAGCAAAGGGAACACCAGACACTAGATATGAGAGGGGTTTAAATAATACAGGTTCCACCTGCACTCCCTGAGCAGGTTCTAATCCCTGGCACCCGATCTTGAACACCTGATTCTGATTTTATTGATTTGAAGGTGTGATAAATGCAGGGGTGTACTTACTTTTTTCATGTGACCGATCTATTAACTTAAATTGTGAAAATCACTACAAAATGTCAATTTTATTTGTCATTTGATAAAGTGCATCACCTTTATTAATAGGCACTGTTTCAAATATGTTAAAAAATAAAAAAAACAAGAATGCCCATGGGGTGTACTTATTTTTTCACATGACTCTAACTGTAATACTAGCTTAATATTTCCCCATGTTCTTTATGGATAATAGGTGTTGTTCAAGATGTAAAGGAGCACATAGACTATTTTGTAAAATAGCACAGAAAGTCCATATTTGCCAAATGAAGATGGAACTACGTTAGCATCCGTGACTTCTATTTCTACTTAGTTTTCTAATACTCAAACCTAAAAAAAAACAAAAAAAACAACAACAACAACAACAACATAACATGAGTAGGTTTGGGGTAAGGGGAAAATTGTGTTCACTTGTTGGGTACACTTGTGCCCAGAAGTCCTTCATGAAATGAATGACACTTTAAGACAGGAAATACACTCAAATATGCAGTGTGTCCAGTCCTCAGTACTGGGAATCTGAATCATGGCAATGACAACACAAGTTTTAGCATAGCATGCTCATTTCAAGTCCACTCCTGCTTGACTCCAATCCAATGTCTGCCACTTCAAACATATTTGGACTGTGACATTTTCACACATCCCTCTGACACATATGATTAGTTTGAAATGATTGACATTGGAGATATCTCTCACTGGCTCCTGAAGGTAACTCTAAGACATTTAATATTACAAATATTACCCAGTAATTCAAAAGCAAGATAATTGTCCTGATTTCTTTAATTAGAGCTTAGTCAAACATATGTAGACTTCTCTGGTGGATATGGCATCATTTGTAGCTGTGTGAATGTGCCGTTTTATATAAGAGTAAATTCTGTTTTAAAGGACATCACAGAAAATGTATGTAGTGTTCCAGGGCTTGATGTGTGTTTCTTGGCCAGAAGCCAGGAGTTCATTAAAAAAGGTTCTTAACACTTCATTAATTTACACAGGCATCATTTCTTATGTCAAAAATGATGTGGTATTTCCCAGCTCCTTTGTACATATGGGCACAGAGAAAAATGTATACTTTCTATGTGACAGAAAATGTAATGGGACGTTAGAATGTAATATTCAGTAAAAAGTTGAATTAAAGATTTGTGAATCTTTCAACAGAAACCTTCAACTTCTGCTCTTTGCAGATGATTCCTTCAGGACATGAGTGGGATGAAAATAACAGAAAAGGGAGTGAAATAAAAAAGGTATGAAAGTTCTCCAACTTTTTTTTTTTAAAGTCTTCCCTTTGAGAAAGAGTTGGTATGACACTTGAGATAAAAATATAAAACTTTAACTTCATTAAGTTTATAAATATTATTTGTACCACATATATATCTCTATACAGAATGAATTTGCAGTACTTTTCTGTAGAGAACGCATTGGCAGTTTTTTTAAAATTTATTTTAATTTGTTAACTGTCATTTAACAGTCATGTATCTGGTCATACTATAATGATCCTGATGAATGGCAGAATCCCAAGGGTATATGACTACACACACACACACACACACACACACACACACACACACACACAAATGCACTTATTCACCAGAACATAAAGCGTATAACTGTCTGCCCAATACAACACGTTGTATAGTGGATATATGTTTTAATATTCGATGAAAAGATATGTAAGTCCATGCATGGGAAAACAGAGGCTTTATTCCCTTGATTTTTCTTTGACACAAGGGCAGGATGTCAGCTTGAAAGTATTGTACACAGTCTACACAGTGCTCTCCATCACCCACTCCGAACCCTCCAGAGTGCCCCTGCTGCTAGCCATGTCATCCTTGAGCAACATACCATTGATGGAGAGGCTACGTTTGGTCCAGACACCACTGATTGATGTTGCAAACTCACCGGCGTCAAATGAGTGACTCCGTCTGAACTTGGAGTCCAGTGTTCGGCCCAGCAGGGGCTCCTTATCATTAGTGGGCACCGATGCCATTGCACGACCAGATTTGTTGTTTCCCAATGGTGCCTGGCCCTTAATCTCTAGAGCATTAATGGCCCCCAACAGATGGTCCAGATTTCCTCGCGGTTTGAGAGACGCTGACCTCCAGATGTTGGCCAAAGCACTGTTGGGGCTGCAGGAGTGCAAGGCATTCACAGAATCAGCAGAGGATGAGGATGAGGATGAGGATAGAGAGCTCATACTACTCTGAAGAGAGCCACATTTAAACTCCACCACCTCATTTCGTAGACTCACCTTGGGTTTGGCTTTGAGTTTGGCTTTGGAATTTGAAGGGGGCATAAAGACTCCATTCTGCCCCAGACACCCATCATTGTTCTGTGAATAGGTATCACCAATGTCGCTTAACTTGCTAACAGGAAGCTCAGCCCCAACTGCAGTCAATGTCCCGCCCTCACCAGCCTTGTAGCGCACCATTAGGATGACGATGAAGACGAGCAAGGTAGCCACGATCACACCTCCCACGACCAGGATCATGGTGCCACCCAGTAGCTGCCCATGCAGAGAATGACACTGTGGGTACTCATCTCTGGTGAAGAACTCAACGCAACCCACAATGCTGGTGGCTGTCAACGTAGTGGCCGAGTCATCCCAGGCTGCCAAGATGCACAAATCGTAGCGGGTTCCGGAGACCAAGTTGTTTACTAGGAATGCCTTACTGGAAGCAGGGATCATCCTTTAAAAGAAAGAAACAAAGTTTTCAAACCCAGTGCAAAACACATATTCTCAAAAAGAGTGTTATATTAGCATGCCAGGATGCACACCATCGTTGTATTAACTATGTCCTTATCTTTCCATTAACACTTAATTGGGATTTCAAATGAGCATTAAAATAATGCCTTTAAAAGGGTGCCATAACCTGCTCTGGAAATTTGTCCTACTGAAATTTTGCTCTTTGTGTGGGGAAAACACTTCAGAATACAGGAATATTTGACAGGATGGTTTAAAAAAATTTTTTTGTTAGTCCTTGTTAATTTGTAGATACATCCGAAAAACAGTATGGAGGAGTTTTGAGATAACTGGCATTATCTCTTTAAGCCATCTAGCCCCAACCCAGTGAACAGACGGCCTAACTGATATCGCTAGGATCCAGGATAAATAAATAAAAAAGGCTGAAGAGTGCTGAGAGGTAATAGATTTGAACAACCGGCAGTAGACAGAGTGCTGGTGAGCGTTACTTCCATATCATGAACTTTTATGAATCCATAAGAATTACCCTTTGGGAGTCTAGCTGACTGAACATGCGATGAAAGTTTCACCATCATCTGAGGAACTTTGTTAATCCTACTGAATATAATGAATTTTGCATAATTCATCCATTACATTAAAGGTGCTGTAAGTATTTTTAGTAACATTTTGCTAACTATCACTAAAATAATTAGCTTGAGAAAAAAAATTATCAAAAGAAACATCTTGGTAAAATAGAGTGCAATGGAAATGAAGGTGAATGGGAAGAGGTATGAATAATTGTCTCAGTAGTTAGTCGTTTTGGATAAAAGCCTCAGCCAAATGAGAAAAATGTAAATGTAAAACATCAGCCTGGCTTTTCATTGTGAGAGACCGGGTTGATTTTACAAACTTTAAAACTGATGCTGAGCTCACTTTACTTTGGTTGAAAGCTGATTAATTTGCTTATTAAGTTCTGGCATAATTTATTCTATTAATGTGTTACCTACAACATCTTGACAAACATCGCGTAGTTAGCTAGCTAATCCTAGCTAGCAACATCAGCTGAGCTATTGTACTTTAGTACAATCACTCACTCACTTTCACTTGGTCAGGGTCACAGTGTATCCGGAGCCTGTCCTAGGAACCCTGCGTGTTAGGTGGAATACACCCTGGATGGGACACCTGTCTACTACAGAGCACCACGCACACACAATCACACACCCATTCACATTGAGGGGCACTTTTTCTTAGCCAATCCACCTACTGGCAGGATTTTGGAAAACACCCAGACCAAGGGAGAACATGCACAGGAACTCCACATCAGTAAACCAAGCTCAGGGTCAAACGTGGGATTTTTGCGTTGTGATGTGGCTGAACCTTGTGCCGTTGGGTTTCAACTCGTCAGCTGTAGCGTACAAAAGCATTGGCACAAATGCTACTTTTTGAAATGATAAAGCGGCATACCACTAACTAATCCTACAAATGTAATTAATGCAGGCAAAATCGTTTAAGTCCTTGCATGGAAGAAAAGCATCGCTGCTCTTCTGTCCTTTCTTTTCATTCCACTCTGCTTGTGCATTTTTGAGTGAGGGACTATGGAGAGAGACTGACATGGATTTAATAGCTCAGATAACTTTAAAATCAAATGACAGTTCCAGTTGCTTTATCATCTCAAAATGGCACTATATGACTGAAATACTTCATAGTCTTATGATCCTCCATGGCAATCCGCTCAGTTGCCACTCATTCATTCACAGTGGCAGGATAAAAGCTCCTTTGTTTACATGCACTTCATACTGAGAGTATCTGATAACAGACATTTGAATGGAATCCATTACTAGACTGTTTTGGATACCATTCCCGCTCTATACATCACCTCTCTACCTCTAGTTCTCTGTAATACTGTACACAGCACATTAGAGAGCACATCTGTGCTTCCATGGCATAGAAAGATCTATATAGGATGTGAAGATGCTGTGAAATTTCAGGGCTTCTGGTGATTAGATCTAGTATACTAGTAGGCTACACTCAGAATTTCCTACAGTACATATCGCTGGCTATTTCAAACTCCCATGCTCCCCTGCACCCATTACAGATTGATCTTGTCCAGCAGTTAATTCAGTTTAATTCAGAACTTCAGACAAAGTGGCACATGTTTGGTTCTGCTTATCATACTAGTATGGAAAATAAGTGATAGTTGAAGATGGGAAGAAATGAAAGTTTTAGCAGGCTCTAGGCACTGAAAGGCAATTTTGAAAGATCGAGACTTTGCTTTCGAGACAGCATGAGGCCATAACGTTAATCATGGAGAGTGAGTCACGAACACAGCTTGCAGGAAACAGCTACTACAATAGTGAGCAAATATTGGCTCACTTTTCCCCTAAGAGCTTTATGGACCTTGTCTGCAGCACCTTTGACCCATTTGAACTTTTAGCCATAGACCTGATCTAATAAAACTTACACACCAATAAACAAAATGTTCTCCTCTTTCCTCCCTCTCTAATCATTGCACCATTTCGCGGTTCATTTTTACTCCCTCATTTCTCATTAGACGCTTCCAGTTTCAGACATAACTCCTTCTTGCCCATTACCTTGCCCTGGCTCTTTATGGACCAATGTCATGCAAATGTACTCCTGCAACATTGATTCCTCTGTAGCAGGGAGATTTGATTGTCTTTATGCAGGCAAAAATAGTAAACGGGCCTGGAACCGGCAGAGAGAGAACAGAGAGCGTGCAGAGTGAGATAAATGGGTCTTGACATTTGTCTGGTCTGGCCGATGAGCTGTTCTCAAATGCAGCACGAACATCACTTCACAATAACACTAATGGATGGATGCATTAAAAAGAAATAAGGAATCAGAGTGAGATTGCCTAAAGAGGCTCCTAAGACACTTTTTCTGTGTTGGTGTCAGATTAACTCTGTAATAGGGTAACCAAACCAAATAACATCTATAGAAATGATACACACCACAACACAGCAACAGATATCTTATGGAGTTCAAGAAATAGATAAGGTTAATGAGAGAAGGTGATGTATTCCTTTGTGTGCTGAGGAACCACACACCTCCTAAATTAAGGTCGTCCCAGCAGTAATTACCCAGATCACAAGCTTCTAGTAGTGTTTTCATGGTATAACACTTGAGGTATTTGCTTGCTGTATAACAGTCATGCTGTAACACACTATAACTGAGTTTAATAAAATGACACGACGAACTGTCTTTGTTTACTGTCAATCAAACATGGGCTTTAATAAAGCAGACAGACCCAGAGCAATGAATAGCCAATGAGCAAAATTCCCCAGACAGCATGGCAATATATATCACAAGAAGAGACAAGCCAAACACACTAAATCACACAGTGGGTGACTATGGACAATGAGGGATAAAAGAGCGTCATAGATGCCTTATGGCAATCTAGCTGAAACATTACTATGGCTTTCCATTTAACATGTCACTTCCTATCTATAGTTAACTTATATCTGCCCTATGGTAGTATGCTAGATGTCTTTAACCATCCTGTCCTGTTCCCTGCTTAGTGATGCTGGGTTCTATTGACCTTGACGTTATCTTTGTAGTACAACTGTACAATCTATTTGAAAAATTCTCTAAATATTTGATTACAGGCCTTCTATCCATCCATCCATCCATCCATCCATACATCCATCCACCTACTTGTTACTGTGGTAACAATGGTGTCAGTGGTACCACTTGATACCACTTAATAACACCACATGGATATTATATGCAGTAGAATACACCAACTTTATATGATTAAACCACAATTTTAACACAGATGATAAATACATAATGCCCTAAGAGACGAGACAAGTACAGTTTCCCAGCCAATGGACTGAGCAGAAGGGAGGGAGCTGTCACGCATTTCCCCAGATACTAATGGATAAATGATTTAAAAGGCATTAAGTAATTGGATTTTCTCTCTGCTTGGGTTTTTCTACTCTTGCTCAGATTTACAGCAGTATTCTTGCATGCTGTAAAACACTTTATATCATTATCAGGGGCCTGGGGACCAAAAGACTCGAATGCTACTCGTGAGATTTGAGAAATGCTAAGAAATAAAAGCAGAGTTGAGGAAACAGGAAAAGAAACCAATGTTTTTCACCCACACTGTAAAAGTGTCAGTAAAAGAAAATGTATTGACTGACATTCGACACAAGGGAATGTGTGTGCAGTAATGCCAATTTGTGCAAAAGTACACAATAGTATTGTATTAAATACGAACCATGGTGTATTTGAAAGATAATATTACACTTCAATTATCCTAATAGTAATTCCAGCTACTAGTCCTTAATATAGATTAATAGTTTATCTAGTGTTAGCTAGCTTGCAAATGATCTCAGCTAACAAGCTGATGTTTTTATTTGTTGTCACTTTAAATCAGGAGAAAAGCTAGTGGAAAGGAGCTTATTTCTTGCTGAACCAAGGAAGCCTGGAAAAAAAGACCAGAGTGAAAAATATGATATAAAACTGCTTGATTAACTATTTAGCGGGCCTGATGATAGATCACTGAAAAATGCAACAAGGTTACATTATCAAAGATAATACTTTTAGCCCTAAGCAAATTCAACACTTTCTGGTTTAGATAGTGATGTAGGTGATCAAACGAATAGGAAGTCCCTTATCTCATAGCATGTCAAAACTGGCAGTGCCTCCTGAAAGAAATTTTTCCTCTTCAAATGAATCGAGTCACCAACATTTAGCAAACAAGCAACATATTCTTACTTTTCTGTTCTGTTTGCTGTTTACAGTAGACTGTAGGAGTATTACTGTACAGGTGTGCTGCTTTTTTAGTCTATAACATTTTGATATGAAATATATTGAACACTGAGTCCCGAACCCTGTACATGTTGCCCCTTTTATAATACTGTACCTGTAAATGAGCACTTCGTCATCGGAGCAGTTGTACTGCAGCTGGTACATTTTCACTTTGGGAGCTGCCTTGCTGATGGACCATCTGATGAGGGCAGAGTCTGCAGTCACCTCAGAAACCCAAACTGGCTTGTCCTTTTCTGGTTGGCCCTTGGGCGTGGCCTTCGAGGTTCCTGTAATATCAGAGAGGCGGGATTTGGGTTGTCCTGTTCCGTTGTTTATGTGGGGCAGCTGGACGATTGACAGTTCCACTGAAGCAGTGGATTCACCGGCAACGTTGGCAGCAATACATGTGAATGTGCCAAAATCTTTTGATGTAGTAATGGTGATAACAAGTGTGCCATTGCCATACACTACAATCCGAGAGGAGTTGCCAAGGAGACGGTCATCAGGGGCTACCCAATGGATTGTGGGAGTCGGGTCTCCAGTGGCCTCGCATCTTAAGCTGGCTGTTTGACCCTCTAGAACTAACATCCTGTGTGTGTGCTGTGTGATAAGGGGCTGCTCACATATAAACTCCTCCTCCCTTATGGTCCAGAAGTAACGCCCCTTCAAATTTGAAGGAGAAGCACAAGTTTCCAAGTCATTTTCACGCTCCAGCCTTCGAAACCAGAGCAGCTCACAGTTGCAGTGGAGCGGATTGCCACCGATGCTCAGCGAAAGCTGTGGTGCAAACGGCGTAGAGACTTGCACCAATTCCTGCAGTGAATCTTGTGCCCGAGCAAAAATTGGGTCTGGCGGAAGCTTCCGAAGGCGGTTAGATGTCAGGTCCAGACGTGCAAGTCTCTCCAGTTCAGTAAAGGTACCTTCAGGAATGTATTCCAGCAAGTTGTGGTCCAGCGTGAGCTGGTGCAGGTTGACCATGTGACGCACTGAATCCCAGGGCAGCATCTGCAGGTTGTTGTATGACAAATCAAGATCCTCAATTGCAGGCACCAAGTCCTGGAAGGCATGTTCAGAGATGCGGCATAGCTGGTTATTGTTTAGAATTAGGTACTGAAGGTTTACAAGTCCCCGTAGATCATCCGGTCCCAATTCTGCCAGCCGGTTGTTATCCATGTGCAGTGAGCGCAGTGTCTCAAGGTCAGCAAAGGAGAATGGCTGGATGGAACTGATGCTGTTGCGTGACAGTGTCAGATCCACTAATTCACTCATATTGGCAAAGTCTTGCTGCGTAATGCGTAAGATGAAGTTTCCACCTAGACGGAGCTCTACCGTGTGCCGGTTGATGTCAGTTGGTACGAACAAAAGGCCTTTAGCTGGACACAGTGTCCCAAGAGACTCAGACAAATTCTGGCACACACAGTATTTGGGACAAGCATGAACAGCCACCACAGTCATAACCAGGACCAGCAGCTGCCAAAGCACACGGTCCATGGTCGATTCATAAAAAGGGGCCTGTAGGAGGAAGAGAAAGAGAGAATTTAAAAATGATTAGTAATTTAAAACGCTATAGACATCATTAAAAATCTTATCCAACACTAACTAAAGAGGAACAAAATAGCATTATCTTTGGAGCAAGTCTCTGTGGCAGATGTTCATTTACTGTACTGTATATGGCTTGGCACAAAGAAAGCACAACGACCATGGTAGATTCACACAAGTGGACTGAACGTAAAAGTATGTGCATCTCCAACGCCCCCTTTCCCAGCACGATCATGAATAGATTGTGTTTGTAACAATATACCATCAGTTCGTTAAAAGATATGAGCACATACAGAACAAAATAATTTACTTAAGTTAAAAAAAAACATGTTTGAAATTCGTGTGTTAACTGCATTTAAAGCTGCAGTACGGGACTTTTTTGTGGTTAAAAATGAACAAAAATTTATGATTGAGCAAGTACATAAAAATCAGTGTTCAAAACTGTCTCCATACCTGACACCGATTCGCAATGGGAAGCTTAAAATAATGATTTATAACTTGAGCTCTCGGGTGGGATTTCGTGGGAAAGGTCAGTTTGACATCATTTGCCTTTGCGTGGATATGTCACGTCGATAAACAGAAACAAGAAGAGCCGGCTACTATATCATGTGTGTGGGTGCTGAAGATTGTGGCGTGTTTATAGCATGTTCTTGTTTGTAGCTTGTTCGTAGAACAGTTGCTTAGAATTAAAACTTGTCCTCTATGGTTGCTTTTAATCTGGATAGTTTTAAACGGCAATCACCGATAACATCTGGGTTATCAGCTGTTGTCAAAACCAAGAAACTTCGAACTGTCAAGAGCCTGTAGTCAAAAAGGGAAAGCGACAGAGCCCGTGCTAAAACGAGAATAAATATCGGCATGGGGTTTGAGAGGTTTCGAAAACTCTGAGATCTGAAGGGATTGAAGACTGACACAGAGATGGACTTTTTTCTGCTGAACAGGTAAGACACTTCAGTGACTCAATAGATAGCTAACTAACATTAGCACACTTGTTCGCTTGATTCAGCTAGTTATTGAGTTTCCTATGTTGTTTTCTTTTTGTTTGTTTGTTTGGCTATGGTCAGTGTGGTAAATTGCACTTTTTTTCTGCTAGGTATGAGAGAGAGAGCAATTCAAGAAAACCGTATCTGCCGTCACCTCCATTGTCAAGTTATGTAGCTAACAAAAAAACAATACGTATATCTTAAACCTTCAGATTCAGCCGCGCAGAGGAGCAGCGCCGAAGCACAACCCACGTAAAGAAATAACTCCACAAGTAACTTGCAATTTTATGTTTCAAACAGAGATGGCGATAGAGAGATAAAAGTTCAGTACTGCAGCTTTAAATATCTTCCTAATACAATAAACCAAAACTGTGTTTACATTAATTCATATGACAGATGCCTCAATAACTTACAGTTAACTTACTCAAATAACTTACAGTTTGAGAGCACAGAGCTAAGCAGATGAGGGTTAAGGGCCTTGCTTAATGGCACAAAAGTGACTGTCTGATGGTCATGGAATTTGAACTCACAGTCTTCTGATCAAGAGATCAGGAGCTCAGAACATTGACTAAGCCATCACTGCATAGGGCAAGTACTCAGAAGTTTTCTTTGTAGTATATCAATTCCTTTTTTCTTTATAGTAGGAGAAGGACTGAATGCTACATTAGCCAGTCGATATACATCTAAGAAGGTTACAGCTTGAAATTATATAGGCAGGACAGTAACATAGACATCATTCATATTTCTGGGTGTATGTGTGTAAACTTAGAAACACATGCTTGAATCAACAAAAAATAGCTTGAAATGAAACTACACCGTCTAGAAATAGGATTATTCATAATTTGTTTGCAGTATCATAAAGAGAAATATTTTGACTATATTCTATTTTAACTATATTTTTGCAGTGTTTCTGCATTTCAGTCTTTGTAAATAAACGCATATATTCAACTATATTTCAAATTATAGATGATTTAAAAGCTGTCAGTACCATATAATATAAGCAGTCGCTACTTAAACCCATCTCGGATTCAATTAATGAGTAAGAAAACAGCATTATCTTTAGAGCAGTTCTCTGTAACAAATGTGTGTGTGTGTGTGTGTGTGTGTGTGTGTGGGGGGGGGGTGTTCACAGCTACCCAGGGTCATCCCTATGGCCGCTGATCCTCTTCTTTGATCATGGCTGTTTCATCTTTTGGTGTGTGTATTACTGTGTGTTCAAAAGCTACATAGGAACAGGGGGAGTCCAACAAAGCACTGCAGCCAAGCATTGTGACTTAATGTGAGCATCTCAGCGTGATGTTATTTTTTCACACCTTGGTCTTTACCTTTATTTATTTATTTATTTATTTTTTACCCCTAATAACACAGCAGAGACTTCCAGAAACTTTACAGAATGCTAAACTTCTCGCAACAGCAATGCTAAAAACAACACTGGAACATTCAGTAGTGCTAGAAGTGTTCATGCGATAGTGAGAGAATACACTCACACAGTGTCTGGCCTGACACAGATAAGGAGGAAAATGTAATCAGACACAAGTAAGCAGACTGCCCACCTGGATAAAATTGCAAAAGACAAGCCAGAGCCATTAAGCAGAGAGGTTAGTCATTCCACACAACTAGGTAACTGCTGAAACATGACAGGAAGTGGCACTTCCTCTTGTATCATCTCCCCACTAGGCTGAGTGCATCACTGATCCAACATTACTCTGTCACTCACTGCACACACACCAGTGTTAGTTTTTAAAACGAGTTCCAAGTGTTATGTTATTTTCAGTTCATTTGGATTTCAATTTATTTTTTAGCTTTTCTCCTTTGTTTATATACAATCACCAGCCAATTTAATAGGAACACCAGTACACCTGCTCATTCATGCAATTATCCAGCCAGCCAATCATGTGGCAGTAATGCAATGGATAAAATCAGTTCTGTGGGTGGAAATGCCTTGTTGATGAGAATGGCCAGACTGGTTTGAGCTGACTGGATGTTTACAGTAAGTCAAACAACTACTCGTTACACCCACTGTGAGCAGAAGAGCATCTCAGAAAGTACAACAGGTCACTAGCTGAGACGCATGGGCTACAGACCACACTAGGTACCACCCATGTCTACCAAGTACAGGAACTCACAGAAACTGAACATTTGAAGATTGTAAAAACATTGCCTGGTCTGTTTCCAAACTTCAATTGTCCAGTTTTGGTGAGCCTGTGCCCACTGTAGCCTCAGATTGATGATTTTCCTGAAATACTCAAACACTTGTCTGGCACCAACATCCATGTCAGAGTCAAAGTCACTGAGTTCACATTTCCCCCATTCTGATGTTTGATATGAACACTACCTGAAGCTCTTGACCTGTATCTGCATGATTTTTTGCATTACACTGTTGACACATGATTGGTTGGTTGGACGATTACATGAATGAGCAGTTGTACAGGTATTCCTAATAAAGTGGTTGATCAGTATGTGTTAGCAATGACACTGTCTGTGTCTGTACCTCCAAATGTCCATATTTGTACATGTGGACATGGCCTAAACTAGAAAGGTTTGTTAATATTAAAGATGAACCGTATCACTAAGGAAGACACTGGGGAACTGTTTTTCGAACTGTGTGTGAACTTTGGTTCTGTATCAGGTCGTGTGTGATGTGATGTGTAGCAGTCTCAACAGGAAATGTGCGTGGGACCAATCCCACTTGTACGATTATTATTTTTATTTGTACAGTATCTGTGTGCAATATTTCGTAATGAATTTATTTATTTCACATGATTTTTTTTATACATTATAATTTTCCTTCACCATGTTCACTTATTTTTAATATGTTGAAAACGTTCTGACACGATTTATCTTTTTATCACAAAAACTTGCCATATATACGGCCAGGTCCATAAATATTTGGACAGTGACGCAATTTTCGTAATTTTTCCCCTGTACACCACCGCAGCGGATTTTAAATGAAGCAATCGAGATGTGATTGAAGTGTAGACTTTCAGCTTGAATTCAATGGGCTTTAACAGAAATATTGCATTAACCGTTTAGCAGTTGCAAGCCTTGAATTAAAGATGAAAGTCTAAACTTCAATCACATCTTGATTATATCTACACTGTATACACACAGATATGTTTACACACGTATGCATAAATAAATAGAGGATTCTTCTTCCACAGAGGATGAAAATCCATCTTCCCAAGAAGAAGATGGCAATGTCAGAAGTATTTTGGAGAGCTTTTCAGAACAGTGGAACAAACCAGGCCCTTTCTCCAGATCATTGAGGAGGAAGTCACCACACCACAAGTTAGCAGACAGTATTCATGTGGATGCTGAACCATTCATGTGGTGGAAAAAAATGAATGAAAGTTCCCCCATGTAGCAAAAACTGCACAACGACACCTTTGTGTTCCAGGAACCTCTGTTGCGAGTGAGAGAATTTTCTCCACTGCCGGAGACATAGTAAGTGCAAACCGCTCTCGTCTTGCTGCAGAGAATGATGACAGGCTTATCTTTTTACAGAAGAACCTCAAAATACAGCAATAGATAGCTGAGCTGATATTGCCCTGACAGTGATATTACACTTTACATTCTGAATGGTTAATTTATGATTACTGAAGTAAAGGTATGTTTATGTGAAATGGTCAATTTATGTTTACATGCATGTTTATTTTTTAAATTTAGGAATATACATGTTCCCCAGTTTGTATATGGGCTACCAGCAGCTGTGAGCCGCCAGTGTTAATTTATATATATTTATATATAACCTCTTACCTTACCGGTCGTATAGATGTTCCTAAGTATAGAATAACAAAAAACACTCTGATTGATGTGCCAAGCCATCAGAACCAATCCAAACCGAAAACCGTGGTTAAAAAACTGAGGTATGTATTGAACCATGGGCTAACTGGATTGTTGCATCTCTACGATATACGCACGCACAGGGTTGGGAGGTTATTTAAAAAAATTATTCTGTTACAGTTATAAATTACTGCATTTTTTTTTTTTTTCATAAGTAACATACTCCAAGTATCACCCCATGAAAGTAATGTAATCTGATTATTTTTGGATTACTTTAAGGTCATATATGCAAATAACGTCAAGAGAAAATCAATATGATCTATAATACTTTTATTTAGAGCTTATAACAAAAAGAGGACATCTTTATTTATTTATTTGTTTATTCTTTTTCTTTCTTTGGGGGGTGGGGGGGGGGTAATATCATTCAAAACAGTGTTACTATGAATGCAGACTTTAATACACTGAAGAAGACACACTATTAGCATCACATAAATATATATAAATTCCTACATTCTTTTGAATATCCATGGAATAAAATAAAATATTAGATGCTATGAGTGTATCTTCTACCTTCATTTACACATTTGAATGACTATGTAATATGAAACAATGTGATCACATGAAATTAAAAATGACTGTATATGGCCGTGGGCGTTGTTTCGGCTCGGGACAGATGTCATTTGCTGCTATTGTCAAGCAACCGTTTGATGTCGTACACAACAGCGCTTCACTTTCGCGCATTCGCTGAAAGAAGGCTAACGGTTGACAGGCAGGAATTTGGCCAATAGTTGCTGCAAGCCTTTTATAATCGACCAATTGGTGTGTGATGAATTACAGAGCGGGGTTAAACAATGCAAACATGCGCACACACGATGCAGTATTAGACCATAAGCACATCATAATGAAACTAAAGCCGAGTCCCAGACATTTACATAAATTTAGAAATCCTGGCCAGACACTTTTTTAAGATCCGAATGTCCGGGAAAAAGAGGACGTATGGTCAGCCTAACATAAACATTTCAGAGAACAATGTTGGCTAATATCTACGAAATTAACTTTGCGCAAAATTTATTTGCACATGCAGCAGGAGGTTGCTCATGTAAGCAAAGACTAGAAAGAGAGACCCAGAAATATAATCAAGTAGCTGTCTATATTGTGTGTAGACTATGTCAAAAGATGGATTTAAATTAAAAAAATAATTTTATTCAATGAAATTCTGATAGTATTCCTATTTTTACCATATGTACCTGTTATCTGATTACTTTGTTTTTTGACGTAACTGTAATGGATTACAGTTACCAGTTTTTTGTATTCTTATTACGTAAAGCTGTTACATGTATTCCGTTACTCCCCAAGCCTCAGCACAAGGTAAACAACAATGAAATGCATTGAATATCACATGAGATCATATATCTGATTATTGAAAGATGCCGATTTATGGCTGATGAAAGTAAACCCATCATTTGGTGTAGTATGTTCATAAATAAGGTCGTTCCATTAGAAGGAAAGGATTTGGATGCTTTAGAGCAGAACACACAGTGTCTGGCACCCCATAATTCCTCACGACTAAATGGGTTCATTTGCTGAAAGGCCAGTACAAGCCAGTTCCTGCCACCCATGTAGCATAAATCACCAAGAAATCACAGGCAAGGACACGGAGGCTTTGGCGAATGGACAAATCTTCCATGACCATTTAATTTGAAGCCTGGATGTGGATATCCACACACACACACACACACACACACACACACTCCTCCTACTGGGCTGGAAGCACTTTATTGGCTGCAGATAGAACAGGATCAAAAGGAGCTTGAAAAAGTAATGGTACTGCTCTCCAGTTAGTGAGAAGAAGCTAATCCACATAATTTTATAGTTTGGCCACTTTGGAAAAAAAAATGGTGGTGGATTGATGGTAAGGAACAACTGTACAATATACTAAATACAATGACAATTTATTCCATTTAAAGATAAATAGATAATATAAATAAAAACTGTGTTGTTCTGTATATAAAATGCCATCTCTATTTGTCCTGCCATTTCCAGCTTGGGCTTTTTCTAACAGCACAAAGAGAAAACGCAAGAGATAAAGATGTAAAAACATCTGGTTTAACCCTGTCCCCTGAAATGGGAATGAGACGTTGCCTGAGCTTCACGCTGTTGGAAGTGCCTGCGCATGACCGGTATCTGAAGTCTGTGTGAAATCATGCCTATGTATAGGCCAGCCATGGTCAGGTGACGTGGCAATTACACATGTTGCGTGACTATAAAAATGCTACCTGTGAACCATGTCCTCAACCTCTATTATCTGAAGTGAAGACGCAATTCACAGGCATGCCCCAGTATGACAAAGGTATGTAATGTCTTGTTCCATTCTCGGGGAACAGGGTTACAAGCATAAGCCAGACGTTCCCTTTCAAAGGGAACTCAATGTTGCGTGAGCTTCTAAACTGTAATATCGAATGAATTTGAGTGGCATAGATCCACAGCACACATATCCTGTAAGGGCACCCCTTTGTATTAAGCCTTCAAGGAGGTGACCCCCCTAGTGGAATGAGCCCTCATAAGCGATAGAGGTTGATTCCACTATCCAATTAGAGATGTGCTAGTTTCGACACAGCATCACCACTACTGTCACCACCAAAGTAGACCATCAAATGCTCCGACTTACGTCACTGGCTGGAACGGTGGACGTAAGTACAGAGAGCCCTTACTGGATACAGAAGGCGCAATTTCTCTTGTTCCGATGTAAGGAATGGAGGAGGGCAAAAAGCCTGCAACACTACCAGCTGGGCAGCATCCTTAGGTTCTTTAGGAATATAATCCGGCCTAGGATATAGGAAGGCATCGGCTAATCCAGGGGCAAAGTCAAGACAGGAAGGGGCAACAGAGAAAGCTTGTAGAGCACCTTACTCACTTAAGAGATATCAGGGCCAGCAGAAGAGCTACCTTTCGAGTCAGAATCTTCTCTGAGGCTGATTCTAAGAGTGACTCACACATAAACCTTGATGTTAGAGGATGTTGCCCCACAAAGGCTCCATCAATAGGGGTGTGGCTGGCTGACATGGCCATTCTACATTGTAGAAGGAGCCAACCCTGCTGAGAAACGTCCCTCTAAGAACTCCAGGACTGTAGCTATTGTGCAGTTCCTCACACCACAAGACAAAAAGTCACCACTTGAGCACATACAATTTTCTTGTGTTCAACATGGTCTCTACAACCTCGGTTGACAGCTGGTGCCCCTCAGGGGACAGACCCACAGTTTAGCTGTAAAAACCTCCCTCCCTCAGAGAATGGGGTACATGTTCTATGGCCCCTTTTTCCAAGAGGGATCTTATTTCCTGCACTAACGCCAGTCTCTGCTCTGTGCTGAATTCTATGGTGAGCACACCTCTGAACCAGTGGGGTCGAGTTCTGAACTGGACCTGGTAACCCTTTTCAATGGTTGACAGAACCCATGGAGACACATTTGGCAGTAGTTTCCATGTCAACGATAGCATTAACTGTGCAGCTGAACAGGCCAGAAGGTTCAACAGGGTGTCCAGCAGGGAGACCTTATCCTATTCCCCCTTCCCTGAGAGGTTGGGCCATAAGTGCCTCTCTGCCACAACCAAGCTACCCATAGGACAGCCGATATGATCATTTGCTTGGTCGCCCGAAGAAACAAATCCATGGTGCGGCAAAGCTCTGCCACTGCCAATTCCATCCCTGCTGTCGAGCTCACTCAGCAGGTCCGTTTGGTAGGCCTGCAACACTGTCATTGTATGCAGTGACCCACAAGCAAGACCCGGTGCCTCATAGGCTTTGCCAACCAATGCCTATGTGGCCTTACACTGCTTGGATGGCAAAGCTGGCCCCCCTAAATTTGCCGTTAATGGAGAGAGGTAGTTCACAAGCACCTCCTCCACCTTGTCCTGTTCATTCCCCACAATGGCCAAATAATTAGACATTGTGAGGTTATAAATTCAGCGTGTATGGTTTTTCCTAGAAGCATGATATTTCATCATGCACTTCTGGAAAAAAGGGGAGTTTTCTGCGGTGTGAGGGAGCTTTATATTCACTGGGGAGATTTATATTCATCCAGCTTGCTGCGAGCCACTTCCTCTTCCCCAGGCCAGTCTAGATTAAGCTTCTCTACAGCCCTAGTAATCACTTCAAGCAGCTCTTTATATACTTGAGAGGTGCTGTCCATTTTTGGTGCAATGGATCCCCCCTCTGGCTCCTTAGACTCAGAGAGGGTGGGTTGGCTTTGCATACTGGAAGGGGGAGTCGCAACATGAGCTCCAAAATCCGGTGGAGAGTCGGACCCAGAAGACAGAACAAGAGATAGAGCCATGGTTGTCTCCGGCTCCTCTTCCAGATCCCTACGGTATCCCGAGGACTTGAGCCGGCTGGCTGCCTCAGCAGTGGCCGACCCAGATCCGTGAGGCTCTGAAACCCAACTCCCTTCGGCTGAGAAGAGAGATCGAGCCATGAGTGGAGCTGCCTGATTGTAAAGCGCTTACAATGTACACAATAGGTGTGATGCACACCGGTCCTGCATAAGGGAGCTTCCCACAGCATGAAGCTCACCCAACACTGAGTTTCCTTTCAAAGGGAACTCCACTTTCTTCATGTCCTCAATAAACAGGGATGGTTGATTATCATAATTACCAAATCAGTACTCGTTAAGTGGCAAGTAGTGCAAGACAATTAATACAATACAGATCATGCTATAATGGAGGATGAGGGAAAGCAAGAGATAACAGAGGGACAAATTTCTCATTCATTCACTTTCAGTAACCACTATATCCTGGTCAGGGTTGCAGTGGATCTGAAACCTATTCTGGGAACACTGGGTGAACCCTGGATAGAACACCAGTCCATCGCAGAGGCCCCATGCACATACTCGTTCACACCTAGAGGAAATTTATTTTAGCCAATCCACCTTCTGGCTTGTTATTATGAGAAGAACACTGGAGAACCCAGAGGAAACCCACACAGACATGGGGAGAACTTGCACAGAAACTCTGCATAGACAGTAACCTGAGCTTAGGATTAAACAGGAGACCCTGGGGCTTTGATGTGGCAATGCGACCCACTGCACCACCATACTGTCTGGATAGATTTCTGTCATTAGTAAATAAATTTAACTGAATAAACTTATCCCTAGGAGGATGACTATCTTTCTGGCCATATCAACCATCATAATTATGTCATCATTATCATCAAAGACATAACATACATCAAATGCCTCTCAATATCTTCCAAAAATTCTGCCCAATTTATATCACCTCTGGTCACAAGCTCTCTGTCATCAACAAAGATCACATTCGTGTGCCTGAGCTCAGAACTGCAGGGTCATTAGCAGCTCATCTCTTCAAGAGAGGCTTTAAAGACTCAGCTGCAGATCTTCCATGACGCTCCTCTGCTGCCTGATAATATTGCCTGGGAGTGAGCGCTATTGTGCTAAAATAGAAAAATGTTAAAAAAGCCCCATAAAGCATGTGAGCCATGAAAAAAGTTGCTGTAAGATGTGTTAAGCTGCTCCGAAATGTCACTGAACTTATGGAGAACTGGATTAGAGGAGAGTACTCGGCAGCCCCACATGTTAGATGGCGTGTGCTCATAACTCCTCTCGCCAGGGAGCATCTATAAAAATCCAAGCCAAATTGAAAATATAAAATATTGAATCTCCAATAGGAATTAGTAATATGTTGACACCGTTTACTAAAAATATAACCTAAAGAACTCAAATTCTGCTTCAGTGTACGTTTCTGCTTCCAACACCAATAGTTATGTTGGTTAATAGGAGTTTGGTTTTAATAATTGGATTAGATAAAGAAGAGGATGAAGACTGCCAGTATTATACTGTTCATGTATAGTGAAATGCTTCTCTTTGCACATCCTAGCTCGTTGAAATGTAGTGTTAGGGAGCAGGATCAGCTATGAGACAGCACTGCTAGGGCAGAGACGATTAACGGTGGCAGCTTGGAACTGTCGGGGCTTGAACTTTGAAACAGTAACACAGATCCTTTAAAAATTGAGTCACCACTAACACCACTGATATCAAGACAAGTTGAAGTGGAGGCTCAGTGGTTAAGGCTTTGCGTTACTGATCTGGAGCTTGTATTTCTAAGCCCCAGCACTGGCAAGCTACCACTGTTGGGCCCTTCAGCATGGCTCTTAACCCTATCTGCTCCAGGGGTGGTGTATCCTGGCTGACCCTGTGCTCTGACCCCAACTTTCTAACAAGCTGGGAAGAAAACAATTTCACTGTGCTATAATCTATATGTGACAAATAAAGTCTTCTTCTGAAGTGTCTCTCGGTGGCCCTCAATATCAGCAAACTTTCTTTGCTTAGGAAATTTTCATAGTTTTTGTGATCAGTACTATGTCTGGGGGTTGGTGATCACATTAGGCATGTGGGCCATCAATATTTAGTCAAATCTGACTTTCATATTAGTAACATGAAAAGGTAACAAACATTGCAAAAAATACCTGCGTCCATCTATTTATCAAGATGCACACTGTAAAAAGTGCATGATTCCATCTCAATAAATTTGTACATATAAACATGCATTTGTATTATAATTGACAAGCCCAGACTTGTGTAAATTAATTACATATAGTTACTATGTGTAAATTGATTACACAACAGTTCCAGCATGCAGAACATTGATTCAGTGTCAGTTATTATTATTATTATTATTATTATTATTATTATTATTATTATTATTATGTGGTAATGACGCTCTTATGGCCAAGTGTAACACAGAGGGAAAAGATTTCCTAAAGAACCCATTGTATGTATTTGAGCCAAATTTGGTGTGTATACATATAATATAATAAATAACTTGTTTACAAACAATGTAAGTTTAGTCTATAAATGACAAGATGTATGACAATTTAAATGTATAACGAATTTAGATCTCATTTAGGCTTGGCGGGTTGATGTCAAAAATAATATTAACTCAGCACATTTTACTTTAATGCTATATTTTCATGTATTTTCTTGTGAATCAAGAGGGAAGTATTCATTTTCCTGTTTTCCTATCTACTCAGTCAAATAGTCTAGTTAACTTAATTGATTTCATCCATACTATTATAACTGGACCTAAACAATTTATAACTCAGAATTGTAGTCATTCACAAATCATATTACATTCGGCTACACATTAAGAGAAAGGTAAAGCACTCGCAGGTTGGAATATTGTTGAAAGCCAATGACTGGATAAATTCAAGTGTTAACATGTTCGACGACCATTAACTTCATTTTTCATCAGTGAATGGCTGTCATTAAAGTTACATTTACATACAAGTTACTATTATTAAAAATAATCATGCTTTATTTTCCCTCAGGTTGGACTGGGTCCAGACGGACTTTTGTTGTAACAGCATATAGCTCAGACACAATACCCCTGGGTCCCTGGCTGTGTTTCAAAATTTCCGCCACGATTAGGGGTTCAATTAAAATCTTCAAAATAAATCAAAATTAAAATATTCGCTCGTCATGCTGGTTTACAGGATGTGTCCACTTACATTTTGCCAAACTGCATCCCATTCATCAATAGAGTACTCTGACAGATCTGCACAGCACAATCTGGCTTGCTGTTCATCAGGAAAAAAAATTAAACTTTATGCAAATGAGTGCAGCCAATCAGGCGATGGCTTCACAGAAGGGAAGACTGCTAAAACAATATAATCAAATCCATGTAAATGTCATACAAATGACAGTTTAATAAATCTACGAACTGCTCATTTTAGTACGACACAAATGTTGATGCTAATACACTTGGATACTAAATCTACTGAAACCATGTGGAATTTGATCTGTATGGGCACTCTCTCGCTCAGCACCAGCACATCTGAAAGTGTTAATAATCACAATGCCCACAATGTCTCATTTCCAGTGTTACTGTACAAGGCTACATGCTAGCTAGGTAAATTGTTAACCACAGCCGTTAGGTCGCTTGTGCTCAGTGTGTGTATTTTCACTGTGGTGCTGCCTGCATGACTGAGTGGAGTGTACTCGCCACACTGCACTCATTTATCAGCAGTGACAGTAAACTTGTTTGGGTTATTGAGTGAAAGAAAACACACTTCTTTTTCTCTATTTTCTGCTTGAAATCACTCGTCTTCTACCTGCCTGCTGCCTCTGTGGTGCCCTCTTGAAGAGTTAATAGCCTTTAATTGGGGATTAATTGTGAATGCAGAGGTGACACAACTTCTGATTGTGAGTGCAATTATCCACACTGGATTAGAATGCACACAGCGCGCACACACACACACACACACACACACACACACACACACACACACACACACACACAATGTGGTAACATTTTAGCAACTGCTCCACATGGGACCCTATATTCATTGGAGTGTATGATAATAATAATAATCATAATAATAATATTTAATAATATTATTAACAATTGCTAGACCCAGTTTATCCATCACCGGTCTATCCTTCTTTCCTCCACCCACTCATATCTTTCATCCATCCATCAATCTGTAATTTATACATTCATCATATGGACCGTTCATCCCATTTATCAACCCTCTACCAGTCTATTATCCATCCATCTAATCATTCTAATCATTGTCTGTATCCATGTAGACAGACAGACAGACAGACAGACGTAAACTTTACTGATACAGTGATAGACAGACACCTGCTGTTTTGTATCACTGACGAATCTTGGAGCACAGTGTCAGGTATTCAGGACAACAGGTCTTTAGGGAGGGATACCACACACATACATACACACACACACACACACACACACACACACAGTAAAAGTATAATATGAGCTATATTACACTTTAACAATCTTTTTACCTCACATTATTTCTGTTTTTTTTTTCTTAGAAAAGCTCATTTTGATAAGACCTGTAAACACTGTCCATTGAATTTATTTTAACAGCATGCTTGCAACAAACATGTGCTCTGTGTGTGTGTGTGTGTGTGTGTGTGTGTGTGTGTGTGTGTGTGTGTGTGTGTGTGTGTGTGTGTGTGTGTATAATGAGGAGTACAGATAAACAAATGTCGAACCAACCTGCTGGTCTGTCTCTATGAATAAATATTTAAAGTTTGAGGGCCCCTGCACACGCACGCACACACACACACACACACACACACACACACACACACACACACACACACACACACACACACACACACACACAGCATGTTTGTTGCATGCATGCTGTTAAAATAAATTCCAAAACTCAAGGACTTTTAATACAAGACATGCCAAAATAATTACATCACGATATCGGATGCATCATACACCAGGGCTGTGCATTTTTAACCGCAAAGGGCCAGTGTGGCTTCAGGTTTTCATTCCAACCAAACAAGAACCACGAGTAAAAGTTAATTCAACTGGCCCTTTGCATATAAGATCATACAACCCTGTCACACGCTTTTACAATAGAGCAATCCGAGACCTCCCTGTAACCACGGAAATGGAACTGAACATTGACCTTGGTCCAGCAGTCTCTGGGGAAAACACTGTGCCATGACTGCAACAGTACAGTAGGGCTTGCTATATATGTTGCAAGCTGACGGGCAATATTTCTATTGAGATGACAAAAATCTCAAATGAATGCCATTAATGATACTCTCTCAGAGGATAATCTGAGCTTCTTTCAGTCTTTCTTTTTCATAAAACTGCAAAACCATGCTAACACATGGGATGCCTGGTGCTTTCACAGAGTACTGATAAATCATTGATCTTATCTGGCTGGGTTTTCAAAAAAAAAAATAAAATCAAAAACGAGAGGCAAAACTTATTTTTACTCATCTGATAAGCATTACATAACCTTTTCATTCGGAGACTAGAGATTTGGGGGGTTTCCACCCAGAGGCTCTCATCGCTGTGATATCGCAGTGTCAATCAACTCCTAAGGCACACTAAGTCCTGGGAAGGTCGCTTGCACTAGCAGATAAGACTTTTATAAGTGGGAGAAAAACTTATTTGCCTGGAGAAGATCGATGAACCTCGCAGTGTGCTTTTTGATGCCTGGCTGCTCGTTAAGCTTGTTTGTTTATGTTCAGCAAGAAGCTCAACAGGGAGGGATATAACAATGGCAACATGTAGTTAAAAGTAGATTTGTTATCCTATAAAATACAGAAATTACCATTAGAAGCATACTGTTGTAATGAGTATGAGGAAACCCACCAGTGATATTACCAGAGTGTGATATTACTCCTCTGGAGTCCGCAGAGTAAAAAAAAAACATATGTTTGCATAAGAACAGTATAATAAATGTGCTTAAAAGCTGAAAAATGTGAGCTTACAGAGCAGGCAGAATAATTCACTAAGGAAAGGAAAACGAAACAATTCCAAGTGGTTAAGATCCCAGAAATATACACCGATCAGCTGTAACATTAAATGGTTTAAGGAACATGACAAAAGGTCTTGACTTGGCCTGACAAATTCCCCAGACCTCAATTCAATAGAGCATCTGTGGGATGTGTTGGACAAACAAGTCTGATCTATAGATGTCCAACTTCACAACTTACAGAACTTAGGGAACTTGCTGCTAAGTTCTTGGTACCAGGTACCCGAGCACACCTTCAGAGGTCTTGTGGAGTCGATGCCTCGATGGGTCAGATCTGTTTCAGCAACACAAAGGAGACCAACACAGTATTAGACAGGCGGTTTTAATGCTATGGCTGATTGGTGTAGTATTGTAGCGTCTCTGTACCTCAGTAAAGTCTGTACGTCAGGTTTGAACACCTGTGAGCCTCTGCCCATTCTTTTGAAATTCAGGGTCTGTGCTTTGTTAAATTAAGTGTTTATTGTTAGTGTAGGAATGTTAGTTTGGCTGTGCCAGCACATTGTTTTATATTCGTTTGTGTCTTTCTTCCAGTAGAGTCTCAGGGCGGCTGTGGATCAGGTGGTAGAGCGGGTCGTCCACTAATCGTAGGATTGGCGGTTCGATTCCCGGCCCACGTGACTCAGCATGCCGAAGTGTCCTTGGGCGAGTGACTGAACCCCGAGTTGCTCCCGATGGCAAGTTAGCGCTTTGCATGGCAGCTCTGCTACCATTGGTGTGAATGAGACACAGTGTAAAGTGCTTTGGATAAAAGTGCTATATAAGTGCACCATTTAAAGAAACTGTTATTTGTTCCCAGTTGCGCTGGCTAGTTCATTTCTACAGCTAACCACAAAGCCTGTTGTTGTTCCGCCAATAAAAGAGCAGGTGCAGTGTTTTAATGATGTTTCCTGGTCAACCTTCATCCTTGCTGACACAACAGTAGAAAATGACATATAAATTTATTTATTATCTGAAAACCTGAGTGCTATTTTAAACCTCAAGCAAATTCTAAATAAATAAACAAAAGTAAAAACAAGACAGAAATGTGATGAAACACTTCGTAAACACCAACAGAATATGCTGATGCCATCAATCTGGGAAATGTTTGGCTGGGCGTGGCTACTCTTCTCATGAGCATACACGATCGACACCCTTCTGTCCATGACTCCCAGCCTGTTTGTTCTATTACAGCAGGAATAAACATAATTGCACATGCGGTGAGAATTTATCAAGCTGGCCATTACTGATCACAGTAGGCTAGCTTGCATTCACCTTTGAGCTGTTTTTTTTTTTTTTTTGCTTGTTAGTATTTTGCATGTTATCACTCACTGAGCTTTAGGCCATTAGCTTGCTTTCGCTGGCTATCTATCTTTCCTTGTTAGTTAGCTTTTGATTTCTAGATAACCAGATCTGCTTTGACCTGAGAGTTTTCCTTTGCCTCGTTAATTTTCGCTCACTAGTAAGCTTTTACTTTCACTTGCTGGATCGGCTTTAGTTTTCAATTTTACTTTCACCTTCATTTCACCTTCTCATCTATAGTTTGCTTTCAGTCTAGGTGAAAACTATGTATACTGCACTGAAGACCATCCGAAGGAGAGAAATTTCGGTGCATTGTCACGCAGACATGAAAATTCAGCTGAAATTTGTGCTTTGTACTGCAGGTTGCACCCACAACACTAACCTCATTTAAATCATCTTGGGTTTCATCATCTCCTTCACCCAGGCTAAATATGTAGGTAACACTATTTTGTAGATTATATTTCTCCATTTTTAGTCAATATGAATGCATTGTATGGGTGTGATATTAGTGAAGAGTGGTGGGGTTTGTTTGACAAGTGTCAATAGCTTTAGAATGAATACAAATCAGCACTCGGTAGTGGTCTCAGAGTCAGCAGTGTGTTCGCAGTAGGAGTGTTGGGGAGAGCATGGAGAGGTCAGGGAAGTGTGATTGTGTTGTCGCAGCGAGGAAGAAGAGTTATGAGGGTTGCACATTCTATGACATATATACGATAACGCATAAAACTACACTGCAATCCCAAGGCTCAATTCCACTGAGAAAGCAGTCAGCATGAAGTGCAGTGCACAAGTGCAATGTCCACACACTGGACCAGGGCCATTCGGTTCGAGGCCTGTGTACAAGATCTGACCCTTGAGTACATTGTTTTTAATCAGCTAATTAAATGTAAGATTTTGTATGCATTAAGGGATTTTCATCTGGAAGGTGACACTCACTCATCCCCCATTCATTTTCAATAAGAGGCAGCTGGTAAAGCAACACTGTCAGGTGGCAGAGACAGGTGCAGGTAAAAGACTTTTTATTTCTACAACACTCAAACAGATCCAAAGTCGAAGTCGGTATAAACAGGTTGGTTTATCATCAAATAACCAACAAACCAGAAACTCACTGTTGGTCTAATGTAGCCATTTTCTGCTTTCCTGACCACTACTCCTGGTTCTACCTTATTCAGTCCATACAGAGGAGGTTTTAGGGCACACGGTGGCTTAGTGGTTGCATGTTCGTCTCACACCTCCAGGGTCGGGGGTTCGATTCCCACCGTGACCCTGTGTGTGCGGAGTTTGCATGTTCTCCCCGTGCTGTGGGGGTTTCCTCCGGGTACTCTGGTTTCCTCCCCCAGTCCAAACACATGCATGGTAGGCTGATTGGCGTGTCTAAAGTGTCTGTAGTGTATGAATGAGTGTGTGAGTGTGTATGTGATTGCGCCCTACGATTGGCACCCTGTCCAGGGTGTACCCCGCCTTGTGCCCCATGCTCCCTGGGATAGGCTCCAGGTTCCCTGCGACCCTGAAGGAAGGAGTAAGCGGTATAGAAGATGGATGGATGGATGCTGCAGCCAAAAATGCTTGATTTTCAGAAATGCAGGTTTTTTTCAAGTTGTTTTTTTTTTTAACCTTTTTTTTTTTCTTTCAGAAAACTACTTGAATTGGTGAAATTGCAAATGCACAAAATAGTTTTGCACGGTCTTTTGCAGTGGTGTTTGTTGGTAAATGACACCTTTTAGCTGTACTCATGCCCGACGCACGCGAATCGAAGAAGGCTTTGCCTGAATGTGCGTTGTGATGACGTCACATGGTGCGTCTCGGCCCAAACCTGTAGAAAATCTGCAGTCATTTTTTAAAAAATTGTAAGATCCTCCTAATATTGCAAAGTTTGCTTGATTTTACATTCATTTCTGTGATTGCAAAATCTCTCTATTTGCTGTCCTTCCACCCTTGCTGGCCACTGAGTAATGAGCAGAGCCATCTCTCCCACAGCAATTACCCATAATTATCCTCAGCTCTTCTGCATATGCTTGGCAATGTGCTGCAGCACAGCGATTCCTGAGGCTTAAGTACTGCAGAGTCTCTCAAACAGTGGACACGTACAGCGGAGATGATAGAGAATAAATGAGGGATCATATCCGACACCATAAACAGCTCTAATAAGAGGAAGCACGAGAGAGCACCCGAGTGACACTCAGATGTTTTTAGAACACTTATGTGCGTACATTTGTGTATGCATTTGTTCACATTCAACCCTGGAATGAATATCTACATTAGGCACCCTATTTGTTCAGTACAAACTTTGTTATAGTGTTTTATTTTGTGATTTCTACATTATCGAATCAGTAAAAAAAAAAACAACACATTTTAAATTCCCAAACATTACTTTCCCTGCACAAAATGAAATGCTACAGAAAAAATGTTGTAAAGAAAGCAGTGTATTATGTAAGAGGCCACTTAATAATGATGGCTGCTGGGTTTTGCTGCAAAAATCAGAAGCGAGTGCGACAGTCAAAATCTCCATAAGAAATGTGGCTGGTTCTGCAAGATACTCAATAACACTTACAGCTCATTTCCTTATAAACCTGCACTAATTCTACCGGAGACTACTTTTTCATCAAACCAAATATTGCCATTGTTTCATTTAATACGGTTTACTGATATTTATAGTATTTTTCTTTCAATGGAGAAACATTTAATCGAATTATTTTTGAAGACATCTTTGCTCTACAGCATTTCTCTTTGCATGTATCCAAGCACTGGGCCTAGCCACTACAAGAGTTTACAATGTCCTGAAAAAACCCCCAAAACATTGCCATCACCATAACACAGCTCGTTCTTATGAAGCATCTAATCATTTTTTTGTTTATTAGTGTTTATTTATAATTAATATTTTTGAAAACTGACAAGTCTAAGAATTTATTAAACTGTGCAATTCTGAAACGTTGACCTTCGGGTTCATCTTTGCTTCCCTCAACATCCTCCTCAAAGTGGACCCAAGAAACGGGTCAAAAGCAACAGTAAAGTTTCTGGAGACTGGAGACAGAACAATACAATTGTTTCCAAGACAAATCTGTTTGTTTCTTATGGGAATTTGTGTTAGAGGGAAGGTACATATTTAATTTTTCCTAATGCATATATGAACATGTTTATATTTGTATGTGTTTATATTTGAATATTCATAGGTTTATATATATATATATATATTTAGATTTGTGTATATACATCGTTTTAACACTCATTTGGCTATCTAGCTCAGTCTCGCTTCCTTGACAGCACTGCCCCACTTTCAGGTGTTTGTAGGTATGAAAAGTGGTTTACTAACAGTCAATGACAAAGTTACATAAATCAAATGTATTATTATTAAGCACAGTGTGCATGAGTGTGTCTGATTGTGGGTGTGTTTGAAAAGCATACATAAGGGAAGCCCACTCTTTTTTGTCCCAGGATGAATAGCACATGCAGAAGAGCGAGTGTTCCTCCGTGTTCTGCCACCCACTCTCTTTAACTGCTTGCAGGGCGACTCAAATTACAGTTGGCAAGGATTAGGAAGCACTGCACATTTTAGCACCAAGGAAAACAGTAGCTAGGAGAGAGGAGTGAAGAAACCCACACACTCTGCTCAGGGCTTCAAATAAACTAATCCCTTTTAGACGAAGACCGGGCGTAAAAAGAGCGACGACGGCAAAATGAAAGCTTTTCAAATGGCACACTCATTATGACAAACTCATAATCAAACCAACACACAAACTTTACTAAATCGGTTAGGCTTCAGTTAGTGTCGATGTTTAATTCCTCGCTGAGAAATTTAGAAAGAATGCTGAGTGCTGAGTATAGGAAAAAGCAGCATTTCTGGCAGTGTTTTCATTTCAAGCAATCAGTGCTAGCTAGGATAATTTGTTTGGCTTATGTCCAAAACCACATCTTATTGCACTAAATAGTCAGTAATAGGACGCTATCAATACAGTGACACTGATACATCATAGAGCTGTCAAATTCTTTTAAACGTTTACATGAAAAATTTCATTCCTTAAAAGGTTCAGTATGCAAACATTCAAATATTTAGCCTCTAATGTTATACTGCCACAGACAGAACGAACATCAGGCGTAGCGCTATGGTATGCATTCATATTACACATTCAGAATGATTCCAATTTTCACCATGGAAGATGAAAGGGACGAAAAGCACTATAAACGTAGGCTATAATAACACAAGTTTCAGTTGCAGATACATTTTTTTGTTCATTTACACACAGCAATGCTTTTGTGTTGATATTTAGAATGATTTTACGTTTCTTTATGCAGCCACCTAAGCGTGGTTTTTACGCAAATGTGATTTTCAAGGTCAACTTTTCACAGAAGACAGGAGGTGGCAGGAGGAGATCGTCCGTCAGCCTTAGTTGGCACTACTTCTTTAATACTGACAGTCTGAAATGGAATATGGATTTAAAGAATGTACTGAAAAGGGACATTTTGGGTTGGACGGTTATCACACCCTGAACTTTTCACACTGTTCCACCACTTATGCTGAAATAAACCCTCAGAGTTACTTATTTTCAGCACAAAGAAGGTACTTCCTACTGTGAGGAAGAGAAAAAAGCTTTCACACACTACGGCAACGCAAAACAAACGAACGAACGGGAAGGAACGATAGAGAAAGGAATGTTCTGCATGCTTTTCCACATTGAAACAAGCAAGTCAGAGACATGAATACAAAACAGGCACAGGTTGAGACTCAGCCAGTCAACTCCGCTCAGTCACATCCTACACTTTCCCCATGACCTGATTATCAATTGAAGAAAAGTAGGTCAGGCAGGTGCCATCCTTTAAAAAGGCATCAGTGATTCAACACTCTGCTTGAATCTGTTAATGATTCACGTATATGATGTACATTATGGCAGTGGTACTGGACCTGTGTTAAAATCTTTAAATAGTTTCTATATGATTTTACAAAGCAGTGGGAAATTTTCCAGCCTATAAACACTGTGTGTACCGTAAGTGTTAATTCATCAGGACAAAGCTCTACAGTAACCTGAAGGGGAAGGGCACAGTCTACACTTCACACAGTGAAGAGAATTTAAAAGAAGAATAAAGGAGGCCCTCTTGGACAAACTGCACAGATACTTATCCATCTGTCCATCCATCCATCCATCCATCCATCCATCCATCCATCTATACATCCATCCATCCATCCATCCACCCATCCATCTATACATTCATCCACCCATACATACATCCATCCATCCATACATCCATCAATCTATACATCCATACATCGATCCATTTATACATTCATCCATCCATCCATCCATCCATTAATCTATCCATCCATCTATACATCCAAACATCCATCCATCTATACATTCATCCATTCATCCATCCATCCATCCACCCATCCATACATCCATACATCCATCCATCTATCCATCCATCCATCCATCCATTAATGTATCCATCCATCTATACATCCAAACATCCATCCATCTATACATTCATCCATCCATCCATCCATCCATCCATCCATTAATCTATCCATCCATCCATCCATCCATCTATACATCCAAACATCTATACATCCATCCACCAATTTATCCATCCATCATTGGGCATGTATTTACAATGCTATCTGTACGTCAATTCATACCTCCAGACGCTAAATCCCATCATCCAACCCTAATGAGTTCTATTACATCACGTTTCAGACATCACATACAGAGATTTAATATCAGAGAAATATCCTATTGTTTTTACCATTAGTTTTATGAGTACGAATCAAAAGAAGCGATAATTGACTGTCAAAATTGTCAAAATTACGTCACCACGGTCACAGGCATTAATAGATGAGTGAAAGATAAATGGATCGCACACACACTGTGGTGCTGAAGTTCGCCTAGCGGGATGCGAGCAGGCTTTTCATGACTTTTTCCACTTCATCCATACTGATGTCTGCTTTGTATTTTTAACACGCTCATCCACTTTAGGGACCCATTCCTTACATCACCGTCTATGGATGAGTAAAAGAAGTACAGCTTACTGTAGAAATCGAAGATTTCTTTAGAAATCTTATCAGCGTCCGTACACTGTTGATTATTAATTAGCAGTTCCTTTACAGCATTCCGCCCTTGTTTATTTTATTTTTTTTTCCAATCTACAAAAATAGCCTATGCTGAGCTCCTTTCACCCGCTTTATTCACTTCGCCCTTGATCTTATATATGCTCCTTCGGCTTCATTAATTTAAATGTTGCCTAGTGAGTACTGCAAAAAAAATTCTCACTTAATGAAAATTTTAAATAAATATAGTTTATTTCTTTAATAATTTCCATTTCTTTTTTTCTGGCCCTGCTTAATGATTTGTAATTTGATATCGAGATCTGACTTAAATGGGAATATTTAAAAAATAATTTATCTATATAAATTGTAAAATTAGAATCTTCAAGTAAAGCATTAATTATTTCCATAACTTCTTTAAGAAAGGGTTCACTTTTTAGGAGGTTAGAGTTTCAGTATCTTTTTTTTCCCCTTAGAGAAGTGTTTGTAGCTCTAAAATGAAGTTTAATTAAACCGTGATCTGTTAGAGGTGCTACAGAATCTACACAGTTTACTCCAGACTAGACCAATCTTCAGACTCTATAAGCAAGGAAGTTCCTACATGCTGTCTAAGGTAAGGTTTTTGTTCTTACCTGTTTGAGAATTGTCCATGATATCGTCGTATTTTACACCTGTTGTGACAGAATTCCCGCTGATATCGTTATGACTCGCCAAATTTCTCAAAAATACAGCACTGTATTAAGTCGCATAAACCTAACCGGAGACGGTGTGTGGGAACTTCATTACTCATTAGCCTGCAGCGTGGCGAAAAGCCTTCTCACGTTCAGCTAGGTGAGGTTCAGCACAGTGTGTGCGCGGTCCATTCATCTTTCACTCATTTAGTAATGCCTGTGACCGTGGTGACGTAATTTTGACAGTCGATTATTGCTTCTTTTGAGTCGTACTCGTAACAGTGGTAAAACTATTTGTGTGTAAACTAAACCAGTCATAAATTTTGGATCTGTATCTATTTTGATTGTAGATTTATTTATTTTTTAAAAGAGTTTTTTAGATTGACACACGTACGGTTTGGTCTCTGTTGTCTCTAACCCATGGCCTCTGTTGTGTGTCAAGCATGATATATACTCTGCCTATCTTGGAATAAAATCAGAGACCTCGACATTTGAACTTTGTGTATCTGTGTGTTATTTGGCAAACTCTCCTAAGCGCTTGGTGTGGGAAGTGTGTGGTGGGGCGAGTGTGCCGTCTTTTTGTGTACTTTCTCTTTCTCTCTTCTTAAGAATCATAACCCTGCGATTCTCTATTCCCAAATCCTAAAAGTTTTCTGGGGGCTCGTTCCGGGATATCGATTCAAACTCCTAACAGGTTATAATACAAGTCCAATTAAAAACCCGAGACTTAGTACAGCCAGGCACTTCTGGTATTAGCACTGACAGAGGTTAGGAGGTTATTTGACTAAAAACCATTGGTCGAAGTGAACAAGCTGTCTGTTGAGTGCGGCTCAGTCTTGTCAACCTCCTGGGACTTGCAAACGAGATTGTCATGTTTTCATGGAGAATCTTTAGTCCAAAGACATAACCCAGATATTTTAGGCTTTAAACTTTAGCCTAAGGTTTCTATACATGCCTGGGTACAAGAATTTTATCATAGAGGAGACATTTTACTGCAGACGGACCTCTGAGAAACTAACATTGGTAGATATGACTATACTGTTACTGCCCAGAAATTTTAGTTTAGGAACCCCAAAGGATGGGGCAGTTATTCTTGTCCTTCCATTGTCAGAGTTGGTCTCTCGGTCACACCAGAGCAGTTAAGGGTTAAAACACAACCATGAAATGTCTGGGACATTGACAACCTTCCAACCTCAATTTCACCACAGTCAACCTCGTGGTACTCGAACTGATGTTCTTCTGGTTCTGGGTGTATTGTACTAACCACTGACCCACCATGGCTTACCAACACTAAGCATATAAAATGAAGGACGATAATCAACAAGACAGATTCTAACAGTAGGGACTTCTCCAACAAGGAATTTTAGCCCGAGTATGAGTTTCTACCCAAGTCCTGTTCAAAGGAAAGGACCAGGAACACACGGGTCAAGTATGAGCACCAGAGTTGACCCTTAGTGGAACAGAGACTAAAGCTCATGGAAGTGGGAAGACAGCACTACCCTTTCACAGCAGTCTAATTTCCAATGGTTGTCAAGAATTAAAAAGATGCATTGAAAGTTTTCCACAGATTCATTATCAAGAGAGCGTTATTAGAACAACAGGGCTCGTGGAAGCGCTCTGTTAGTGCACACTCATCCATTTCCACCCGTGTGTAAGTGACTTTTTCTGCATTACACTAAATGCCCCGCTTTTAAACCAAAATCGATCTGCAATTACTTTTAAAGAGGGAAGTTTTACTGGAACTGTGCTATGGATTACTTCAGCATTTGCCGATATTTTATGAAGGATCACTTTTGATGCGTTTCATCCACTTTTCTTCTCTCTCTCTGTCTCTCTCGAACAAAAAAAAAAAAAAAAAAAAAACGAAATAAGGAAAGGGAACATCAGAGCATATTCATCTTAAAACTGGAGATGAAATGCTACATCAGATGTTACGTCAGAACGGCTTCAAAGTCACTTCTAAAAGGTCCAAGATCAAACATCCTTCCGTTAGAGCCACTTGTTTACTCGAGTAAGGGTCATATCCGGCAGCAGCCGACAATGACTTCGGATGAAATCATTCTTCCACATCACAGCACCCACTACTTAATTCCCCTTTATCTATATACGCATTTTAAAGACACACATCAAATTAAGACTTTTTTCCCCCCTTGTTCCATATTTCATTTCATATAAATCAGCTACATTTTACTCAGAACCTGCCAGGCATTTTAATTAGGTCTACTTACAGATGGGTGGTAGATTAAAGGAAGATGTTTTAATAATGTGTTGTGCCACGTTATTGTTGACACTAGCTGACAGGAGGACGAGGTGATCCTGCATCGACATTCAGTCACCTGAACAGCAGCAGCTCTTCTGTCTTTCTTTAAATATCTCACTAATGCATGAGCATCACAGTCACTGAACGTGTTTGTCCGATCACAATTTTCGACGTCGCGTAGATGTCACTTTAGTCACTGATTCTATTAAAACAATGAGCAAGCTAAGCGGTTTTCATGACCGGAACTCCCGCCATTTTTACCCCAATAATGAACCCTCTAAAAGTTTAAGTCTCTAAGATGTATTCCTCTTACAATCTTGATTCCAAATCAAGGTGAACTGGACCTGGTCATCATTTTTATACTGATCACTACGCACAGTAGGATGTTCATTTGTTAATTGTACGGTGCAGTATACCTGTTTGAAAGATATATTTAGTATTTTTCAGCCAACAGCATGTGGGTTGTAAGTGTTTCTATATTCAGTGTGTACTCATGTTTCCATTTATCCATCCATCAATTCAGCCTCAGTTTGGGTGTAACTATATTTTTAAAAAGTGCTGGAGACAAGAAAAAAAACAAAAAACAAAAACAAGCAAGTAACCTGCCAGGTTTCTATAAATGTCTGAATCCAAATGTTTTATCACAGAGGAGGCATTTTATTAGCGATTCCACTCTGAGAAACTAACACCCTGAACTCAGACGAAACTAAACTGAGAAAGTGTTTGGACCAGTTATGTCTATTATTAAAAGAGATGTGTATGATGTCTAAACTTTATTATTATTATTTTTAAAAAGTCTCCATCTTTTAAGCTGCACAGCAATTTACAGAAAACAAATTTTAACTACATGAGACTGCATTTTCAGCTGCTTTATCAGTCCACATTTTTTATCTGTTTTTTTTTTTTTTTAATGAAATGTAAGCACTTGGTTTTTAGAGGGTGTGCTAGACATTATTGAAACACTCCTGCCCTAACACATCCATGCAAAAATAATGGCTATATGCTAACAAGAACATTTCTGAGAGGATTATTAAGTCACATTCCTAATGTAAACCAATTTCACTGATAATGTTAGCTAGCTAACAAACATCCGCGAACTCATCAGGCCGTTTAAGAGGAAACATTAATCATTTCCATAAACGTTCACAATTTTCACCGCATCACGGTGTCTTAAAAATGCGACTACTTTCAACAGACTTTTTCATTTTAACCAGGCATTTTCTTCCATAATGTCATTCTATGGCAATGTTTCCTGTTGGCTGCAAACCTGTTTTGGTAAAATTACTGGGGTTTTTATCTGCACATCTAATTTATGAAGCTTAAATAACCTTTCTCTTTCCTCAACCAAATCTTTGAACTGCTTTAAGACTCTGCAATAGGTATTAATTACGGCTATGTCAGAAGTCAGCACTAAAACTGACAGGTGAAACTCGGTCTAATTAGAGTGTACTGTGCTGTCTTAATGACCACAGACCATAATTAGTATCCACAGCAATCTGAATTCAAAGTGAACATGCCTAATGACTTCACCTCTCACTTGCTAGGATTAAACTGTAACATTTTCATTAGCATGGCATAAAAATACTGCTTTCTGTAAAGTTTTGCTGTCCATACTGTTGGATCTGTATTTTAGATCAATATTAAAGGCTTTGCTAGCCAACTGTTCTCACTAGCCTGCTGATGTCTGACCTCTAAAGCACAAACGAAAGGATCAGGTTCCTCCATTTAATAGCCTGACTTCTTAGGCTCCAGATAAGCAGGATTTGAAGTGATCAGGTTATCCCCTGCAACCCTCCAGAAACAGAGGAAAAAAGGGGAAAAAAAGAAGAAAAAAGCCTAGTTCAGGCTTTCAATAAACTGCTTCCTGAGGGATGTGTTTTACAACCACAATTCCAAAAAAGTTGGAACATGGTGTAAAATGTAAATAAAAGCAAAATGCAATGATCTGTAAATCTCATAAACCCATATGTTATTCACATAAGAACATAGAAAACATGTCAAATGTTTAAACTGAGGAAACATTAGTACAAAAAGGAAAAAAATACTGTAATTTTGAATTTGAAATGAATTTATTTTATCCTTAAAATGGTACATTTACATTTGATATGCTTTCTATGTTATATCGTGAATAACATATGGGTTTATGAGATTTGCAGATGATTGCATTCGGGTTTTATTTACATTTCACACAGTGTCCCAACTTTTTCGGAATCGGGGTTGTAAAACAGCAGGGTAAATTTGGTGCTCATGAAACCTCAAGAACTGGACTTTTAGAAATAACAAGACTGTTTGGATTCTGCTCTGTTGGAAGTGCTGAAATAGAACCGGTAAGCCTCTCGTGCTTATAAAACCTGGAAATGTTCCCATAATCCACCCTCACTGCAGTGGATCATCACTGCAGTAAAGGATTTCAAGAAATATTACAGTAAATTTAAAAAATATATACTTAGGATCAAATACAGGCCCAAAAGGATCTGTCAGAGCCATATAAGGATCTGGTGTAGATTGAATATTTTAAGATTTGCAATTTTAAGCAAGTTCAAATTATTTAGTGATTAGACGGTATTCTGTGTTTGACTTGATAGGAAAACGTTATGTAGAATATATGCAAGAGTATGGTATAAAGACCACCCCCCCTTTACATAACATCACATGTCTAATCTGAACAACTGTTAGTTTGAAAACGGAAGTTGAGGAAGAAGTGGCCCTGGACAGACTTTTGACTGTATTCACCACAGACAGTGTGTTTATTGGGATTATATTTCATTTTGAAAACTTGCGGTACGTAGTTCTTATGCTTGACGTCCAATTTATTTTGCTCTGTGACAAACGGAAAGTATTTTATGTATACAAGTTCACAGTGTCACATGTCCAGTGCGTGCAACAACCCTGAGGAATGGCAGAGTTAGCAATCGGTTAGACCGCCGTTACAGGACCATTACCCTGTACTTAATCTTTATAATCAAAACGGCAGTGTGAATGAATTTAATATCTTATTTCATTGAGCTTTTAGCCAATAAACTGCTTATATTTAGCTAGCAGACTCCAATTGCAGCCCTAGCTTTCTTATAATGATCCATAGTCATCAACACAAGCTAGCTATCTTTAGTTTAATGATCTTAATGATCAAAATATTTTTCAATTCATTCCAAATTGGTATAAGAGTTGGCTATAACCATTGTGGGATACAAACATCTCTGATTTTTGTCAGAATTTTAATTTCTGCTTCTTATTATTATTTTATCATACAAAGATTTTGTACAATAGGTTAATATTTCATGGCACTGTATATGTGCTGTCAAACAAATCATTAATTTGATATTAAATTAATGCAGGTATGTACATACAAACTGTATGTGAATATACATTTCCAAAACTAACATTCTAACCCAGGAAGCATGTAATAGTGCATTCATGTCATGTGTGAATTATTATAATTACAACATGAGGCCTTAAACGTTCTACTCAAAGCTGTTCTTCTGCTCTGACGTGAGAATTAGCCAATTAAACTGCACTACATATCATGTGGTTAATACTAGAAAACGACAGGGAATTTTTAACAGATACATACAAAGTTAAATCCTAACATTACACTCTTACCCACTCTAGAGCTACTGCATATACAATTTTTAAATAAATGATATCAAGCTAGACCATTAACTATCTAGCTGGCTAAAATACAATTAAACTCCATCATGCCTGAATGTATTTTCTTCTCATTTCTCTCTCACTCGCTCTCCCCTGATTGGTTGCTGGCTCTTGGGTGTCACCATGTAGTCAGACTTTTTCCATGCCTAAAGTAGGGTTTGTTTTCCATTTTTAACAAAAAATGTAATTCAAATAAATAAATAAAATCGAATGCCCTGTAACTTTAATTGTGCAAGTTGCATGCTATATATATATATATTTTTTGTCATGGTTGTTATAATGTGATGGCATTTATTTAGAGCTTTTAGAAATGTTTGACTTTGTTGAAGACAGTGAAGGCATTTTGCATGTTGAAAGTTCTTAAGTAACATAATTCTGAGAGGAAAGCATAAATGTGTGGCTTGAGAAATTGGCCTGTAAATATACTGCTAATGAGCTAATTGGTGTCCTATCAGGATAAACAAAATAAACCAAAGTCTGCACTGCTGTTTTAGAGAAATGCAATATTAAAAGGAAAGAAAGGGCTCTAGATGTTTACCTGTATTGTACTGCTGCTGTGCCATAGGTTCTGGCTTGTCTTCAAGGACTGTCAATTAAATCCCAATTACCTCCCACCTGCACTGTAGGACGGATCGCTAACCTTGACAAACGAGAAGAGAGAAATGTCATATTACCTTAGTGTTTCAACCGAATAAAATATTCTTCACACAATGCCCCAGTACTGTCAGCCCATGTTCAACCTATTTATTGCACTAAATTCGAAGATCACTGAGCTAACAGGAACTATCACACAGAAGAAAAGAAGGGATAGAGGAGAAGCATTTATGCAGCACTGTAATTCCCTGTCTTAAGGAAGGTAAACAGAAGAAAAATGACGCACCCATGTCTCTAAAATCAAGGGTGAAGCAGAAGAAGATTTTTCGTCTATGACACCTGAGAATTACTCTTCTATGTATGAATCAGTGACCCTTCGTACAGCTGATGAAATGAAGGGACTTTTGATATGCAAGAGTCTGTGTTTTCCCTGGATGAAGTGTAGTGATCTAGGTAATCTTAAAATGCACTCAGAACAATAATTCATGTGAAAGTAAATGGCAAAATTTATTAATAGAGTAAGGATTTTTTAAAAAACAACCCCAAAACAGTCCAACTTTATTGGTAAAAACGGTTTTATTTCAGGTTCAGGAACACAGAATTTTAAACTGAGACGGTCCATTGTTTAGCTTTGCAAGAAACTGTATCATTTAAATCTCTCCTCAATTCTATCTACAGTATCTCCAGCTTCTTTCCCAAACTTTCCCTAGCTCCTGAACTCCTGGTTAAGTGACAATGTTTTTGAAAACACTAGCTTGCTTCAAGAACTCAAGATCTATTGAGAATATTTATCATTTAGAGCACCAAGCATCAGGTTTTTTGACTGTACACTCTTATTTGTTACTGGACCTTCAATGCTTGCGATCAATTATAACACAGTGTTTTGGAGTTACATTCTCGATTGTGACCGTTATGGATGTAATGATCTTTAATGATTTAATTGATACTTTGTTAGTGTTAGATATGTGATCATGAGTTGGTTAACTAGTGTCTCAAGATCACCTCAGTATATATATATATATATAATCATAACAGTGACTGAGTGAAATAAAACGTCCCTCAGTTGGTTTTCACTGCATTCAGAATCTCATAACAATGAAGGATTTTGTCCCCTGCCCTCAAATTGTATTATTGATTATGTGACAATAATTGCCACCTGACACACCTGAAATTGGTACAATATCTGGAACAATGAAATTACACAGTGACCCAAAAGGCCTTCAGACATCCAACATGCGATTAAATAAAAGGTTTCGGCATGATGAATGCTCAGCAAAGGGGATTTATTGTTTTCTAATGAATTTGATTACAGGGATTAAGAGGCTCAGAATTGATTTTGAGACACCAAGTGCATCCAGGTGGCAAAATGTGAGATTATTCAAAGCCTGTTCTTTCTTGAAAGCTCGGCAAATAAAGGATTGTTGATAAGAGGGTGATTGTGAATATGAATGTCAGCTCATGTTGAAAATATGGATTTAGATTTTTCAATTAAATAGCTTCAGACTTTTCCCATCAAGATGTGTAAAAAAAACAAAACAAAACAAAACAAACAAACAAAAAAAACCCCCGCAATCTTTAGCATACAAACAATTAAGAGGCTTTGAGATCAAATGAGAAACTCAATATTTCTAATATATATATATATATATATATATATATATATATATATATATATATATATATAAATAATTCATCGGCTAGTAAAGGCATTTCCAGAATAAAGTCAGAAAATATTTCTTGCACTGGTTATTCATATTTGATTAAGCAAAGGGTACATTACGTTAATTTGATTTGAGCCTAATGACAGAGTAATCCCATGCATCTTTGGTGAAGCATGTTTAAATGGAACATTTCCTGCCATTAACTCTGATCTGTAGCAGATCCTTATGCATCATCAACATCAGTTACAGAAAATACAGCTCAGATTCACATGCTGGTAAGAAATCCATCTGTTAGCTCAACGTGATCACACATTTCTCATTTATCAGTGTCATGTTCACACTTTTAAATCTGGACTACATTTTCAACAGAGCAAGGGACAGGGAAAAGGAAGGAAAAGATTGTGGTTGAAAAAGATATGTCTAAATTATTACTGTTGGAACCACCTGTGCCAGCTGAGAAAAAACTATTTTGACTATTTCCCGGTCATAATAACTGCAATGCAGTATACAGACCAGGTTCGCTTGACATAACAGTGCAAGATAACATGCTTCTGTGTTATGCATTTCTAAATTCGATGTTGTTATTGAAACTTACAGTTACGCTGTGCTACTTCGGCAAGTGGGTTTAAGGCAGAGGTATTCAAACTGTGGGGTGTGCCGACTGTATCAGACCTGCCATCGCTGGATCACTCACAAATATGCCAGTTTCTTCTTTTTCATGATAAAAATAGCAAATTAACCAACCGACGTATAAATCTGGAATGTCCGATAGTCGTGCAAGTGTTCTGAACCCTCTGATATTAACTGACCCTACCTGGGAGTCTCGTTCCCTTTCCCTTTCCCATCTCACATTAGTAATGTTTTGGCTGGTAGAACATTAGATGCACTGATGTGGAATTCTTGTTTACTCTAAAGGTAAATGGAGAATGTTTGTTAATGTGAAATAAAATGTGTGTTTGACTTAGCTAATATTAGATATATATAGGTAACACATATAGTTGACATTGATTAGCTATATTTATTATGGAAATCACCAACATTTTTCAGTCATTCAGTATTTTAAAAAAAATTAAAAAAAAAAAACCTCATTAAAAATAATTTTAATTGTAATTATAATTGGACAGTGATTTAAAATGCTGTTTATTTGTTTTCAAAAATGTTCTCAAAAACTGGGAAGTGGGATTCATGGGGGAAAAAGTAAAAAAAAAAAAATCTGTTTTAAGGTGAAAGTACCTTACAACTGGCCTGTGGTTAACATCGGGTTATTTTGTAACCCTTTATAGACACTGTAGCACCGCAAAATATCCTTTCGCAAAACAACCTCCACATGGCAGGTGTGAAGGAATCACAAATCAGCGTTCGAAGAAGACTTCGAGAGCAGAAATATAAATATGAATACCACCTGCACCTATATGACCGGTATTGTACTGGACTGAATGAGAATGCAGATTTTGGTGCTTCATTTGGTTGCCACTTTAATGCCTGAACTGTTGATTAAAATATTTTGGTCTGGTGCTCCGAAACAGACGTAAGAAGCATCATCACCGCACGTGATCACGAGTTAAATTATACTGCATTCATGTGGTGTAAGAATAATCAGAAAAATTATTTCCCGACTGAGAAAATTCACGAGAACGCAAGTCGGAACAAAACAACACGGGAAGTCGAAGCACATGGCAGACAACAGTGACTGGTTGATGGTAGGAGACTTTTGATTAATGGGGCAAAATCACGTATTGCATATAAATGTTTTGTTGCTTTGTGGCTCTTTTTTTTTTTAAAGTAGCGGTTCAGGCACCGTTCAGGCACTGGGACAGTTTTAAAAGTATCGATTTGTAAGAATTTTTTTACATTCTTACATCAGCAGTAAGAATCGGAACACCAAAGTGGAATTAGAAAGAAATACCGAGAGGAGTCACAAAATTTCTGGAACCCAGATGACCCTCTACCAAAGTGATGGAAAGGACAAAAAGTGGAGAAAGAAAGGATCTGCTCATGATCCAAAACATCTCAGCTTATCTGTGAAACATAAACCTTTTTTTTTAGGGTTTTAATTTTTTTTTTAATTTAAATTTTGACTGGTTTTGGTAAGCATATTTTGATGATTTAGTACATTTGGAAAATTGTTACTAAAGCTAATTAAATGGCTTTACAACAAGGGGCTGTCAGTGGAGTTTGTTAACCAAACCTAACAAGCTAGTTAATTTCAGCAAATATTGTAAGATATTAAGATTCTGTAAGATCACGACATTATAAATAGCCAGTTGGCTAGAATTATACTAAAAGGTTGTCATAGCTTCTAAAACACAAAATAACAGCCCACAAAATAAGCTTATTTTCAGTCCACCACTGCTTAAACATCCTAAATCCTGGGGAGAGAAATCTCGCTTCCATCTAATGGGAATATGAGCAGCATTTGTTATGATCTGATCTTGGTAGTTAGGCCACTGAACATATTCAAATAATAAGATGAGGCCCATGTATGGATTTATACAAACAGTGATACAACAGTGATCCGGTATTTTCCAGATGATACAAACACACTAAAAAACCCACTCAGTGTCAGTGAGTGAGGTGATGCTGAAATATTAAATTAAAATAAAAGGCAACCCCTGTAGATTTTTCTCCTTTGCAGTTGTATTATGCCTTCCTGGAAAGTGTTATTGCACAAGAGCAAAGGCCAGGAGAGCTTCCTGCACTACACATGAAGTCTTACAGCTTCTCTCAGCAGGAATTTTACTTTTAGCAGCCATGGTCTCGCTCTTTGAAGGATGAAGCCGAACTGCCTGCAGCATTTCTAAGGTTGACAGATGGACACCAGACCAAATGGCTCTCTTATAATCAATTATTCTGTATTACCATTTGAAAAATACCATCCAATTATATCTAAAGGTACACTGTACACAACCACAGAAGTGGGGAGGATTGATTTTCTCTTTGAACACAGTCACGTCTGAGTCATCGTTTTCAGTTGCGGAAATATAAAAAAAACCCTTAGTAAAAAAACAGTACTCCTTTTTGACTCCTATTCCTATCTTATCGATCTAATAAATTGCTAACTCATTGTGTACTATGACAAATACTAACGTCACTCACAGTGATATTCTGCCACAAATTAAGTAATAAAAGAGTGGGTTGATCAAAAAACCTTACTGACTCAACACTGAGACTCATAAAATCCTCAAACTGATTCAGATGATCATCAATAGGTCTGCAGTGGCCTGAGTTTTTTCTTCCTACAATAACTGCTATCATGGATGGTCATGACATGCAGTAAAGATTAGTGAGCCACACCATTAAGTTCTACATTAAAAAATAAATACTTGGATTATTTGCTCCAGTAGTGGCAGCTTGGTTGAATTTGAACTCATGACCCTGAGTTCAGTAACCCAGTAGCCCAACACCTTATCCACTAAAATGCAGTCAGGTGCTTGATATTCTGAGGTCAATTTATCTTAAAAACCTTACATATCTGTGGCCAATCTAAAGTGGTAGGACATATTTTCATTTGTATATAACAAGGTCTTTAGGTTTCACTCAGCAAGAGCTTTAACTTCTAATACTTCCAGCTGTCTGAAAGATGCTGCCAAATGTCCTACTGGGTTTGAAGTCTCAGGAGAAGAACACAGGGTCTGGATGCTGCACAGATCGAGGATAATGTTGGATTGAGATGTTCTTCATTGGATTCATTAATTAAAGGCAGGAGGGCTAGTCCATCTTAACGTTAGCGGAACCCGATAGATAGCCTGATATACCGCATTGCTGCAATTACTGAAATCACAGTATTACATTCTGCAATAAAGGCATGCTTGCAAAGTCCTGAAGTTGTAGTGTACACATTTCGGTTCATGTAACGTTTCCTATGGACTGAAATAAAACGCATCAGTAGGTCTCAGGTTTATTGATGGGCACATCAGGACCATGAATTTAAGAAATCTTAACCAAAGCCACAAGCGAAACACACTGTGATAGCACCATAGGATAGGACTTAAACCATAGAAAAACAAATCCATGCATTTGTGGACAGAATTTTTTCCTGCATAGATTAAAATTTAAGGGGGAAAAAAAACCCATAAACCCTTCCCTAAAATGGAGCAGTAATGTTCATTTAAAATATTGTGATTGTTTACAGTAGCATTAGAAATGGGATCTGCGGTCTGATTGGTTACAGTGGCCTTGGAGGCAGGAACCAAAAGTCAATTCATGTATAGATAAACAACAAGGACTTGTCTTACTCGAGTATAGATAAACACTATTAATTTCTTAATCATATATAGTTAGTTCATATACACTTGAAGTTCAAGTTTAAGTGGTTATTACTGTCATTTCAACCACACAGTGCATCCGGAAACAACTACAGGACAGGACACGTCTGTGAATGTCCTTGAGTGTCCCAGCCAGAGCCCAGACTCGAACCCGATTGAACATCTCTGGAGAGATCTGAAAACGGCTGTGCACCGACACTCCCCATCCAACCTGATGGAGCTTGAGCGGTCCTGCCAAGAAGAATGGGAGAAACTGCCCAAAAATAGGTGTGCCAAGCTTGTAGCATCATTCTCAAAAAGACTCGAGGCTGTAATCGGTGCCAAAGGTGCTTCAACAAAATATTGAGCCAAGGCTGTGAATACTTACCTACATGTGCTTTTTTTGTTTTTTATTTTTAATAAATTTCCAAAGATTTCAAACAAACTTCTTTCACGTTGTCATTATGGGGTATTGTGTGTAGAATTTTGAGGAAAATAATGAATTGAATCCATTTTGGAATAAGGCTGTAACATCACACAATGTGGAGAAAGTGAAGCGCTGTGAATACTTTCCGGATGCACCGTATACAGCTGGTACAGTACACAGTGAGAGGAAACAACGTTCCTCTAGCACCATGGTGCTACAAAACAACACACTAACTACATGAGATGACACAGAACTAAATAAGATCTACAAACATTCTACATAAAGTGCACGTGCAGACGTGTGCAAAAAACACAGGACCGTTCAATACTACTTCAGACACTGTCTTTAAATTTTGCCGGAATGCTCAAGCCCTTACCCAGGATCAATTCTGGCCTAGTTTGAGGAAGCGTGTCATCAACACAGATTTGTCTTCACACAAATTATACTTTGTCACACCATATATCAAGAAGGCATTCTATGGAGTTTATTTCCTGTCAGAAGTGAGTGCATATAACATATTGTTCATGGTAGTTGTAAGTACATCCTTCTAACTAAAACTGTAATTTACATCTGTACCTTGTTTATGTTGTGATCACCATCACTTCGAAGTTTCATGCTACATTTAAAAACTACCGGATAGCAGTGACGTGCAGTGAGGTTCGTGTCTGGGAGGCACTGACTCTTTCAAAGTCAGATTTACAAATTAATGAATTCAACACAGTAGAATAAATTCACCATTCAACTGGCTGCTTGTACTGCTACTGGTTATGTTTCATATCCCATATCAGCATTCTTTACACACACATGGGTAAGGTACATATTTGGCCAAAGAAGAACGTCAAATTTATAGCAGCTCAGAGAGAGAGAGAGCATTTGCTCTGCACCCTCCTTGTGTTCTTAATTTGCCATCACAATTCCACAATTCACACTCATTCAATACAAATGAAAGTATATACAGTCCACAACAAAAAGACAAATGTAGTTTTATTCTTTAAAATAACAATTATTGTCTTATCTTGTTTTATATCATTTTTTTAGTTATTGTTAAAAGGGGCTGGTCTTTTATGTTTGTCGTGGACTGTACAGCAGTGTACGCATGGTCTTACCTTTACTCGTCTGTCATTACTCACATCATCAAATCCCAAAAACACCTCCCTCACTTCACAGGACACCTCACTTCACGCCACAGAACGCAAAATGACAGATCTGGGCTTTGTTTGTGACACCCGTTGTCTCGTCTACTTCTACAGCAACAAACAGAACTGCATTAATCTCCTTTTTTATGTCATTTCTAATCACATCATTTATTGCTTCAATTAAATCGTTCTTTAACGTTTGATGAGCCAGAAAACACAGTGGATGTCTCCAAATGTCTAGCTAACCTACCATCTTTCTCAGCAAAAGCATGTAATAGCTCTACATAGTTTCCACGATTAGAAGAGGTCATACTCTCATCGTTAGCACGAAATGCTAATTGCTGTTTTGCTAGGAAGCAAGTTGCATTAATGAGGTCTTTTAAAATCTCTCGGTTTTCCTTTACCTTAGCACTGTGGACGCTAATATTTAGTCTCCACTGTTCGTTCAAAGCCAAAACTATCCTTGCGCTACCCAAAATTTTTAAACAAATTTAGCTTTGAATGTGAGTAGTTGAACTTTCATGTCGAAAGGCAGGGGAAGCAGAAAAGGCGGTTTCTCAAAGCACAAGCACACAGCCAGTGTTTTCAGGCGCACCGCTCTGTTTGAAAAGAGCGTGTTATCTTCTGTCCCGTTGTTTGAAGCTAATCTTTTAGCTCCGGCATCTGTCTTCCATTATTTATCACTTCCAGTTTTGAGAAATGTTTTAGCTTACATATATAATCTTCCATTTTTGCAGTCAGGGCAAAAATGAAATAAACGGACTGATGCGGTGCACTTAACTTTCTCTACTTGACTTTTTTAGCTAGCATATTACCCACAATGCCATTTGTCTGTAATACGTGAAGAAGAACAATAACAGAACAAGCCTGTATGCTCACACACGCCCCCTTCGGTGAGGCAGGGGTACTGACTGCCTCCCCTCCTGCTTTTTCACTGCGGCGTTATGTCAGATCAGCAAGACTTATAAGTTATACACATATGTGAAATACATGACCTAGACTATGGAATGTGTGGACATATAATAAAAGTGTGTACAAACATTACATTGGTGACATACAGAGAGATCAATTGCACGTGCTCAAGTTGAGCAAAAAAAATAAGCAGCTCAATCCAGTTTGTGAGGGATTGCGCAATCTGAGAGGAGGATCAGCTCGCCTCCATTCGCGTCTTTCCCCGTATTTGAACAGGAAAATACGCAAATTCAGCGATATTGACTCTAAAACTCATTGGAATGATTGGAATCATACAGTAATTACATTTCTATCAGAAATCAGTGGACAAATAAGCTGTCGATCAGGTGGTAGAGCGGGTTGTCCACTAATTGTAGGGTTGGCGGTTCGATTCCCGGCCCGGGTGACTCCACATGCCGAAGTGTCCTTGGGCGAGACACTGAACCCCGAGTTGCTCCTGATGGTAAGTTAGCGCCTTGCATGGCAGCTCTGCTACCGTGAGTGTGTGTGTGTGAATGGGTGAATGAGACATAGTGTAAAGCGCTTTGGATAAAAGCGCTATATAAGTGTGCCATTTACCAAATATTTATTTATTTATTTTTAATCATCATTTGTTTTTTACATTTCATGATGACACTGACCGCACGTCACTGCTGGATAGGCCAACAAAAATTTTTTTTTAAAAATAGTTTTGTTCAGAGTTTGGATGAGGGTCAACCCCTATCAAAGCATCCATCCATCCATCTTCTACCACTTACTCCTTTACAGGGTCACAGGGAAACCCAGGGAGCATCGGGCACGAGGTGGGGTACACCCTGGACAAGGTGCCAATCCATCACAGGGCACAATCACACACCCATTCATACACTACGGACACGCCAATCAGCCTACCATGCATGTCTTTGGACTGGGGGAGGAAACTGGAGTACCCGGAGGAAACACGCAAACACCGCACACACACGGCCCTGGCGGGACTCGAACCCTGGAGGTGTGAGGCAAACGTGCTAACCACTAAGCCACCGTACGTACCTTCACCCTATCAAACCAAATCTGGAACCAAGATGTTTGATGCTTGATCAGCCATCACACCCAGCCCTCCACATTGTAAAAGAAAACTTGATTCATCGGACCAGGCCAGCTTCTTCCATTGCTCCATTGTCCATTTCTGATGCTCACGTGCCCAGTGTAGATGTTTTTGGCGTGTCAATGTTATTCACATGACCCGTCAGTGGTTTTAATGTTATGGCTGATGGCTGTGTATATTTCCAAGTCATAAAATTCTGATTTCGGCAACTGTGTATGATTTCTCGGTTCCCTGGTGGATTAGTGGCTAGCATGCTCTGCTCTCATCACCGCAACCCGGGTTTGCAGCCTAACCCCTGGCACGAGCCAGTGAAGAGTACCAGTGTCCAAGTCTGGAAAATGAGGAGGGTTGCGTCAGGAAGGGCATCTGGCATAAAACTCGTGCCAGAATCAACATGCGGACGCATGATCCGTTGTGGCGACCCCGAAAGAGGGGGAAAAAGAACTGTATGACGTCCTCAGACATGAAATGAACTCCATTCATCTTCTCTGCAGACCACAACATTCCTGACCTTGTGAAACACAAGTTCAAATAACAAGTATCACGTTCCTGGGAGTGGATTGCTTTCCTGCATGGTGTGGTCACACTCAAGTTTACTTAAAGTGAATGCCAGAGTAAGAAGCATTCACTTCTTACATGTACCAAAAATTGGTTTCCTGGACTACACTCAGATTCAAAACCGGCGTTCACACGTGAACAGATTCAAAGCAAAGCCAACCTCTGAAAGACATGTATTTGAATACAGATAAGCACCATGGAGTCAGAGATATTTGTAAATGGATCAGTTCCATGGACAGAGACATAGTTGTGTACAGCTCAGTATCAATTTCTAGGGACATGACATAAGCATTTGTACAAGCTTCAGCACTGTGAACTGAGGCACAAACACATGAGAAATCACAGTCCTAGTGTCTAATGACCATTTTGCAACTGAGGAAGCAGACAGAACAGTTTGATTTGGACTGCAGCTGAAACGGACTCCATGCGTGTTAACAGTCTCTGCTGAGCTGTCCATGACAATAATTTTAATACACTGCTCACTAAAACACTGATTCAGAGTCCAAGGTCCAGACACTTACCTCTTACAATCTCAAATTTTCTGTGTCCGATACAAAGGGCTATAACTGTTTTTAATGCCTCATAGCTGTTAACATCTTTTGCTAGACCATATAACAGATAGTTGCCTGATGGGTTTCTGTTGCCTTCAACTACCTACAGTATTATTCATTTTGGATTGTTAAATACAGGACAATTTCAGCCCTTTATGACCCTGTTTTCTGACATGAGGCAAGTGGTGGGTCTGGAGAGCAACTTAACCTTTTTTTTTTTTTTTAAATACCCGGCTTACATTTCCACCGGTTTGACACCCAGACAATTCCTACAGCATGACGTTAAAACAACAACAACAACAATGATCACGATGGACCGTGCATTTTATATTTATATAACTTGCAGGTGTTCCTGGCATTATTACGTTTTATCATTCAGATCCAAAAGTTCTGAGTCATGTCATTGCCTTTGGATTTTTTTATATTTCGCTCTTAACTCTTAGGATTACGCTGTGTTTTAGGTGCAACTTTAGCCGACTTCAGATTTTGGATTTTGCTTGCCTCACTGTAATACTCATTTCTCCTCTTAATAAACCTTCTGTACATGGATCCACACATCCCTGCTGTGTCAGCATTGTAACTACTGTCTATGCATGTCTAACAGTTAAGCGAAAGACAACAGACATAAGACGTTTTAGCTATTTAATTTTAAAAAGTATCTGCTCAAAGGGATTTTTATATAGTGAAATATATATATATTTTTTCTTGGACCATTGATTCATGGTTATGAGGGTAATTTATCTCATTTTCTCCCTTATAATGTTCATAACCCTACTCATGTCCTTCACTCTATTTTGCTGTCATGTAGACAACTTGAGTTGTTGTCATGGCGATGAAATAACCTCAGGTCCTGACGTCACTACTTCTTTGGTTCCAGTCCAGCAGGTTTCAAAAGCGAATTTGCCGGCTGAGAACCAGTGAAAAAGCATGGAACAGGTCAAGATTAGACACCTGCTCCAGCACCATATCAATGGGAAAGCACTATATGTGTGTGTGTGTGTGTGTGTGTGTGCTGATTAGATGTGTGTGTGTGTAATACTGCAGAGAATCAGGTGTGCCACTCACAGGGAAATAGATGGTAATAATTAGGTGTCCCTTTGGATCAGTCTGCTGCATTTCTGAGACTCTGCTGCTGGATTCATGCTGCATAAAACACACTCCTCCTGCACAAACATGAAAACACAGTCAATATTATGGATTTACAATTAGCCAGGTCCTGTTGCTTTTTCAGCTTTAGGCACTCTGCTGATATCTACATGCAACACCATGTTCATTCCAAAAATAGGACAGAAGTTGTGCTCATATGACAGCAAAAGTTAGTCTTGGAATAAATGTTATTTTTTATTTTAGTGCCATTGTCACAGTCAAGGTCACTTTACAAGCTGAAAAAAAAAATTATGCTTTTTATGCTAGGAGAAAAAGAGGAGATGATGCAAAGGGAAAAATCTGTTGTATGTTTTAATTGGAAAAAAAGATGAACAGGCAGCGAGATATAATTAAATAACACTACACTCGTGTCAATGATTATTTTTTTTCTCACACAAAAAACAAAAAAATTTTTTAAATGTTAACAGATAAAGTGATCGTTAGTTTTGCTTCAAATACTCATACTATTTTGGAAGATTTCTGACTCCATTGGCTTTTCTAAACTTCAGACAAATTACTTAAAAAAACAACATGTTTTTAAAAGGATTTATTAACTGCAGCCCTGATCATTTCCCCTCTTCACTCTCACAACCAGCAGAATGAGGACTAAGTGTAGGACAGGCTGAGACTGAAATGTGGAATCGTACACAATTGTAATTAGCCTTTATTCAGGTACAAGTGTACAGTATGAATTAAGTATACACGTGAGGTCACGGGTATTATTTTACTCAACTGACTACAAAATATTCTTAAATACTGTATTAAAGAGTTTATTTACAGATTTTGCACTAGAAATAAATTAAATAAAAAATAATAATAATAATAAACCAAAGAAAGCACTGTTGGCTTTGTCTGTCTATCTTTATGACTTTTTTCTTTCTTTTGAACATTTGTTTGAACAGTCATGATCGTTAACATTCCCAAAGTGTTAGGCTATCGTGAGAGCTTGGATTTGGTTTTTATTACATATTAAAGACAGCATTTTCTTAGGAAAGACACATCTAGTAGTAAATGAATATGATGCACCCAGTCACACCTAAATGAAACCTTATTTAAATACATATAACTTCAGATTGACTGGGGTGGAAAAAGACTGAGAAATTATACTTAAGTGAAAATTAAAAGTGCAAGTATGCAACCAAAAGTGTACTCAAGTGAAAGTAAAAAAAAAGATAAATGCACTCAAGTATTAAATATAAAGGTTTTAAATGATTAAAATTAAGGAATGTCATGTTTTCATGTAAAAGGTCATTTTTATTCCATAACTAAATGTGTCGTAATCTCTGTAAGTTTGCTTGTTATATGCAGGGATACATACTACATATGCTACATAATGTAACATCCAGCCCAGACGTTTCTCTGCAGGGCCAAGGAAGGGTGTCCTCCCTTGAATCTTAAACATTTTTTCGGTTGTCATATTCATTTCCTGTCAGGTCACAATAAAGCATGTATGAGGCCTTGAACTTGATGCAAGGCCCTGCACCTTGTTCTGAGCCGTTTGTTCTGGACAGTTATTATGTGTATGATCTTTCTTGCCTTGTCTAGTCTTTGCTTAGCCCTTTGGCTTTGATATTTCTGATTTCTGGTATTCTGACCATGCCTTGTTCGGTGATAAAATTTTTTGATTATGTTTTAGACTGGAAATACCTGGAACTTTATCTGAGTTTAACCATGGACGTTTTTAACCATTCCAATTGCATTAATAAATCTCAAGTGAATGGATCCATCTGACATGTCTGAGAGCCCTTTGTTACAAAAGGCATTGGCATATTAACACTCGATCAAACATTCGCCAACTTTGAGATGGAATTCCAAGAAGTGTTCGACCACCAAGAATCTGGGAAAGGTGCTGGAGACAGACGGCTTTCACTAAACCAAGAAAAACAATCCACTTCAGATAATGCACTAAGCTTTTGTACTCTGTCTGCAGAAAGCAGATGGAATGGGCTGCCATTAACAACCTTTCTCAGACAAGGCCTCAGCAATCTGAGTTTGCATACAGAGATTACTCTATCTCCTGCAATTTTCTCAGATCCCGTAAACCTTGTCAAAATTACAGATCCAGTCCCAGAAACCCAACCGTCATAGCACATACAGAACCCATGGGAGACATGCCAGTAACACTTTCCACTGAGGAAAGAAGCATCATAAGAGATTCAGTCTTTGTACATTAGGAATAAAGGGCATCCTTCAGCAACTTGCACTCTGAGACCTTTCATCAATAGATGTAACCAGGTGAGCCCCGCTTTGATCAAAACTAAATGTATTACTCTGCCCATAAAGCTTTCATGGTGTTCTGAGCTCCACGTGTTTTCCTCCTCTAGTTGACTCAGGGGCAGTTGGTAATTTCATGGATGAAACTGTGGCTCAATTACTTAATATCCCTCTTGTCCCTCTCACAGGCACCTAGATGGTATCCCTTCAGGAGGTGAAAAAGGTTGTGAAATGCACTGTGCACCCCTTAAAATGCACACGGGCACATCACATGTTGAAATGCATTCATTTATGGTAACAGATTCTCCAAGCAACCCCAATGTTTTATATTCACCATAGTTATCTACTCATGATCTGCAGATATCCTGGAAACAAGGTGAGTGAATCACTTGGGGGTAAATCATGTTATAATAACTACTCTTCTCTGTCATGTCTCTCCATCTATATTGAAAGTCATAGTGGAGTGGGGTTTTTCGAACCCTACTCAGACATTGCCAAAGTCCTCAGAGAAACTGGCACCACACTGCAATTGGGATTGCACCATAGACATCCTGGAAGGTACTATGCCCCCTAGGGGGCACACTTACCCATTGTCACTTCCAGAATCCAAAGCTGTGGAAGACTACATTGCCGATGAACTAACATAGACCTAAATTTTCCCTCAACCTCACTAGCTGCAGCTAGCTTCTTCTTTGTGGGAAAAAATATGGCAGATATTGGCCCTGCATAGTCTATCGAGGTTTGAATGCGGTCAAGTACCGCTACCTCCTTCCACTGGCTGCTTTGACCATATACTTTCGAGGTGCTTACAGTATAACCTCATATGCATCAGAGAGATTGATGAATGGAAAACTGCCTTCATTACTAACACAGGTCACTATGAATATCTTGCATGGTATTACCTGGTATACCCATGTAAACTATGACATGGGGAACTGGGGACTACTAGCCATCAACGCCCTCTAGTAGAATGGCATCAATGGTTAGAGGGAGCTCTAGTTCCCGTTTCTGAGCCTCATAGATTATAAAAACTTTGAATATGTCAAAGCCACAACACAACTGAACCCTCATCAAGTCAGGTGGGCCCTCTTTTCCAAAAGATTTAACTTCACCTAAACATATAAGCCTGGTTCTAAGAATGGAAAAGCTGATGCCTTGTCATGAATATCTGAAAATTCCCACTCACTAGACAATAATTTCTCAGTCATGCATTCCAGGCCTAGTATGAAGGGAAATTCTTGAGAACATCCGTCCACCTCAACAAGATGAGCCCGCACAACCAGAATGTCTCAGACTGCCTCAAACCCTGCAAGGTATAGGCTTAATGAAATAAAAACCTAAATATAAAAAAAATATATGAGGCTTTATTTTAGCATTTCCGTCACAGAAACAACTCAATACACCCTTGTTGTGTCATGTTGGTGCAAGGAGAAACAGCCTGAGGGCGCTGTGGCATACCGTATTGTGATTGACCCGTGTAGGAGAGGAGAAGAAGTGAAACAAGCACGTTTCTCTGAGGAATACTTTATTTCTTTTACAAGTGTAATATACCACAAGCCTATCAAACGTTGAAAAATACCAGTAGGATGGTAACCTAAATAATATGTTAAAAATCTAAATATTAAATTAAATAAAAAACGCGGCCGGGTGTCATGCCTGGAGATGGATCCTGAGATTTGTAGGCTAGTGTTTACCCATTTAACACTTATTTTGTTCCCACAAAGCCGACACGTGGCTTCATCTAAATTTATCAGTTCAGCTTTTCCGTTAGGCACGAATCCAAAAGATCGCAGATGTAACATTTGGTTTCCCAACAAGATCCATCGCTGCGGCAGAACCCGAAGTGAAATAGCAGAATTCGCCTGACTGGCTTTTGCCACACTTAAACAAACCCGCGCCAAATTAGCAGACAACACCCTATAAGGTTTGATTATGATTACGTAATTTGTAAATGAATATAAAATCTCCCACTACATGGTAGACTATAAATACAAATTAATATAGCAATATTATTATTACACTTGTATACAAAACGTTGTATATTGTACTTGTCATAGTGTCCGCTCAAGCAGGAACATTAACATGGTGTGTGATATGACACCACCGCAGGTGCCACTCCACCACCGTGGTGGCAAACTACAGCCCTAAACCACTCCTGATACCTCACAACCCTGGGAACACATCGCCCTGGATTTTATCACAGACTTTCATAAGGTAATACCACCATACTCACGCTCATAAACAGGCCAAGGAGATTACTTATACATCCGACTGCACACAGATAGCTATAACATTAACTAGATTGTGTAGCGTGAGGTCACCGCATATGGTGAAGTGATTGATATGATTCCTGATCTTTTTTCTACATTGATGAATTTGATTAGACGATAAAGTGAAATGATCGGACGCTAAACTGAGCCCATTTAATTGATATATAGCATACAGTCATTGTCTGAGCGAGAGGAGACCTCTGAGATTTGTAACAAGTCCCTTGAAGGTCTAAATAAACATATAGGTAGTGTAATGTAAGTTTTTTCCCCCCATATAACTGTAACTAAGCAAAAGTACTTCTTCAATTTCAGAAACATTCAACTTAAGTATAAATGCCACAAATTAATATTCAAGTATAGTAACAAAGTATAATCCCCTAGGTATTTTCCACCTTAGCATATTAGCCAATATATTTAGTGATGAATTAGGAGTGGTTTATTCCCATCTATTCTGAACAATAAAGAGCATGGAACTTAATAAGTTCCTTCTACAGTTATAAATCATGCTAATGTAATGAACTCTCCAAACTCCCAGACTGATTACCTCCCCCACACACACACACAGTACACCAACACAACCCACTCCATCAGTTTTTGCCTACATATGAAATCATGTTACTCCTTTGTGTTTTTACTTTGTTATTCCTGCTGATTGTATTTGTTCTGCAAATGTAACAGACGTTTGATCTAGATACTTTGTAAGCCATTTCTGAGTGATGCTATCTTGCCTGTTGGTTTTAATTAATCTAAAATAATTGAAATAACCTTGTGGGAGAAATTCCTTCTAGCTTGTGCTGCACCTGGTTAGTTAATCTTGTATCAGTGTTGCCAAATAAGTGGGGTTTTTTTCACTTAGGCATCACAGGGCTGTCTCTCCACCCTAGCTAATCAGTTTCACTACTCTCATCATGTTCCCAGATTCATAACGATATCATGTCGTAAACAGCGCAGATGTCTAAGGGTCAACCTTATAATCAGGACATAGCAAAGCTGAATCCTGATGACTTTTGGTGAAACGCTTCTGAATGAGACAAATATAACTCTTTAAAGTACATTTTCAGCCCGTTCTTACTCACTACACCTCTCCCTTCAGCTCCTCTCCATAGGACACCATTTCAAAACCTGTCAACAGATCCAAATTTACACACCACAGTAAAGCAGTAACAACAACATCATCATCATCATCAACAACAACAACAACAACAACAATTAAAGGATTCCTATTCATTCCTATGTGAAAGACAAAAACCTTTTTCTATTTGTACTGTTCTTTTAAGTTCTGCTTTAAAATAAGTGTGTCAAGTGTATATGTGTACATATTCATATATATATATATATATATATATATATATATATATATATATATATATATATATATCTTTCTTTCTTTCTTATCTAACACTTTACATGAAGCTCTGACATGGCACCAGTGGCTCTCAAAGTGGGGATCCCCAGGGGTCCATGAAGCATAACCAGGGTGTCTGTAACTTTTTATATTTTTTTTTATTTTACTACAGTGGTGGAAGTTACAACCTGTGATTGCCAAAGTTATTATATTTATTGGGTTTTTGTTTGACTGGTCACTTGAATTGAATGGGTTAAATCCTACCCTCCTTAACTTACAATTAATTCAGCCTGTACATGGCACAGCTTGGACCTAATGTGTGCTGCAATAAATAGCCAGAATATTGTAGTGAAAATTTTAATATACTGATGTTTGAGTAGCTGGATTTTCATGAATAAATCTGTCTCAGATGGTCTGTTAACAGAATTTATTTGACAGTTAAAAGGGTATCCGATTGCATATATTTGACGACCCCTGGCTTAAAGTTCCTAACTGGTTTCACTTTTGTTGGTGGGAGTTTATGGTGAATAAATTGCTTTATACAACAGTTAGTTCTGATCAATTAATTTGATTGGTCAAGCGGTGTTCCAACAGTGTTCAGTATAACTGCACTGAGACGTTTCACTCTTTGTATCGCTCCCCCGTCTGTGTTCGCCCACATAAAATTCCACTTCCCAGTTTGAAACTTAGTACTTAGTGTTAGCAACATCATCGGCAGACATGGTAAACAATACTTTTCAGAAATATATATTTTTTTAAACTTATGACTTAAAATACGAGAGCTCATCAGATGAATATGAAAAGGAAGAAGGGACGCCAATTTCATTGGAAGCACCTTCAACGGAAATGTACAAATCGGTGTGCGCCACCGTGTCAGGCAGCCAATGTGTTATAATGTGAGCGCGGCTTCTTCGGGATCTATTGGGACACAATATGGTCAAATGCTTTGTTTATTTGTTCCACTAGCACGTCAGTCAGTCATATAACGTCAGTTACACTATATTCATTTCTTTGTTAATTAATTTATAATAATAATAATAATTAAATTATTCATAAATCCATATAGGACATAGCACTTGCAATCATGCTGAATAGTGGAACAGCTTTGATTAGCTATGGCACTTGCCCTGCGAGTGCAATATTGCTTAATTAAACACAGTGATAATAAAAAAGGTTTGTAAAATACACACACTGACTTGTTGAATGCATTAAAGTATTGATGTTATTGATGTAATGGATGTTTCCTCTTTGCTACAGGTGAAAAGTAGAGTGTATGTCTGTGTGTGCGTATGTGGTGTGTGTTTGTGTGTGTGTGGGCGATACATGCATTATTGATGTGCTCTAAGGTGGCCCCTGCTCCGAGGTCTACTCCTCTTATCTTAACAAAACAGTAAGTGCCATAACTGTAACTTGCTTCTTTGGAAAGTCCATGAGCGATCATAGAGATCATCAAAATGACCCTGTAGCACAGTGGACAAAACTTGGTGAAGGACCAAAGCATGCACTGATTATACAGCTGCAATCAAAAGTATTCAACCCCCAGTGCAAATCAGGTCTGTCAAAATGTTCAGACTTTCAGCTGTTTGCGATGAAAAAAATCAAACAAAAGCGATGGAAATAGTTCGACACGATGAATGCTTCAAGCGGTTTCCCCCAAATCCAACTGAAAACGCAACTTATAATGACTTCTCCAGTCTCAAAATTATTCACCCCCCTGAATAGAATCCCTCACAACAGCACAAACATGTAGAACAGGTGTTGTCTCAAGCACACCTGATATAAACTAATCAAGGACCAGGTGTGCTTGAGCTGGAAATACATGAAATACCTGAAGTGGCCACGGGCAAAAAATGTATGAAATACCTGGACGGGGCAGAAAGAGGAAGCTATCGATGGCTGCAAGCAGATTTCTGAGAAGGCAGGTTGTGAAAAACCCTCGAGTGACTGTAAAAGACCTGCAGCGAGACTCAGTGTAACAGACACTGAGGATTCAGTGAGCACGGTAAGGCGTGTAGTAAACGCAGAAGGTTTCCATGCCAGAACTCCAAGACGTTCACCACTACTGACCCAAAAGCAGAAAATTCACTCAAAATGATATAAATAATACACAGAAGGTTTGGGATTCTGTTCTGTGGAGCGATGAAACAAAACTGGATCTTTTCAGCACGATGGATCAGCGGTATGTCCGGAGGAAGAAGAATGAAGAAAGAACACTGTCCACAGTCGAGCATGGTGGAGGCTCGGTGATGCTCTGCGGCTGCTTTGCATCCTCTGGCACTGGAAACCTGCAGCGTGTGGAAGGTGAGATGGATTCAGTGAAGTATCAGGAAATCTCAGGAGAAAACATCATGCTGTCTGTGAGGAAGCTGAAGCTTGGGTGTCACCGGACCTTCCGACAGGATGACGATCCCAAACATACCTCAAATTCCAGCAAGGCTTGGTGCAGAAGTAGTCCTGGAAGATTCTACAGGGCCATCACGGTCACCTGACTTGAACCCCATAGAAGATCTCAGGTGGGATTTGAAGAAGGCGGGTGCAGCACGCAAACCCAAGAATATCACTGAACTGGAGGACATTGCTCATGAGGAACGGGTTAAGATCCCTCAGGAACGCAGCAGAAGCTCTGCACCTCATTTGCAGCAGGTCATAACAGCAAAAGCGTGCTCTACTAAAGTACTAAAGACGCTCGCCATGAAGGGGTGAATAATTTTGAAACTGGAGAAATATTATGAGTTGCATTTTCTGTTGAATTGGGGGAAACCACTTGAAGCATTTGTTGTGTTTCAAGGCTATTTTTCAACTATTTCAATCGCTTTTGTTTGAGTTGTTCATTGTAAACAGCTGAAAGACTGTAAATTTTGTCAATAAACCTGATTTGCACTGCGGGGTTGAGTAATTTTGATCGCAACTGTACACCGATTAACCTGGTCCATAGAATAGCACATCATTCACATATTGCTCCTGGAGCGTAACCGTAGCCATCATATTTATCTCTAAAAAGCAGCAGTTCAACCAAAAATGAAACTCATATGACATCATGTGGCTTGGTCATTTTCCCCCAAAAAATAGAAGAATAGGTTTGTTTTAAAAATGAAGTATACAAACATCATTGGAACTTCACATGAACCCGAGTTTGAAGATTTGATTTCATTCACAGTTTTAGTTCTGTAACCATCCATTTTTATTGATAACAGTCTGTCAACACAGGGTCATAAAACTACACAGATTTTGAGATCATAGAACAACTTGATAACTTTAGTCTGTGCACAATGCTAAACTGGAGGCTTCCTTTATGTGTTAGCTATATCAGCACTGTAGCTCCAGTGCAAAATGAAAGAAGAAATCTTCAGACACCAAGCCTGTTTTGGTTGAGTGACTACATTTGTCTACATTTTAGGTGACAGCATTGTGTACATTGTGCCCAAAAACTTTAGCTTGAAGCCTGAGCCGAGTCACTTTCAAGGAGTGAGACACCAAAAAGACTGTTTCTAATGGGAAAGAAAGCCAGCAGTGCATTTCTTTCTTTCTCTCTCTCTCTGTCTGTCTGTCTCTCTCTCTCTGTCTCTCTCTCTCACACACACACACAGACACACACACCAGCCTCACTGGTGCCTGGAATCCATCCGTCGAACGGATCCATCAATTTACTCACAATTCCCATCTGAACAAATGAAAATAAATGGCCCGTGGATGCAAATGTACCTGCTCAGCAAAATCTCCATCATTCCCCATGTGTGTATAAGAAGAATAGACAGAGGTATAATAGGAGAAAATAAATATTTAGCATGTGGAAGTGTTTGGCGAACTCTTTTCGTGACTGGGCCGTGTGCTGAATATAGATGAAGTCTTAAGAGCCTGAGACGCGGCAGGGATTTTTCTATAGATGGTGAAAGCAGAAGAGAGTGAAAAGGAACATATAACCCTTGTGTATGTATAACATATACATACATACATACACACACACACACACACACACACACACACACACACTCAGCAAAAAAAAAGAAATGTCCCTTTTTCAGGAGACTGTATTTTAAAGATAATTTTGTAAAATACAAATACGCTTTACATACAGATCTTCATTGGAAAGGGTTTAAACAATGTTTTTCATGCTTGTTCAATTACTGCACATGCAGCTGTGGAACAGCCTTTAAGACACTAAATGTTTACAGGCAGTAGGCAATTAAGGTCACAGTTACAATTACTTAGGACATTAAAGAGAACGAGGGACATTTCATTTTTCGCTGAGTATATAAATATTATGCAGGTTTAAAATAATGCTATCGCACTGCTAAGCAACAACACAAAGATGCACAATGCAGTGTTTATGTTTTCTCTACAACTTCAGTCAAATACGCTTTTGCTTGTACATTTAAGGGTCAGTGGTGAATGCACTGAAGTTCTGTTAAGCTGTGAGTCCATACTTTCCTTTTCAGTATTGGATCTCGGTCTGCAATATCTCTACCAAGGAGATATGAAGCATATGCATAAATTTGGTAAAAAGCTTTGAAAGGCAGTGGAGTTCAGCTGTCTTCTATCTCAGAAATGCAGAAGGACTGCGTGCAGAAATGATGACTTCTGAAACAGATCTTTACCACCTTTAAACTTGATATTATTATTTGCATTTGGTCATATTTAGATTTTTATTATACAGAAGTTTAGTGCTAAATCATCTGTCAGTCTTTGTTATAATTGTGTTGTCCTTGTTTCATGGATGGATGTTTTAATTGATTGTAAAAGTCAAGGATAGTTACAAGACCTGCATAGAGGACAGTGCGTAAAGATCGATTTACAAGAAGAGCAGCTGAAAGTTGTTGACTAGAGGTCGACCGAATGACCGGTTTTTGCAGATTAACCTGCATGATTTCGGATCGGTTATCAGCAAAAATCCACACTGATAGTATTTAAGTGCTGCTGTCATTATACGGTACGACAGCACCCTCTAGAGGCAAAATAAAAAATATCACAGATTTTGTTATGTCATTGAAATGTTTTTTTTTTTTGCATGTTTCTATGTTTATTTGTTATTTGGAGGGTCACTTCATAGTTCGGTTGGATGTATATCTTTTATTGACATTAATATTTATTAATAGTTAATATATATTAATATTGATATATTTATCATGGTACAGTCAGTACTGTTTAATTTTGTAATGAAATGAATACGTTTTTATTTTGAATGTTATGTTTTCATTAAATATCAATTTGAAAAACTCTTCTGCCCAACTTGGTTATCGGCATCGGTAAACTCCACTATCGGTCGATCTGTATTATGGACATTTGGAATGTGCTTGAACATAATGTTTTGACTGACTCCTGTTAATTTGCACAATAACTGACACTAATGTAAATAACAACAAACATTAAGCTAATAAATAACAAATAGGCTAAGCAGTGATAACCAAGGTGCCACCACTTTATTTACTAAAATTACCGAAGAAAACAATTACAAATACTCACATTTCTGGCTGTTATGTGAAATAGCAGCAAACCCCCGTAACCTACAGCACAGAGATCATTACTTTCAGCTGCTTCCTCGTTTCAGTTACAGTTCACCATTACTCAATGCAGTGTTTCATACTTGAACTTGACCTACATTGATCGGTAAACAAATTTAGCCATACAAATAATGCAAAGAATCTTGGGAGCAAAGTGTCCAGTGGCTGTTCTCTGTGAAAATGACTATTTTGGAGAGACAATAAAGCATTAGGTTGAGCTGAGTTCATGTGTCATGTGGCATTTTTGTGCTACGCCGGAATCAAACAAGTAAAATGATGCATCATTACTATTTTATTGCAGGTTATGAGTAAAGGAAACAAGAGTGGAAGAAGTACTCATGAAGCTGAATATAAAAATAAATTGGGTTTCTTTTAATAGAAGCAGCATGGAGTCTTGGATTAATATCAGATTAGCTGCAATCCCTAGGGTGTGTGTTGCCTGTGAGAAACTGCTGTGAGTGTTTGTGATGGTGTATTTGAAAGGGAAAATAGGCCTGTCAAATGCGAGATCTAATTGGGCAAACACTCAAACACATATGCACACACATATCCACGCCTCAATATCTCTTTGATCCATAAAACATGAAGTTCATTAGGTTCACACACACACACACACACACACACACACATACACATACAGTGCACCAATTAAACATTTCAGGAAATGGGAAGGGAACGTCAACAACAACAGAAGGTTTTATGCTATCATGACTTTAAGAATGAATCCTTTTTTGAGAAGTCAACGACCGGTGAGATTCTTAACATTTCTGAAGCTACTGTGATGAGTTTAATGTTCTTGTTGGTTCTGGAGCTGCCATTACTCACTTGACGTCATCCTCCACTGGTGACATATTGTAAAACGCTAGCATTGAGAATGATTTGAATACCTGCAAGACATGTGACTAGCCAACGACCATGAACTGAAGGACTCGTCATTCATTGCAACACAGCGGCATTGTTTTTCATGCCTACAGCACATGCAGGTCGATATCCACAAATGATAAGGCAAACCACATACAGGTGACCCCAAATTAAGCAGCTTGTACAGGTGTAAATAGTCGAAAATGGCGTGTCTACATTGTTGTGATGAGATAATGAATATTCAGAGTCGTCCTTTTAGTCTCCTTAATAAATATTCTAGCACTTTCCCTCTTGCACTACTCTGGAGCGTTACCTTTCATAAAGCGTAAAGTCCTCATATAAAAATAGAACGTTTAAAATGCTACACTGTGAAGCACTGAAAACTGCTTTGACTGTTAAGCAGCAAGCGGCATGACTTTCACACAAACCCATATAAATAAATCGAATGGATTCAATACACCTCGATGTGTAACCTGCATCAGCAAAGTCAGATTACAGGATTTTATCACACAGGTTGTGAAGATAAACAATAATAGAGCTCATGACTAAGCTCGACTGTGGAAACACATTGCACTAATCCTTCGGCTCTATGATGTAAGATTTTCACCAAAGGTGTCGTTCTCTCTTTCTAGGAAAGTGTCTGAAGGATCGTTAAAGATGCTCACCATCCAAAGCACAGCCTGTTCAACCTGGGACATTCTGGTAGGCCATCTATCTCACCTGTAGTTACTGACGTGGATATTTGTCTAGCACAAACACAAGAAAAAAAAAATTGTGAGAAAAAACTGTCATCGCATGAATTCACATACTGTGAATGTCAGGAAGTCAGGGCACAGGGTCAGGCATGATACAGCGCCCCCTGGAGCAGAGAGGGGTAAGGGCCTTGCCCAACAGTGGCAGCTTGTCAGTGCTGTGGCTTGAACCCCCAACCAGTAACCCAGAGCCTTAACCGCCAAGCCTCCACTGCCCCTTTGTGAGTTGTATAATAGGATTTGAGAAGGTTTAACTGTTGTGTTTGTGGGAGAGAAAAAAAATTCTACAAGTGCAAATTCCACTGTCATGGGTGCTCCTATGTTTTCCTCAAATAATACCTTCATATTGGGTCAATAAGTATTTGAAGAGTGACAAATTTTTTGTCATTTTGCCTCAGAACACCACCATGATAGATTCGAAATGAAGCAATCAAGATGTAATTGAAGTGTAGACTTTCGGCTTGAATTCAAGGGTTTTGACAAAAAATTTTTAGGGTTTAGGAATTACAGCCATTTTTACAGAGTCCCTCCATTTCCACAGGCTCAAAAGTAATTGGATAATCGACCGATAAGCAGTTTCAAGGCCAGTTGTATCATTTTTCCTCATTATTTCATGACAGATTAATGAGCTAAAAGGTCTGGAGTTGATTCCACGTGTTGAATTTGCATTTGGTAGCTGTGTATGGGAACTCTCAATATGTGGATTTGACCGTACATCAAATCAACACAGAAGCAGTAGCAGAAACACAAGACTACTGCTATAATAAGAAGTTGTTGTGGTCCACCTGAACCTATGCAAGTTTTCTGAGTTCTTATCTTGCCTATGTCATTCCCAGTGTGCTAATTCTGTGTCTGAATACAGACTTTTTGAAGAATCTTATGAAAAATTCAAATGAGCAAAGTTGTACGACAAGGTACAGTGTCCTCCACTAATATTGGCACCCTTGGTAAATATGAGCAAAGAAGGCTGTGAAAATTTGTCTTTATTGTTTAACCTTTTGATCTTTTGTTCAAAGCATTCTTTGCTCTCATGGATATCAAACAATTGCAAATAGAACACAGGTTTATCAAAAAATCTTTCTTAAATATACGGGGTGCAACTTTTAGTCAATACTTTGTGCTAGCTCCCTTTGCCAAGATAACAGCTCCGAGTCTTCTCCTACAACGCTGATGAGGTTGGAGAATACATGGCGAGGGATCTGAGAGCGTTCCTCCAGACAGAACCTCTCCAGATCCTTCACATTTCAGGTCCACGCAGGTGGACTCTCCTCTTCGGTTCACCCCACAGGTGTTCTATGGGGTTCAGGTCAGGGGACTGGGATGGTCAGGGCAGGACCTTGATTTTGTGGTCAGTAAACCATGAGAGTAGAGGCTTTTTTCTTGAAACTCTTCCAAACAACTAGTGGTGATGTCGGTGACTTCAGATTGTAGTTTTGGAGACTTTCCGACCCCAAGACAAAACTTCTGCAGTTCTCCAGCTGTGATCCTTGGAGATTTTTTGGCCGTTCTCTTCATGGTGCGTTGAGACGATATAGACACGCGTCCGATTCCAGGTCGACTCATAACATTTCCAGTTGAAAGGGTGGAAGGGTGCCAATATTAGTGGATGGCACTGTATACTATTCTGATATACTGAAAATAGGAGAAGAATCAACCTTGAAAAATCCACTCCATAGTCAGCTAACTTAATACTTTATATTAAATGATTATTCAATATACAGGCAGAACCATGGCCTTGATATGATTCTTTAATCATTCTTCACATCTGGAGGTATGCAAACATGTAAAAGGATATCCCCACTGGTTTCATTAATGCCACCTCACATTTGAGCAAACAAACATCCTCCATCCCTCTTTCCCCACTCATTTCTCCTCCATCCCTCTCCCCTTCCTCTCTCTTCCATTATCCACCTAATAAACATCACAGCCCTAACAACATGTTTACTGCAAACAGTTACGAAGAGCAGCAACAAAATGCCATCTCAAGTGAGCTTTTTAAACATACAGTCAGTGACTATGTTCCAAACTACATACTACTGTTCCAGCTGTTTTCTTGCTGCAAGCGGTATAATTAGTAGCTTAGGGCCTATATCCCCCAAAAAAGTGCATTTAAATATCCTTTGATGAAAAGCTTAAAGTACTGGGTAGTCGCAGGGGCCCCATTGTGGTGTGAAAAGAATAGAAACGTAATGTCACAAGATCATGAAGAGGTAGCAATCATGAAGCATTTGTATTTATCTATGGCAGAAATTGCAAAACAGTTATTAATGGTAATTAATTGGATTTTGTCACTCTGTCTGCTTTAAATACATTAAGTTGCTAGCTCATTACTTCTATCTATGACAACAGTAGCCTGTTGAATTTAAAGATATTTACCACACTTTTAAAAACACCGGGTTAAAAACAACCCAAATTGGGTTATCTTTAGCCCAACGGCTGGGTCAATACAGGACAGAACACATTTTGGGTTAAACTAACCCGTCAAGTCGGGCTGTAAATTTTAACCCAGCAAATGTGTTGTTTTTCAATCCAGAGGATGGTTTCATTTTTACAAAAGCGCTGGGTTAATTTTATTTTAGAAATGGGTTAATATTTTCAGAGTTATTTTTACCCTTTGAAATGTCATATATACCACATTATAAACAAACATGTCAACATGGTGTCTCCTTTATTTATACACAAGAAGGGGTGCAGAAATGTATTGCTAGAGCTGCTAAAGTGGTGTTTAGGTATAGACTTTGAAGTAAATGACTCAAATAGGTCATATATTTAGGATGAAAACATCAGATTTTGATCAAAGGAGACGTGTGAAACCATCTAAAAAACATCGGGCATTACAAACAAGTAAGCCAACGCTAATGAATATAGCAGTGCGTTTAATGTAAACTGGACTGTTATCACACATTTCCGCTTTTTCTAGCGTACAGTAACGGTTTTATGGATAAATATACTGATACGAACCTTGTTTCTCCAAATAAATATAACCATCTATCCATGTGAAAACCGCTATCTCCACCCGAGGCGAGTTCAAACGGAGTTGATTTGACCCAAGGAGCTGGGCTGAGGTGGCGGGGTGTGGGTGGGGTATGGGTGGGGTGTGGGTGGGGTGTGGACGGGGTGTGGGCGGGGTGTGGGCGGGGTGTGGGTGGGGTGTGGGTGGGGTGTGGGCGGGGTGCATTGATTCAGCTGTCAGTGAAAATGACCCAGACATTAACCCAGCAGTTGGGTTGCACAAAACTACCCAAAAACTACCCAAGCCCGAGAAAATTATTCAATTAAATGACCCAAAAGCTCAACCCAGCGTTTGGGTAGAAAAAATAGCCCAGCATATTTTTTTTGAGAGTGCACCCAGGTGATTGAAACCTAAATCACCTGCAATTTCTTTCAGAACTAGAGCAACTCAGATTATCACAACCAATGAAGAAGTTATCTTTAATGATTAATACATAATTAATTAATTTCATAACTGAATATCTATTCTATTTCTATTCATTTTCTATGTATATTATGTACGTTTTGATATTTACTTCCTTATTTTTGTTCAGTTGTTTTGAATATATTGTTTATTAAATTGTTTTTCTCTTGTCTAAGACAATGTAGTATTAATTCTGTATATAAAATACATTTACGGCATTTGGCAGACACCCTTATCCCGAGTGACTTACATTTATCTTATATATACAACTGAGCAGTTGAGGGTTAAGGGCCTTGCTCAAGGGCCCAGCAGTGGAAGCTTGGCAGTGCTGGGATTTAAACTTATGATCTTCTGAGCAGTAGTTCAACTTCTTAACAACTGAGCTACTGCTGCCCAAAAATGCTCTCCCCCAAATAATATGATTGGTATGGGTAAGGAACCTGTCATGCTGTAGAATACAAAGACATATACAACTTTGTTGCAAAAGTTTAGGGAAGTACCAGAAGGTGTCCACATACTTTTGATCATTACTTTTTTTAAAATAAAAAATTGTAAATCTTGCAAAAACTTCTAGTTTGGTTTGGCTAACACAAACATTTACACACAACTTTAATAAAAGCTTGACAAATTCAGCCCATTATTAGTATGCTATTTAGCAAACACTGCCTACCAACTACAGTTGCAATCAAAAGTATTCAACCCCCAGTGCAACTCAGGTTTATTGTCAAAAGGTTCAGACTTTCAGCTGTTTGCGATGAACAAGTCAAACAAAAGCGATTGAAATAGTTTGACACAACTAATGCTTCAAGTGGTTTCCCCAAATTCAACTGAAAATGCAACTTATAATGATTTCTCCAGTCTCAAAATTATTCACCCCCCTTGAGTTCCAGTCAGGTGATTGTGAAGGCCCTGTAGAATCTTCCAGGACTTCTTCTGCACCAAGCCTTGCTGGAATTTGAGGTACGCTTGGGATCGTCGTCCTGTCGGAAGGTCCGGTGACGCCCAAGCTTCAGCTTCCTCACAGACGGCATGATGTTTTCTCCTGAGATTTCCTGATACTTCACTGAATCCATCTCACCTTCCACACGCTGCAGGTTTCCAGTGCCAGAGGATGCAAAGCAGCCGCAGAGCATCACCGAGCCCCCACCATGCTCGACTGTACACAGAGTGTTCTTTCTTCATTCTTCTTCCTCCAGACATACCGCTGATCCATCGTGCTGAAAAGTTCCAGTTTTGTTTCATCGCTCCACAGAACAGAAATCTTCTGTGGATTGTTTATATGATTCTGAGTGACGTTTCTTGTGCTTTTGGGTCAGTAGCGGTGAACGTCTTGGAGTTCTGGCATGGAAACCTTCTGTGTTTAATACACGCCTTACCGTGCTCACTGAAACCTCAGAGCCTGTTACACCGAGTCTCGCTGCAGGTCTTTTACAGTCACTCGAGGGTTTTTCACATCCTGCCTTCTCATAAATCTGTTTGCAGCCATCGACAGCTTCCTCTTTCTGCCCCGTCCAGTTATATCATGAAATTTATTCCCGTAGCCAGTTCAGGTATTTCATGTGTTCCAGCTCAAGCACACCTGCTGCAACTAATGAAGCCCTTGATTAGTTTATATCAGGTGTGCTTGAGTCAACACCTGTTCTACATGTTTGTGCTGTTGTGAGGGATTCTATTCAGGGGGGTGAATAATTTTGAGACTGGAGAAGTCATTATAAGTTGCGTTTTCAGTTGAATTTGGGGGAAACCGCTTGAAGCATTCATCGTGTCGAATTATTTCAATCTCTTTTGTTTGATTTTTTCATCGCAAACAGCTGAAAGTCTGAACATTTTGACAGTAAACTTGATTTGCACTGGGGGTTGAATACTTTTGATTGCAACTGTACAGTATATGACAACAAATGAGTCATTCTACACACCACCAATAATAAAAAGCATTGTTGCACTCAAAAAAAAAAAGTCTTGAATTAGTGCTGTCAACACAAAGTGAAGTCAAACACACACCATCTAATCGCTTTTCAAGTGTTTAAAGGAGTGATGATTCTGTTGTTAGGTGACTGAAATGCAAAGGCTGAATGCTTTGTGTCAGTTGTATTGGTGAGTTTCTACCAAGTCATGACTCATTTGTTCATTCATTTGTTTATTCATTCATTCATCTTCAGTAAGCACTTTATCCCGGTCAGAGTCCCGGTCAGAGTCCCGGTCAGAGTCCCGGTCAGAGTCCCGGTCAGAGTCCCGGTCAGAGTCCCGGTCAGAGTCCCGGTCAGAGTCCCGGTCGATTCTGTGCGCCCGGTTCAGGGAGACATTCATTTATTTCTTGTTATCTTCATTTTATGTTGTTATTTATTTTTTTATCTTTCTCAGAGTCCGTGTCAAGTTCGAGTACAAATTTACCCGAGTGCGTGACAAGTCCGAGTTCGTTCATAATTAGACTCGAGTACCCCGACGTTAGTACGTGGGTCGGCAAGCAAGCATAGATAAACACTCTTGCTATATCGTTTACTCCAAAAATCTGTTTCCCTTGAGCACAACTTCTCTTCATCCATATGACAAATTTATCTACCTGCCCCTCACATGCTGTCTCTCCGCCATGAACAGCCGCGATAGAGGAGCACTAATCAATCACGCTTTCAAATAATCAGAGTCTAAAGCACTATTGCACAATGAATTTGAATTGATTGAGGAAAAGTGGGAAGGGGAGAAGAGATTCATTCACGGAGAAGGTCGATCGTTAGCACCAGCAGATTGCTCAGGGTTCAGCTGCTGGCAGAGAACATTAATAATGTAACACAAAAGCTATATCTCACGCCTGATATTTTCTTCATGTTTCCTTTTTAAAGCTTTTGCAGCATGGACAGAAAATTCACTAGGAGGGTTAAAACTGCAGGTCAGTGCAACCTGCCAACATGCACCACTGCGCTGTGGGACATAAAGACAGTCAAATGGGGATTATAATTGCAGCAATAATGGCTAGCAGACGACTTTGAATTCCTCAGTTAAAGCTGATCACTTCAGTCCTGAACATTAGGTGCAATGGACTGGCAACCCCATCGAGGGTGTATTCCCACAACATGCCCAGTGTTCCCAGGATAGGCTCCAGAACCACTGCAACCCCGACCAGGGTAAAGTGGTTACTGGAAATTAATGAATGATTCATTCATGAAAAATTATTCTTTCTTTTATCACCCTGTCACCTTCAGCTCTCAGTACCGCAAGAGCGGTACTTTATTATTATTCTGCCACAACCGTCTCGCCCGTTTCTGCCCTACTCAGGTCAAATAGACCCTTTCTCCGAAAATGGAACAATACCAGACATGACTTTTACCTAACACGACATTTTAAGTACATGACACAGCTTATATGAGCTGTTGTTTTTCACTGAAAACTGCAATTACAGCTACATTCTGAAACAAGCGAGGCGTTTACCACATGAATGAAATACAACATATGGCAGTAAAAATTTATTTAAGATATTATCATAGAGCAAAACAATGGCTTTGTCTCTGTGTTAAATAGACGTTTACAAGAGATGTTGATTAATAAAGATCAACTCAGGAAAAAGCTGCACTAGCTGCTGTAAATGAATAAATCAAAAGAACTCTAAATACAATTCACTGATCTAATACTCTCTATCCATATTCTCTATCCGAGCTCAACTGGCCTGAAATGCTGGATCTGAATAAAATGGCATGAAAGAGCCACAGAAACACTACGATTTCAGCATTATGTACAAAATAATAATAATAATAATAATAATAAAAGCTACTCAACTAATTGGAAGTGAAATAATGTCTAACTAACTAATGTAAGTTGGAGTGAGGGATCAGTCAGAGTTGGGCAAAGCCCCTGAACATTAAACAATGTAGGTATAATAACGCCTAACACATAGAAGAATGATTAGTAATGGGGTCGGTATGAGGTGTTAGCCATTAAGAGATGATAACAGTTAACACTGTTATAGATGTGCATGGTCTTACCATTTAAATAAAATATACAGCATCGCACTTTGACAATTTGAAGAAAAAATATCAAATGTCGTGCGCACAGGAGACTCGGATAGGATTCGTTTTATTCAGGAATATTTCTAAAATAAACAATCTTTCTCAGTTTTAAATAAATGATTAGCTGAAAATAAGGATCAGCTGAGTAGGACAAAGCCTGAGGGTACTGTCATCACCGACAACGAAATACAATCCTCTCAGCCTTATTTTGCCTGGCCAGGAAAGGCAATTGGGCTCAGGCAGGATGTGAGTCTGCTGATTAAAAAAAAGATGAGGCCGTGGCTTTGATCAACCCCTGCAGTTTCCAGCCCTGCTAATGGATTCCTCCTTTAACAAGGTCGATATCGAGAAAAGAAACATTTGCTGCTAAGCTCCAAACTGATTCATTTTAACTTAAGTTTAACCCCTTGTAGGGATTTGATATTTTGGGATTATAATATATTTATTATTGTTGTCATATTTGCTCATGTTTAACCAGTGAAATGAACATTACTCTCACCTCACACCCAGCGTTCCCAAGACCGTGACCTTGACCAGGATAAAGTGCTTACTGATGATAAATGAATGAAAATGTACGTGTATTTTCACGTTAAGCACGTGATGGGGGTTAGGAAGGATGCAAATGCTAATAAGAGCTTTATTAGAGTAGAGGGGGGCAGACAAATCCAAAACGTGAGACAGTAGCATTGGACAAAAACAGGCAATAGGTCAGGCAATAGCTCAGGCGATCAGCAAACGGGCGTGAACAAGGAATCGGAGAACAAGAGCGAGAACAAAACTATGAAATAAACACGACGAACAAAGGCTCGGTATACGGAAAACTCCCACAATACTTCGCGAAGTACAAAGAGACACGAGGGGTTTAAATGACAAACATATAATCAAGGGTGAACACAAAACAGCTGAGACTAATGATGCACATACGGGAAACAACCAATGACAATACAGGGGCGGAGACAGGACAGACATCACAACAAAACACACGTGTCAGAAGTAAACAAGTAAACTCACACTGAGCTCGTGCTTCGGGTATCAGAGCGCCGCACGCTCCAGCGCTGTCGCGAGGACAAATCATGACCTGTATCAACATAACTATTTCTATCAATGAAATTATTGCATTAATATGTTTCGAAAAATCCATTTCATATCATATACAGATTTTTAAAAAATCTTTTTTTTTTTGTACTTATTTTTTTCCCATCTAAATTTTGTTTCTGAATTTTGGTTTACTTTTGTGGAAAAAAACGACTCCCTATTGCAATGTGTTTGTAAGAGATTATCCCTCAGCAGCCCGGAGCCTGACGGCGCGCTTCAGGGCTTTCTACGACTTTGTTTGCGTTCACACGTGTGTTTTGTTATGGTTTCTGTCCTGTCTCCGCCCCTGAATTGTTATTGGTTGTTTCCCTCATGTGTCATCATCCATGTTACCCCTTCTGATTAGTCTGTTTCTTTAAACCCCAGTGTGTCTTTGTTCAGGGCAAAGTATTGTGTTTCTGTGTGTAGCCGCCGGAGCCGTACCAAGCATTTCGATCTTTGTTCTTTGATTCATGGTTTTCGGTGCTTGTCCTTGTGTTTATTGATTCCTGTTTCGTCTAGTTTTGCCCGTTTGTTGGTCGCCTCACCCACGCTTGGTATTTGACTTTGATGTTGCCTTTTGATTTGGATTTGTCTGCCTGCCTGTTAATAAAGCCTTTAACTGCAGTTGCATCCATCTTCACCCTGCTAATCGGACACTGTTGTGTTTTTTTTGTTTTCACCTGAGCTCACTTGTTTGTTTTTAGAAATTGGTGAGGCCACACAATTGTTATTTATAATAAAAACGTAGAACTGAAGCGGTTCTACTTTCTTTTTCTGTATAAACATTATATATAAACTATATTTCATGTAGGAATTAATCGAAAGCACCAACATTTTTCTGCCTTGGTAGTTTACATATGTGTGTGTGTGTGTGTGTGTGTGTGTGTGAGAGAGAGAGAGAGAGAGAGAGAGAGAGAGAGAGAGAGAGAGTGGTGGCTTAATGATAATGAGCTGATGATCTGGATTAGGTGTACTTGGAGTTATGGAAGCTTGAGGATAAAGGTCAGCGGGCACTCAATTTTACACCTATTCAGAGGTACTCTCCTCTGCAGGTGGCCTAATTCACAAGCCCTGCTTTTGGAAATAAAGTATACCTAATTCTAAATCATTACAGTTTCAAAATCATAAAGCTGGGTCATTCCAGTTGTGAAGTCATAGAAAAGGTCTAATTTGTGAATCTACATAAGATACAGTATATGGTTAAAAGTTATACACACACATTTGTGGTTCTTCCCCAAACTGCTGACACAACGTTATTAACACACAATGTGTATATCATGTCTTTGTATGCTGTACTTGTAGCATTACAATTTCCCTTTACTGGAGCTAAAAGGTCTAAAAGGTCCAGCCCAAATCTGTATGGCATGACAGTGCGCCTGTGCACAAAGCAAGGTCCATGGTTTGCCCAGGTTGGTATGGAAGAACTCGAGCGTCCTGCACAGAGCCCTGACATCAATTCCACCGAACACCTTTGGGATGAACTGGAAGCCAACCACATGCCAACTTCTCACTCAACATCAGTGCCCAACCACACTAACGTTCTCGTGGCTGAATGAGCACGATTCCCTAGAACCATCCCCCGAAATCTAGTGGAAAGCCTTCCCAGAAGAATGGAGTAAAAAGGGGACTAAATCTGAAATGGGATGTTCAAAAATGGGTGTGATATCAGGTGTCCACAACCCCTCTCACTACTCTGGTGAAAGCATCAAAGCATTTAAGAGCACAAAAAACGAAATTTTTACTAATGTTAGCAATATTCGCTCCTAAGACAATCTTCCCAGGTGTTCCATAATGCAGTATATATTATGTAGCTAGCTAATCTAGCTACGTGCTAGTATGACGGGAAGGATCTGCTACACTGCTCTTTGTTCAAGACCACTGTTAGAGACGGCTAACTGCCCTATTCTGTATGCATTTGCTTACAAAGGCCTGTGATTGGCTGATGTCACTCTGATCCACAAAAAGACAGAAGGTCATTCTCTCACCCAGAGAGCAGGACAGTCAGTATGTCCCGATTTTGCAGACCGACCGGCGTCCCCGAGGTAACAAAATCAAATCGTTTTACTTTGTTATTTTGTTTTGTTTCATTTTAATTTAATTTGTTAAACAAACATGCATCACCATATGATGTCGACACTAAGCCTGCTTTTCATTTCGTCAACTTGGCATAGCAACGAATAAATGAATAAATAATTTCCACTTCTAAAAAGACGTCTATTGCACTTGTTCTTTGATGTCAAAATCAACGTTTGTTATAAAGCTACATAAGATTAGCTAACTATATTATCGAGTAAATACAAACAAAAAGCAGGTTCACTCTCAAGCTGGCCAATGTTAAGAAGAATGTTTTGGTGAAGTTATATGTCAGGAATTCAATTTGTCATCTCCCATGTGACAGGCCACAAGCTTTGCTTTCTAGCTCCCCTGAAGCGGAAGGATGCCACCGACATCACCTGTTTCACATCTAGATACATCAGACCTTTAAAAAAAAAATCCCTTTTATTTACCCTCTTGGCTCAAAATGACCTTAATATTACCCTCATGATAGAAGCACTGATGAGATTTGGCAGTATTATGAGACAATGTTCATGACTGTGATATTAATGAAACACATTATTGAGTTAACGTTCCAAAATGACAAAATTTCACAGATATAGAATCCCTTCACTGGATTGCAGCCAACAGTGTTATTAATATTATAGCACATCTGCCATTCCATTTCCCCAGCTGATATTCACAATAGGTCGCATTACTGACTAAGTTCTTTTCAGATAATGTGTCCTGTTACACCCGATCTCTCCAGTCCTGCCTACTTGAATACAGTGCAAGCAGGAGTGTGCCAAATGCCTGATGTATTATCCAACCCAGTTTCATATAAATAAAAAAAACAACATTTACATAACTTATTTGCAGCACTTTGTATATTATGAATATTAATGTTCTGTTTCAAAAAAAAAAAAATAAAAATAAAATCAGGCTTGCAAATCACTATGGAAGGGTCTTTTTTCAGTATTGTATATATTCAGTACACAACTGTTCAGACCTCAGATCAGAAAGGATGTGTTTGTCTATTATTATGATTTGGAATATGATCAGGATGGCACAGTGGGTAGCACTCACAGCTCCAGGGTCCCCAGTTCCATCCGGCGCTTTGGTTACTATCTGTGCAAAGTTTCACAGAGAGTTTGTGTGGGTTTCCTCCAACTTCCCAAAAACATGCTGACGAAACTAACCTCAGCTATTTTCTTTTCTTAAAAATACATATGAATAATGAAACACAAGGCAGGAGAATGCAATATGCCGTATTTGCGCCTTGATGGCCCTGCACAAAAATATGGCTGCTGGAGGCGGCAGGTATTTTGCATTGAAGCGTGATAAAATTAGGCCATGAAAGATTTGTCTCAACCAAGCAGATCAGCTAGAACATCTCAGTTTGGCTCATGGGTGTGAAAAATGAGGCGAGCTTACTCACACACGTCTCACACACTGCTTTAAAACTCCATTACGGAGGTGTGATGTCATTGCAAGCAAAATGTGTGCAAGCTGGAGGGAGAAGAGTGAGTGAGTGTGTGTGTGAGAGAGAGAGAGAGAGAGAGAGAGAGAGAGATGGAAATACAGGATGATGATTAAAAGAGACTGGAAAGAGTAGGAGAGAGACACAGAGAGAAAGAGGAGGATAAGGGAGCCAGGGAAGGGGTTTAATAATTGAAAGAAATTATTGAGGGAGACAGAGAAGGGTATGATGTAAATGAAGTAAATCTCGATGACAGTGGTGTCAACCGGGAAGTCAAGTCTACCGTGTATGCCAGAAATACCCTTAAAATATTCTTCGTGAGGAAATCTATTGATGAAAAGCTACTGCAGCTATCTGACCTTGCTGTGACCTTGACCCTGTTTGAAGCACTTCTAAAAACCTAATCTGTTCGTCTGCTCGGTACAATGATAAATTCAACATTCTGCAATTCTGCACTTTGAACCACTCATTCTTGAGATATAGCACTAATGATAATCCCAGACAGATGCATGGATGGACAGATGGATGGACGGACAACCCAAAAAAAAAAAACAATGCCACCACCATATAAAGACAGTGCTGTGCTCATCCTAGGAATCTTAGTCACAATATGGTCATACTGAACATCCTTTCAACACACTTTCCTCTTTTACACCTATATATCGGAATTGTTTAGAATTCCACTCTCTGGTGTCAGCCAGAAGAGGATTCCCATTTAACTCTGGTTCCTCTTACAGTTTCTTTATGTTGTCACAGTTTTCCTTGCCACTGTAACATCTGGATTCCTGTACTGTCATGGTCCAGGTCAGAGCTGGGGTAATACATGGGGTATTTTCCTGTTTTTACCTTTCCTGGTGTTTCCAGTATTTCCCTCCCTCTCATTCCTGTTTGTGTGTGTGTGTTTGTGTGTGTGTTTGTGTGTGTGTGTGTGTGTGTGTGTGTGTGTGTGTGTGTGTGTGGGTGTAGCACTCCACCTCACACCTCGCCTGATATATAGCATATATAAACTCCAGTCTTTCAGCCACTCTTCACCAGATTGTTCCGGCTTTCGTTGCGGTACACTGCCGGCTGTACTCGTGTTATTGTTAATGGTTTCCCACACTGTGCTCGTCGTGTGTTTTCTCTCCTCGTGCTCCAGGATCACCGCACCTGCTTCCTGCCTGCTCACTGCCAACACTGCTCACAGGTCCATTTCGCCTTGTCTTCCCCATGGCTCTCCTGCTCTGCACTCAGCACTCACGCTGCTGACCTGAGTTCAAGCCTCGACAACATAAGCCAGCATCGCCTGTGCACGCTCACGTGGGCCCGGGGTCGAATCCTAACCCCGACTACACATTATCACACTTCTATCCCACACACCCCAGCTTCCACTACCCTTCCATAAATCCTGTTAACCTTGTGCCTGAGTTTTGCTTTTGGGTCCCCTCCTCTGTGTGCTTCATAACATGTACACCTACCGCTTGTGACAGCCCGGTAAGTGCGCAGAAACACAAACATATCACGTAAACCTGCTAAAAGTTGGGTTGAACCAGCTCCAGGTGTGTGTGTGTTTCCACAAGTCCCATTGAGCGTAACCTGGTGCACTGAGGAGAAGATCTCCCCCCATACAAAGATACTACACAAAGATATAATGTTCTTCACGTGATTGGCAGCGAGGTGCTGAAAGGACAGCGTCACTTCAGAACCTCGATTGTTTTGGACAGCATGAGAGTACATGGCTGCAAAGCGGGGCGGCAGAAACACACACAGCTGGCAGCCACTGATGACAGCAGCCTCTCTTTACCCTCCCGGAGCAGAGGGGAGAGTATAAAAGGGCATCAGAACAACAGCCATGTGAGCAATGTTCCTCAACACATATCAGCTGATATATTTTTCTTCCTTTCCTGCAGGAAGCAGACACAGCTCAGACGACAAGGACATTCCCTGGCAGCCACATCCAGATCGATGCCTCTGAGGTCTTCAACTGAGTTCCTTGGTTCCCGCCTCTCACCTCCAGAGGCCTACTCCTCACGCTCTGACTCCAGAGACCTACTCCTCACGCTCTGACTCCAGAGGCCTACTCCTCACGCTCTGACTCCAGAGACCTACTCCTCACGCTCTGACTCCAGAGGCCTACTCCTCACGCTCTGACTCCAGAGACCGATGCTGATCTGCCTCTGCACCAGAGCACTGCACTCCCCACACCCAACCACACTTCTATAAATAAAAGAGCACTCCAGTCTCCCAGTGTCTGTGTTCTGCCTGCTCCAGCTTTAAAAGCCACACCCTCAAAGAATTTGTAATGGTTTTAATGTTCATGATGGGAATTGTATTGGTTTTAATGGAAACTGTAATAGAACCTGTGGGTCTCTACTCGTAATTAGTTGCCTTCTATTGGTGGCATGTTATGTCTAGTGGATACCATTAAGGAGCAAAAATGGTAAGGGCAATGATTTTAATTGTTAGGTGATGGTTTGTAATGGTATTTGTAGTGGAAACTATTAGAATTTCTGTATTGGTTTCTATTGTTTTTCTCAGCAAGGAAGAATAACTAGAAGGGAAATGTTCGAGGGGTTTAGTAATAGAGGAGTGAGATACCGTACTGAGTACACTACAGGGAAATTCTTTACTTCACATAACCTAGCTTGATATGCCTAGTGAACACTAAACGACTTTCAAAATCGGCATACCACTCACATTACGTAGCTTTAATTACGTCTGATGTGTCTTTATGGATGTAGCTGTGTTCACATTATACAAGCATTAGCAGATAACATTCACACACTGCATAAGCTTTCACTCGGAGAGATCAAAGTGTGTCTGATCTCCAAATCCTGCTTTCTCTCAAAAATGAACATGAGAGCTGTCTATCAGGTGATGATGTCACAGTGGAGAGTAAGAGGCTGTGGTGGTTGCTCTGGCACAATTTTCTAAGAAAACAAGAAGAAAGAGAGAGAGAAGAAAAATGTGGAGGAAAGACTAGTTGGGGAGATGTGTGCACTGAGGATTTTGTCTGCAAGAAGAACTGGAAGTATGGTGTGAAGAAACATAGCTATTTTTATCCTGTGTGTCACCAGGAGTCATGTGTTTGTTTGTTTTTTATTTTTGCTGCTCCTAACATCCATCCAGGCATGGCATGCCAAATTATTTCTTATTGAAGCAATATTATTTTGTTGACAACAGTGGGAATCTCACTGGCTGTTGATCATAGACGTTCTTACTACTTGTCATAGAGGTGCCTCCTCTACATGATTGAAAATATGGAGGATTGTCTTAGGTCCAATAAATTTGTCTGCAGCTTGGTGTTAGAAAACAGAAAAGGAAGTTAAACCTAGAATTTAATAGATATATGTATATTTTTTGGATAAACCTGCGTTGTGTTTGCAATTGTCTTACGTCCATGAGAACTGAGTATTTTTGTGAATTTTTTTTGCTCGTATTTACCAAGGGTGCCAATATTAGTGGAGAGCACTGTATGTAATATTGTATTGTAATATTCCTCAGTAAATAAATGACCGAGTATAATATTTTCGTTTAATTGGATTCTCTTTATCTACTTTTTGTACTTGTGTGAAAATCTCATTTTTACATATGCATAAATGTAGAAAATTCTAAAGGGTTCACAAACTTTCAAGCACCATTAATATATGGTCGGCGGTGTTCTTAAAAGCTGACTTGCTGTATGACCTGAGTAGCAGACATCAGGAGAGGAAAGTGTGTGTGTGTGTGTGTGTGTGAGTGCACATGGTGATGCCTTTGATGCCTGAATGTGTGTGTCCGTGAGTGAAAGGATGCACCGACCTGCCTCTCTATACTCCGCCACATTCATCTGACCGTAAGGTTCATTAAGACTGTTCAATCCTCAGATTGTTCCACATACACGTCCTGATTTTGCAAGTGACAGGGTCAACCAGTTCAGTTTGTTCAGTCAGGTGCAGACTTGATCATATCACCACGACATTTTATCTAACATTAGCTTGCTGGTAAATTTGGCCTCATATTAGCCTAGTGCAAAATAACTCCCCCAAAGTCCTTTAACACATTACTGTATTCTTGATGAAGTATACGGGCATATTAAAAAAAAAAAAAAAAAAAAAAAGATCTGTAGTGATACCGGCTAACCAGCATTCAAGCTACTTATTTTAAGCAACCCTAATAACACCTCCTTAGTCTTACCTAGAGAGAGATGTTAAATACCTCATGTTCTTAGCTAGCATGTCACTGACAGCCCTACTTTGTTATGCTAGCTTAGTTTTTTTTTAATAGCAGGTTAACAAAACCTAATCAGTAGGTTGTGTGTTCAAATCCTGATGATGGCAAGGTTTTGACTCATTCTATTTCTATTTCTTCAAAGGAATTTTAGGAGAAACATCTGTTACAAAGTTGATGTGTAAGGGTAAAAGATCATAGAAAAACCTTTGTGCAATATATGTGGACGCCAGTGATTCTGGGAGGGGAATTAAAAAGATCTCCAAATTATTAGAAATACATAATTTACTGTAAGGGATGGTATATGGTCTGCACTTATAGAGCGCTTTTTTAACCTTAGCGGTTCCAAAGCGCTTTACAAAGAGTCTCATTCACCCTTTCACACACACACCAATGGTCGCAGAGCTTTCCATCCAGAGCAACTCGGGGTTCAGTGTCTTTCCCCAGGACACTTCGGAATGAGGAGTCACGTGGGCCGGGAATCGAACCGCCAACCCTACAATTAGTAGACAACCCTCTCTACCACCTGATCCACAGCCACAAATCATCTACACACGGCGCAGCTTTCAAACGACTGCCAATTTGTACAGGGCTGGTCGTCCCAGCAAATTCAGCCCAAGATCAGACCGTCTGATGCAAAAAGTCGTCTCCAAGAACCCCAAAATTTAATCACAGGATCCGCTAGGAAATCTTGCAGCTGTTGGTGTCAAAGCGCATGCTTCTACAATCGGAAAGAGATTTGACCTGCATGGGAGGTGCGCTAGGAAAAAGCCTTCACAAGACTACAGTTTACCAATTAGAATATAGACAAAGCCCAGGCATTCTGGACAGACGAATCAAAGATAGAGTTGTTTTCCCACAGTCACAGCAGACATGTTTGGTGCAGACCGAAGACAGCTTTTCAGGAGAAACACCTCATACCAACTGTGAAGCACGGTGGTGGAAATGTTATGGTTTGGGGTTGCTTCACTTCCTCAGGGACTGGACAACATGTGTTCATTGATTCAGCTATGAATTCTGCATCATATCAAAGAGTGCGTGAAGATAATGTGAGGACATCTGTCCAAAAGTTAAAGTTGAACCGAAAGTGGATTTTCAACAGAATAATGATCCTAAGCACACGAGCAAATCCACCAAGGAACGTCTCAAGAAGAAGAAATGGAGGGTTATGGAACGGCCGAGTCAAAGCCCGGATTTGAATCCCATTGAGATGTTGTGGGGGGGATGTGGAACGTGCAGAACATGCAAGAAAACCCTCGAACATCTTACAACTGAAAGAATATTGCATGGACGAGTGGTCAAGAATGACATAATATCCAAGTTATTCTGGGTGGATTTGTTGTGTGGATGTGTTTGTAAAGCTATGTTTTGCGCATCATAGTAAAAGTAGAAATAGTAAAGAAGAAAAGGGAAGGAATTCTTTTGTAATGCTTTTATACAGTGGAATGTCACCAATTATTCCGACTTTGTACTGTGTATTTTGTAATGTGTTTTTAACCTAAAAACGAGAAATCACAGAATTTAGGCCATTGGAATTTTTTAAATATTACACATTTTAAAATATTACATATTGCTGATTTCTGAAAGGGTTTTATTGCTCCGAGTCCTCGATCAGTAGATGACAGCAGATGGACCTTTTATTACTAGCTACATAGCAAGCTAATTTGATTCTGTACAGTGATGTGGCTATGTTGTCCTGCTTGAGATGTGAAGAGCGTTTCTATTGAAAACTCTACTTTATTTAATATAGGCAGCTTCAGGCTGTAACGGTAATGACCACAATTTTAGGGCAATAAGTGCCTGATGCTGATACTCAGTGTAAACATCAAAAAGCTGCACATGTATATGTGTGTCAGCTAAACTCTACTCTCAGAATGAGTCATACTGGAGGCATTAATGACAAAAGTGCTGAAAAAGTATGATTTGTTTGGGTGTGACCCAAATCCCCGCTCACATCGTGAAGCTCTAAAAGAAGTCAGGTCCAGCTAAAGCTCACAGTGAATGCTGATCACAGCCACTCGACTCCTTTTTAAACTGAAACCCTCGTGTTTTTAATTCCATTACTCATCCATCCCACATCTCTGAACTCCCTCCCTCCTGAAAGATGTCAGATTTCTGAGGATGACAGAAGTATTCCAAACTTTATTGGCCATTTCAGTTCTTTGGGGGATTTTGAGGACTTTGGGATTCTGACTCAGACTTCATCTCAAAATACGGAAAGGCTGGTCAGGGTGTCAGGTTGTTTTCTCACTTAGAGAGTGTAAAAATAAGTATGGGCTGTGAGAGCTGTGTTAAGAACTTAAAGGTAATAAGTTCAAATCAGTGCCACGGTGTTGGCCCTGAGCTCTTTACCAATATTAAAACTCTTAATCATTATTGAGCCTGGTTTATGAGGCAGTTGAAACAGAATAAAAAAGCCTTTCTGGGCAGGAGACTGAGCTTTCAGACAGTTGGGTCATATAACCAAAATGAGAGAGTTACTGACTGTGCTGTCTGGCTATCAATACCCTTTGTCTCTCCACTTATTGTATCGCTTATAGCTCACTATCATTGCTGAATTCAGAGATACAACTAAGAAAAAGCAGACTGATATTGTACAGGGTGTGTAGATAGAGTGATGTTCAGCTCTTTAGATAGTTATGACATATGAAGAGGTCACTTCCATTAATTAACAGACAGCCTGCAAGTTCATCAACAGCTGAGAATGGCCTCCTGCTTTGACAACGTGTGTGGCCGGTTTCACCCAGTCGTTGCACTACCAGAGTCACCACACTGGCTCAGTTCGTTTACAGCTTTCAGCATCTGATATTATTAGCAATAGACATGCTAAGGAGACCTTTAAATACAGTCTGATACTGTAATTTATTGATGGTGTTTCTGTTGAGGATAAAAATAGTTCTGAAATCTGATACCGATCTCCAGTGAGGATAAGAATCGCTCAAGGTGATGATGTTGTTCTCCATTGAGGATAAGAATTGATTAAGGTGCTTATACGGTTTCCTGTTCAGATGTAGCCACTGTGTGCTGACTGTCTTCAGTAAAACAGACTTTATCTCTGAACAAATTGCTTAGCACCAAGACCAGATCTTCTGTACCATTTTGTGACTTTCCTTGCCATTGGCGAAGTTCTGACCAGTTTATGTGCTCCCAGTGGCAAACCATTATATATACACACGATATACATTTTTGGGGAGGCAGAATCAGAAAGACATATTTACTGTATATCTGACTCTGCATAGAACATCATAGAACAGCACAGTGTACAGGGCTTCATATAAAGTGTTTCACACCATAGTAAGAAATTTTGCACTTATATCATATAAGTGTGTCTCTAACAACTAAAAATCCTGGAGTCATTCCAATGGGCCAGACTGCTGTGCCACAGCGACCTGTTCATGTGGAATGCCAGGTACAGTCTGATAGCATACCAACAGACGGAACCATGGCCTGTTTGGCCAGAGTGGTGCTATTAATACATCAGTTGCACCGGCTGTAGGACAAACTGTAGTGACATCCACATCAGCAGTAGCAGTGGAAAAGCTCACTGCTGAAGATTTGGCCAGTCATGCACACCCTGGACTAAAGCATTTGTCTCTGCTTTGTCTGTTAAGTCTGCACAGGAGTCAAGTGACTTTCTTCATGACTGACTTTTAGTCCTAGTGCTTCTGCATATGAGATCAGGAGCTTTGTCTGGCTCATCACCTGCTGTTGTCCTCACAGCAGCCCAACGTTCTGATAAGGGAATGCGCACACATCCTGGCACAGCAGGGGCTCTTCAGTGATTTGCATACACAGTACTTTGTGAACAAACAGTGTGCCAGTGCTAACACTAAGCAAAGGGTATGTCGGTCCTGAAAGTGCCTGTATTCTAAGACAATTAGGATGTGGAAATGCATTTGTCAGGTCTACGATCAAAACCAGTCATGTCTGTTCACTGCTCGCAGTACTTCTGGTTTGCAAAGAATGAACAATTTATGTTCATAAATTTATACACACGGCTAAACGCTGACATAAACAAAAAGGCCATGTGCTTGTTCTAAACACATAGTCAACCATTGCATGAATAGTAATAAGTCAAACACTAGCATTACTGTCTACGTGTTAGCAAGAAACAAAGGATCAGAGCACTATACTTAACATCTTTGAATCCATTCGACATGACAAAAATGGAAAAAGGAGGAATGATGTATAGTACCAAGGACCTTTTATGGGCATTGAAACAAGCACAGTTCCATTAACCATTAACGGTCCTTAACATATGGAAGTAGAACTGTTAGTGATTAAAAACCTCTTTTTTTTTAATTACAAGTGCTACAACACCTACTTTTTGCATTAAATTGATTATTTAGAAAAGTAAAATCAACAGGGACACAATATATCTATTTCCTGGGGGCTTAAATGTATGGACTATAAACTGAAAACAGGCTGAAAGGTGAAAAATAAACTAGTTTTTCTCATTTTTTCCCCCCTGAGGTGTAAGTATAGTCATCCTTTGGGACATAAATATACATCCGACCTGTCCTCAGTGGATGGGTTTTTGTCAGAAGTGTCCTCACAGTTGCACACGTAGACTGACATATTCTGCAGTTACACTGACATTTCTGGCTTTCTGTGTCACATCTGATTTCACATCAGAGAGTCTAAATCTCGTGCTCTTTCTCAGAGAGAGCGCAATGAAAAGTGCCCATTACCTATGACAGCCAAGAAATCACCCAGAGAATCCTGTGCAAAGTTGCTCGCTGTTCAAGGACATAGATAACAAGCCGGAAACATCGTGTCACGAACGATAATTAACAGGACTGAGTATACGTGTATGTGTGTAAGAGAGAGAGAGAGCGAGAGAATAAATATTCAATCTGTAGTCAACACTGTATACAATAACCAACAAGTGTACGCTTGGTCCCTCTTCCACTTTGAACATGGCCTCTATTAAACTCATTACTCTTCTTATCTGACACTTCTTTAAAATGATAAATGCAGAGATATTGAATATTAATCCCAGCGCTAATGCACATTTATTCACACTGACAGTCTAGACAGGAGCTCCATTACACTCAGGTCAGAAGTGTGAACCGGACATGGAAAAAAAATAATGCCTCAGTGTAATGGTAACGTGGAGAGCAAGCACTGCATAATGCCCCCTGCAAGATCCACACCATTATTTAGTGAAAAGCTGTGAGTGCGCTGAAGATTTCCTGACCCCTCTTGTACCCAAATGGAAAGGCGAAAGAGAGCTGATGAACAACCGTCCCGATTTACACAGCGTCAGGTCCCATCAGCAAAGTAAAAATTAGGCGTATTTTTCTCAGAGAAGCTGGTGAAATTAGACCCGACGTCGATGGGTTGCCATCAAATGCAAATTGCACTCGCAGTAAATTGGTCTGAGACCTTTCAGAGCAGAGGCAGTTATAACACCTGAAAACACACCGTGTTAGAACGGTCCAAAATAAAACTGTTACACGTCTCCTAACCTGTATGGAAAAGCAATATAGATTTGAAACAGTTTACAGTGGCGCTTGAAAGTTTGTGAATATCTGAACATGGGCGTTGGAGCCATTATACATGGGGGGGGGGGGGGGGGGGACACACATTTCAAAATCTAGGTTTTGTCCCCCCGTACTTTTTCCTAATCTCACATTTTATTTAGCACTGCCTGCCTGTCTCAGAGGATTTGTGAGTTGGACAGTCTCCAAATGATCCCATTCCACAACTTTTAAAAACAAAATTCAATTAAAAGTAAAACTTTCACTACAATAAGTGCAGGGGTCAGACTTGAGTAGCTAGGGCTCGATGAACCAGTTGCCTGATGCCAAGCTTGACTAGAGCAAAGTGTCGGCCACTGCAAGGAAACAAACGACACCTGGAATGGATTTTCAGAGAGGTGGCTACTCTTACGCAATGAAAGCGGAATGGATTCATTTGGAGATGACTCTCCGTGACCATCTGTGGGAAAAAAGACTCACCTCCTGAAGTGAGGGCGGTTACGACACAGCATTCAGACGCTCTTCAGCTAACGTATAGATGAAAGATTTACCACTTTGTATTTGAGGTAGGATATTGTAGCTATTTCAGCTCGGGAAATTGCTGATTGTTTGCTAGTTTTGATTGACAGTTCTGTTCTTGAAATAATTATTTAGCCTATGAAACTGTCAAATATGAATAAGTTTGTAAGCTTCATACAGCAAGACAACGACCGTAAACACACGAGTCGTTCTACCAAAGAACGCTTAAAGAAGAATAAAGTTGATGTTTTGGAACGTCGAAGTCAAAGTCCTGACCTTAATACAGTAGAAATGTTGTGGAAGAACCTGAAGCGAGCAGTTCATGTGAGGAAACACACCAACATCACAGAGTTGAAGCTGTTCTGTTCTGAGGAACGGGATAAAACTCCTCCGAGCCGATGTGCAGGACTGATCAACACTTACCCCAAACGCTTATCTGCAGTTATTACTGCACAAGGGGGTCACACCACATACTGAAAGCACACTCACTCACAGATGAGCCATATTAGATCATTTTCCTCCATAAATAAATGACCAAGTATAATAATTTTTGCCTCATTTGTTTAATTGGGTTCTCTTTATCTACTTTAAGGACATATTTATTCAGAAATATATAAAACTTTTAAGCACCACTGTATATTTATGAATACACTGCAATATAAATAATGTATTTGGTTATGATTGTGAATATTGTTTCTTAAAATATATGTCAGTATATATCAAATGCAAGGCAATATACTTACAACCAGAACCAAATGCATTATTTATATCACAGTACATTCTTCTAAAATGGGCCAACGTATTTATATATTTACATATAATCTAAAACACACACACACTATCTAAAGCATTTGTTTAGCCGTATGAGAATTCCTGTACACCCCAATTCCGAAAAAGTTGGGACAGTATGGAAAATGCTAATAAAAACAAAAGTTTTTATTTGTAAGTGTAATTTGACTTGGTTTTAAACAAAAATTCGTATAAAGACAAGAGATTTGATGTTTTATCTAATCAACTGCATAGTTTTTTTGAAGATAAATTTTTTAAAAATTCGAAATTGGACTTAAATATGGATTTATGTTTATTGTGAAAATGGACTGTGATGTTTTTTTTTTTTTTTTTTTTTTTTTTAAACTGTTTACTGCACATTACTGAAGATTCACCTAAACATGACCCGGAGTATTTGCGTTTGACACGGCCAGCAAGCAGTTCCTGACTGCACCATTAATAATATCATGTCCTCCCCAACTGTCCTTCAACCTGAAGTGGTGGAAATGCTTATTGTCCTATCAGTTCTGGACAATTATTGTATCCTCACAAGATTTTAAATGCTCTTATAGCCAAATGTTGTCCAGACTGAAATCCAGGAGCTATAATGTGTGTTAATATGCAAGTTAGCTCACTGCATCCAAACACCAACTTCCAGTGTTGTCTAAGATGCATACAATGACCAAGTATAAATGGGATCAAAAGTGGAATGCTACTTCGTCACAGTATCAGACAACAATCTTAAAATCTCATCAGGACTAAAGTTGCCAGATATAAATAGAATCCTATATTCAAAGATTAAAACATGTTAAGGAATTTAGGTTTATAATGACAAATGTGGAAATAGGGAAAGAGAAAAGACTGCTATCTATAGACATAAAATGAAAAAGTACAGGAAATATATTTTGCCTAAACTAGATGATAAAATAATAATGATTTCAATATTCAATACATGCATCCCTAATTCTTGGTTTTGTAAACCTTTGATCTTTACTCTGCATGTACATTGTAGACTCGTAGATCTTGGAAGGCACTTAACATCAGGGTAATAAACTCACACTGCAATTAGAGAAGCATGAGAGATTATCCTAAAGCACCACGCCTCATTCAATACCCATTACTGACCAGCTCGCAAGACACCATCATCATCATCCTGTTATATGGGTAGGCACGGGCTAATGATTTTCACATTTTGTGCTATTATCATGATAATTTTTAAATTACTTTGTGTTTACCAGTAGTTGTTCTCAGAGGGCATGATGTTTAACCATCAGCACTTTAAGCGTCTCATCTACGTGGTGGTGTGATGGTGGTGGCCCCTTTATTATTTCCCTAACGGCATGCCCAGAATTATTTTATTCCCGTTATATGCTAACATTGACATATTTTTAATAATTAACAAATGACAGGTCGAACCTTCTAGCTGTTTAACTTTTAATAGTTACATTTTAATGTTGTGGGTTGACATTTATTACTTACTGTACCTTAAAAAGATATGAACAGTCGATCCGTTACCAGCCTCATTTTTTCTCTCTCTCTAAAGGAGACCTTTGAGCCTTTTTACAAGATGTAATATAAGTCTCAAGTGTCCCCAGAATGTGTCTGAAGTTTCAGCTCAAAATACCACACGGATCATTTATTATACAATATTGAAAATGCCCCCTTTTTGGGTGGAAGCAAAAACACGCTGTTTTGGTGTGTGTCTCTTTAAATGCAAATGAGCTGCTGCTCCCCGCCCACCTTTCTGGAAGAGAACAGCTCGTGCTTTGGATACTACATTATTCATAAAATCCGCTAACAAGCTCGTTTCGAAAGGCGATTTGCAAACATTCACAAAATATAAAGTGCAATATTGACATCTTCTGGATATGAAGCTGGATCACGAACGGTCGATACTGATCTATGCTTGAGAATCAAGTTTTTAACAAATCCTGCTTTGTATTGACCCGCGTTCACAAAGCAGTCTGGTGTAAAATGATTTAAGGTGTTTTGGGGGCTCATTTCCTTCAAAAATAAAACTTCTCCACTGCGCCTTCAGTGGTTTTGAGGCCGGGAGTACATGAAGACTCTTATGTTCATTCTTACGGCCAACAACATGGCGGACTGTGTGCAGCTCACTCGGGGAGGATCTATACTAATAGGGCAGAGTCCGTGGGCGGGGCTTGTTCCAACAGGTCATTTTGAGACCCTGTTTAAGATTTATTGGGAATTTTAAAAAACGGAGTGGGTGGATTTTTACCATTGTAGGGTGGTTGTGTACACACTCTGCCAACACAGATTTATGTTCAAACACCATTTAAAAGTGAATTTTGCATAATAGGTCCCCTTTAAGGGATAGCTAAAACAAAAAAGCAGCTTGTCATGTTTCTGACAAATTGCAAAACACAAAGTCCTCTATACTGAACAGTTTCCTTTGGTGGAAAGCCTGAAGGCACAGCTGTTAACTCTGACTGTTCATACTTCCATAAATGGTAAATTAACTTCGCCTGTAAATGTCGTCTATAGTATTCTAGGAACTGCATCATCTTAAATGATCCAATATTCTTGTGAGCGTCATCGTCAGCATCTCATTCGTTACTTCATCACATCTTTATATGTCACTTCACTCAACTTCCAAACTCGGTTATCTCTTCCACTGAAAAGCAGGCTGGTTAATATAGCTCGCTAATACTAAAATAACAATAACGTTAGGACCTTGGGTAAAGATTTACCTGTTAGTGTATGAATGTCACAACTAAGTAGGTTAAGTACTGCATGTAAGTTAAATACAAAGACACACACTGAGCACGGGGGTAATGAGACACATCACAGGATGCACAGCAGGTCGGTTTAGGCCACACACACTTGAATTAATGTAAGGGAAGTTACAGACTGTCTGTCTCTGTCTAACGTTAATTTCTTCGTCCAGAAGGAGAAGATTGTTCATGTGTATATTCTATCCTTGTGTGTGTGTGTGTGTGTGTGTGTGTGTTTTTACCTCATGAGGTTTCCATCATGAGGTACAGCGTCCTCGATCCCCTTAGGCTTTGATCACACATCACACAGTCCTGCACACTAAAAGCTAGCAACCACACATGCTGTAAACCCCTCCCCCCACCCCTCCCCCCACTCCCACCCCCACCCCCGGATGAAGAGCAGGAACTGCCGTTTGTAATGAAAATAGTACCGGCAAGGCGACGACGTGTGCTGCCAGGGAATAAATATAAGTGAGAAACAGGTTTGCGTTTGCTATTTAGCCAGCAGCAAGATGAGTTCATCAATTTCAGTCCAGATCTGCACAAAATAAAACCTGCATTTTCCATCTGTCTTGTAATAATCTGAATTCTCCAAATGATCATGGTAAAAAGATAAATCTGTAAGGACATGTTAAGCATAAAATGCTGCCCATTTGTCAGGATATGAATGAAACAGTGGTGGGTCAGAAGTTAAGCTTCTGTGCTGAAGATTAGAAGGTTATGAATTCAAATCACGGGGATGCCACAGTGCCACTACCAGGTCCTTCAGCAGGATCCTTAATTGGCCATATACAATCTCTTTTATACATCTGCTAAATTTGACACATAGTAAGACGTGAGGTCATATCTACATTAATATAGATATTTTCAGAAAAAGCTATATGACTTTGCCCTTTTTCTGTGCACATCGACAGCAATAGGAAAACCTCTATACAGATCATACAGGACATTCATGTATTACTACAGGATGATGAACATTTATGATTGTAAATACTATCTACTATCCATACTGGTGCGTGAAAATGGAGTTTTAGTGTGAATGGATGGCCAAAACAGGGATATGTATATTTAAGAAAAATAAATATGTTCAAATAAATACATAACAGGTTTGATTTACTCCCGACAGCTAAATTGTGTTGTCACTGCAACTGAACTGCATTATGATTTGTTTAGATGTTTGGATCCATGCTTGAGTAGGGTCGCTGTGTCCGGATCTGTCCCACGGAACCTCACCATAGGAGGTAAATGCACCACGGTTTGTTTCAAACAAAGCATATGTGAAAGCTAGTTATGGTTACGCTCTTCTGACTTCAATTTTCTTTTGGGTATGAAAATTATTGCTGGAGATGCACTGCTTCACACACCACCTGTCTACTGTGGGCCTTGTCCCAAACAGTTCACACTGTGTTGCCATGGACGTGTTGGATGCTGAATTTTCGTCTAGGTTTGTTTTGAAGCAGGATGTTAAGAGCCAGGGTGTTATTTGACTACTGCACCCTCACTGTTGTTGCAGATTGCTACAGTGCACCATTTGGTAATGGCATTCCTGTCTGAGAGGAATCAACATCTAACACTGAATATCTCAGCCTGTGTGCTTCACATCCAAAAATGCTTTGTACTGCACCCAATATGACCTCTTGTCATCAGACCAGTTGGCAGAGACTGATCAATGGTGAACTTGACCGTATTGTATCCGTCTCTCGGACAGCCGGCATAGTCCAGCAAATAAACCGTATCTTCCATAAAGCAACATATTGCTGCTCTGGATCTGTTTGATATTTATTTAACTGGAATGTTAAGATTCCTGGTCATTCACGAGATTTGATGTGCACAACTGGCAAGGAAGAGTCGGTGTCTGATCATGTCAAATTGGCATTGTCAAATTCCTGTGTTATTTCTCCTCAGTTTTCTTATTCCCTTTATTCATTTAGTCTGTTTTTACTATAGCTGTGTGGATGAGGAATGAGGTCCCATGGTGTATTATGTATTGCACCATCCTGGAGGCTGCACTCTTCCCCGACCCTGATGAATTTCTGTTTCTATCCCATCATGTTTGCTGTCTGAGAGACAGCATGACTGCTATAAAATCTACAGTTTTGATCAAACACCCACTGGCTTCAAATGACCCACGAAACACCTTCACTTCACTTGCATAGTGACAGAATCTGTGATAACATCTATATATTAGGCAGAGAAGATAAACAGTCTGAGAGTTAAAGAGTCTGTCTGTTTCACAGTGGAACAAACCACTCCTGAAAACAGAGGGAGGTCCTCACATCCGTACACCTCCAATCTCATATAAACCAAACAAACTGCATTATAGCACACACATACACACACACATGCACACGCACACACACACGCACACACGCACACAGTTTACAGTTTGGATTGATGGGCACGGTTAATTTAAAAAGTATAGGCACCTTTCATTAATGTGAGAAGTATTAGATAGGTCCATTCATCTGCCATTTTAGTAAGAACACCTCTTGTTCATTCATGTTAATGAACGTTAAGTTGATGAGATCAGCAAATTATGAAATGCTCAAACCAACCGACTGGCACCAACAATTCTGCCAATGGTCAAAGTCAAGGAGATCACATTTTCTCACCGAGATCACATTTTCTCACGAGATCTCACTTTCTCACTGAGATCTCATTTTCTCACCGAGATCATTTTCTCACTGAGATCTCATTTTCTCATTTGCTCCCCGTGACCTTGTGTAGGATAAGCGGTACAGAAAATGGATGGATAGATGGATAGATGATTGTTTCAAGGATTACAAAACACTATTATTTAATAAAAATGTTCTTATGAGAAATCCAAAAGGTAAGTAGTTTGAGCTGAACATGTGAACCATTGTGTGTAATGCTTATTTTATTCTAAACTGCTTGATTTCTTGAAGGGTGTCAATAATTCTGGAGATGACATAAATAGGCAGATAGACAGAAGTTTGCAAATTGACACATAACTCTGGCATTTAAACATGGTTGGGGAGCAACATCAAATATATAGAATTGTTTTCATACCCCATATGAAGTCAACCATTTCGGACAGGTTTGGCGTTTGAGACTTGCGTATTTGATTTTGCGCTGGAGATAAAAGGCTGGTGTAGCCAGCAAATTCATGCAAATTGTTGCCAGGGATTTTCAGCCCATACAGCAAGCCTACAATTACACATGCCACAGTGAGCCAAATATCTTTTTGACAGCTTCTAAGTGTTCAAATGACTATCTACCTACAACCCCAATTCTAAAAAAGACAGTATGGATTATTTTGTGAATTTATATTTGAAAATATACATTTCAAATCTGATGACTGAAGCACACTCCAAAAAAGTTGGGACAGTCGACTGTTTAGCGCTGTGTAACATCAGCTTTTCTTTCAATAACACTTATTTAGCATTTGGACGCTGAGTGAAGACACCAGGTGTTTAAGTTTAGCGAGCGGAATTTTCCCCATTCATCCATTATGCATTTCTTCAGCTGTGTAACTCTACAGGGACTTCGTTGCCTTATTTTGCGCTTCATAATGCGCTACACGTTCTCAAAGGGAGATGGGTCAGGACTGCAGCAGGCCATGCTCGCACTCGCTCTCTCTGCTTACGCAACCATGCGCTTGTAGTCCGGGCCGAATGTGGTTTGGCGTTGTCCTGCTCTGGATGGACGCGTATGTTGCTCCAAAATGTCTACATATCTTTCTGCATTAATGCTGCCCTCACAGATGTGTGAGTTATCCATACCATGGGCGCTGACACACCCCATACCACAGGCACTGACACGCCCCCATACCATAGGCACTGACACGCCCCCATACCATAGGCACTGACACGCCCCCATACCATAAGCACTGACACGCCCCCATACCATAGGCACTGACACGCCCCCATGCCATGACAGACGCTGGATTTTGGACCTGACGCTGATAACAGCTCGGACGGTCCTCTTCCTCTTCGCCCCGGAGAACACGACGGCTGTTTTGTCCAAAAACTATTTGAGATGTCGACTCGTCGGACCACAAAACACGATCCCACTGTGCTACTGTCCATCTCAGATGAGCCCGAGTCCAGAGAAGTGGGCGGAGCTTCTGGACAGTGTTGATGTTTGGCTTCTGCTTTGCGTAGTAAAGCCTTAACCTGCATCTGTGGATGCAGCGGCGAATGGTGTCGACTGACAAAGATTTACCAAAGTATTCCCGAGCCCATGTCAGGATCTCATTACAGACTCATGAGGGTTTTTAAGACAGTGACGTCTGAGGGATCGGAGATCACGCGCATTCAGAAGCGGTTTTCAGCCTCGCCCTTTACGCACCGAGATTCGACCGGATTCGTTGAATATTTTACTTATATCGTGCGCTGTAGAAGGTGAAACGCCCAAAATCCTACCGATTTGTCTTTGGGGAATGTTCTTCTCAAAGTTTTGGATTGACGCATCTTCGACCCGTCCTCGCTCTTGAAGAACTAGGCCTTATTTGGAGGCTCCTTATATACTATGAATAGACGATCGCCTCACCCGTTTCACATCACCTTCTTATTTCAACTTCTCACATCGCTATTAGTCCTAAACGACCCCTGTCCCACTTTCAAAATAAACAAAATTATGCAGCTGATTAGGTAAAACAATCAAATACCTTTTCTGTATATGTTTTTTTGTTAAGTCAATGTACAATTACAGATCACTCCTCTTTGTTTCTATTAGCAGTTTCCAGACGGTCCCACCTGTTTCAGAATTGCGGTTGTATAATAGGGCTGGGAAAATAACTATATATTATTGATCGTGTAATAAATGTCACAATACATGTCTGTATGATCTGTGTGTATTTATATGTCTGCATGTTATTGCCTAAAGCAGTTCAGAGTGGTGGGAAATACGGTATTTGTGTATTTATAACACTTTGTACAACACTTTATTCAACTGAAGTTGTTCTAAATGCATGAACTAACATGTACTTTTTTGTATTACCTTTATTTTTTTAAAGAAAACTGATGATTGAGGAACTTTTAAAATATATTTTAAAAAGATCTTTTATATTTGTTGTTGTCCGTTTTAGTATTACAGAAGTTTTTTTAAAATATAAATTAAATGAAAGCACCATGAATTTTTTTTATTTATTTCTTTTATATATGCAACAGTACAGTTTTGCTGGCAGTTTGTTAGCAAACCTATATACATGATACATATTGCATATTGTCTTCTAGAAATGTCTTCAAGTATCGTCATGTACATTTGTCACATCGCCCACCCATACTGACTGATTTCCAACAGAAAAGCGCAAACAGTGCAGAGAGCAGCTTTATAAATGCTCAGTCTTATGACGCATTCTGAGTCAAACATCACGGAATACACTTGAAACGTGATCTGATCCCCTACAGCAGGTTTTATTTGAGCAATTAACAGTAAGAACAGTTTTATCTGACACTAAACACTGATCTAAATGGAGGAAACATAAAATGTCTGAGTAGAGTCTATGAGACATGATAATAATCACCTTTCCTCCACAAACTCACCGCATTATCCTTTATTCCATACAGTTTGTTTCCACCCCCTTCATCACATCTTCTCTTTATCCAGACCTATAGTCTAACTTTTATAGTTCATACTTTTACACACATATAATGAAGGGCTCCATCAAAAAAAATCATATAGCTCTATACAACTCTATATATTTGATCTACTATTTACTACAGTAGCATGACATCGTGTGACGTAGCCATGGACAGACTGTATGATCATTTGCTGCAAACACTATTTTATCTCCCACCTTCTCTTTCACACCTCAACTTTTACACCTCTCTCACACACACACGCACACACAGTCATGGGCTGCATCTCAAACCACCTACTTGTACTAAACAGTAGGCTGCGTCAAAATAGTTCACCATCTGTGCTACCTCTAATTTAACAGGCGATGTTATTAAGCTGAGCAATGACCAGACACGAAAACTCTCCGTTACTGTAAACATTCGGTCGTGGCTGTACGTGACAGGGTTAGACAGTATGCCAGACTACTACCCCACTATACTGCCTGTGCCTGTGCTGTTTAGTAAGCACAGGATTTTACAGTGAAGGAGCTGAAACATACAGTTGCACGTCCTTATTTATTCCAGACACGCTCTTTCCATCCTCCTTTATCACGCCTTCTCTGTATCTACACCTCAATTTTTTACAACACGTCATTAATAAGATTTACACTTTCTTGTTTTTCTCGTTAATTCCTGGTTCAGCGTAAGCTGGCATTAAATCCGTAGACGGAAACCACAGTCATGTTCACCTTACTCACATGAATGGACTGAAATGGCTCTTTCCTACATGAAGCATGGCAATTGTTTGCTGAAGGGAAAGTGTCTGCAGTCTGCAGTGCTACTGAGAATGACAGTAATGGGTTATTTGAAGGCAGTTTCTCTATAAAAAGCACCTGGAATACAGTCTGGATGGTAAACGATCATTTAAAAAAAAATACAATTTAGTCTTACAGGACATGATAAAATGATAGTCATGATTATTCTACTTAATATTGGAATCAAAACGACTTTTAAATCAATTCTTTATGCATTCATTTCTTCGCATAGACATTAGAACAAAAGAGCTGTACTGCGCTTTATTATTTCACCTTTTTAAATCTTGTAAAAACAAACAAACAAACGACGACAACAACGAATATATATCAGCAAGGTTATGATTACAAGAGTATGCAATCAAGCACACCAGCCACACATGTGAAATATGGAGCTTTGATTGAGAGGTAGCGCATCATGTAAGATTAGTTGTTCTCTGCACTGATATATCGCAGTGACACGTCAACACCGGGTAGATGATCGTAAATATAATCGCAATTCAAACGTGATGTTCTGCGTGCTATGAAGCAATATTGGAACGTTCCCAAATTAACGTAATAATTTAATGATGCAGAAAGGGAATACGGGCTACAGTGTGTGGAAATAGTGTTTTAAAGCCCACTGCAGAATGCTGTGCTGACCGTCAAGTCTCCTCCCAGGTTAAACAAGGATACAGATAAATTGCATCAGCAAGCTGCTTGTGTATAAAAGAACCCGAGCGCATTTCAGACTGGTGTGCTCTCTATGGCCACAGATTTCGGAATAAAGTCACACTCGGACACAGTGAAACGTTTCATGCATTTTGATGTGTGTATTTAAAAAAAAAAAATAAATAAATCATTGATGGTGAAGTTTTAATGAACCAAAATATGTCACAGTTTATCTGCATCGTTTATATCCTTCAGTTCTTGGTATTTAAAGTGTTAAATACTACATTTAAATACTACGCCTGACTGTGAATTACTACAGGACTGTCAGGGTAGCTGACAGCTCAGGAACATTGTTGAGTATTTTTTTCTGCCTTGACTCAATAATTATGTGGGTTTTTATTTTTTTTAAAAACTCATATGCATTATACATTTAAAGAAAAATCTTTAGGTAAAAACTACAAAGAAAAATCATTTGGATTCAGAAATAATTTAACTTTACTGTTTAAACTGTCTATTTCCACACCGATGCTAAGACAGACCCCTGCCACTTATCATTTTCACTGGTTCTTTTCTTTTTGCCTTCTGCTGCTTTCTTGTCTCGACTCTATGATGAAATATGGCACTGGGTGAAAGTTGGGAATCCTTCGGTGATGTATGCTTTTCATGGGCAGATCTAGTTTGACCCTTGCTGTCAGGCTTGATTGGACATGTACAAATTTTTGCACTGTGTGTGTGTGTGTGTGTGTGTGTGTGTGTGTGTGTGTGTGTGTGTGTTTCGAGTTTCTTACAGCTCCGATCAAACACATGGCTGACAACACAGTGAGAAAGAGAAGAAACAAAGTTCTTTTCTTCTTTTCACCCAAGGGATGTTATGCTTTAAAGTGTTCAGTAATGTAGGCCACAGAATCAGCAGTTACCGGTAATACTGCATGGACAGGTCATTTGTCATTGTGCATTTTTGTAAATCTATAATGCAAAACTTTTCGACAGGAGAAAATACTAAATTATCCTCATTATACACCACTTCTACAAGCAACCAGCAGAGTGGCACAGCTGGACTGTGGAGAGTCGAGAACCTTTCTGAATTAAATTATAGAGAATAACTTCAGGTATATTATTAGATGGGACGCTGCGGCAGTTTCTCGGGATAAGTTGCACAGAAACACTGTGTACAATTTTCAATATACATGAAATTCTGCATGCTTTCTTGATAAAGCAAAATTGAGACACCGTTTTACTGCAGGACGGCTCCATTTTTACATAAAGCAGTTATTGTGCAAAAACCAATCCGATGGAAATGAACTAGAACCAGGGCACACGGTTAGTACGTTCGCCTCACACCTCCAGGGTCGGGGGTTTGATTTCCACCGTGGCCCTGTGTGTGCGGAGTTTGCATGTTCTCCCCGTGCTGTGGGGGTTTTCTCTGGGTACTCCGGTTTCCTCCTCCAGTCCACAGACATGTCTGGTAGGCTGATTGGTGTGTCCAAAGTGAATGAATGAGTGTGTATGGATGTGACCACTCATTCATGTGTATTTGACTGTTTACACAATACTGAATCACACTGTATGACACCGCGTTTGTTATACACCTCTAAATTATATTATATTAAGTCGCGATTAAACAAAAGTCGAACATTCTGTCATGGCCCTACTTCCGATGGAAAGCAGTTCCTGTAATGTTGAGAGTAATCAATGCCACCGTGTCCAGTAAACGCAAGGAGGGTCAATAAAGAACTGTGATCTAATGCCGGATAATCACATTTTATAAGACCAAACCATTCCTGATTCAGAAATGGAGCTTTAAGCATCGGTCCAAACTTAATCTGATTAAATACAGAGGGCCGAATCAGAGCTCAATGTGTCCTACTGCAATTTATGATCTTACCCTTGTGCAACCCAAACGGTTTATTTACCATTTCTACTTGCTAAATTCTAAAACTACAGCACCGTCAAAAGAGCACACAATTATGAGCATAAGGTATATATTACTATACTAAGCCTACACCCTGTGACAAAATGTTAGGGTGAACTCATATTCAGAGATTTATTGTCTCAGCTTTCTTGTTATTAAGCAGACAAAATACTCCCATCACACGGTACATTTCTGAAAGTGGTGACTATTTAGCATTTACATGGTAAATGGTGCACTAATATAGCGCTTTTATCCAAAGCGCTTTACGCGGTGTCTAATTCACACACACACACACACACACACACACACACCAACGGTAGCAGAGCTGACATGCAAGGCACTAACTTGCCATCGGGAGCAACTCGGGGTTCAGTGTCTCGCCCAAGGACACTTCGGCATGTGGAGTCACGTGGGCCGGGAATCGAACCGCCAACCCTACGATTAGTGGACAACCTGCTCTACCACCTGATCCACAGCCGCAATCCTAAAGAAGCATATCCTTTTGTCAAATCTGACTTAAAACAATTTTTTTTATGACGTTTGGTAATGTGAGACACATTTTCACTGATTTAGGCCTTTACTTTCATCCACAATGACAGGTTTCAAATATTACTTATTTGTTATGTGTACAGTTGTTATAGCATCAGTACACCAAATCCCAATGACAGGAATTAATTGGAAAAAAAAAAAAAAGAGTTCTGCGACTTCAACATAGTCTTATATTGTACACAGTAGTAGCATGACTACATGTAAAGATGCTGGCCTTTGTAACATTCCATACTTCATTTACTATAGCAATAGCAACAATACGAGGGTTTAGAAAATCTGTAATATTTAAAAAATTCATAACTAAAAAAAAAAAAAAATAGAAATACCATAAACATCTAAAATGATAGAAATGCAGTACACAAAGTAAAAATCTCTCTATACTCAGTAGCAAGCCTCAGGAACATTCACTCTCTTCCATCTACCATCCATCTATACTTCATAAAAATAATATTTAATGCGCATAAAGTCAGTGCATCATTTCGCCACGGTTGTGCGGTGTTTCATGTGTTTATTAATACATCCATTATATATCTTCACTATTGCTCTCAGCACTTGAAAAGGATTCAATTATTTAAAAAAAATATGCACATGATTTAATCATATTTTGTTAAAATATATTAGTCTTGACAATTTTATAACCTAACAAAACGTTTGCAGTCGACTCCATGTTTGATGCCGATCAAAGCCCTTAATATGCAGTCACGAATAAAAGCAGGGTATTTCTATTAAGCAGTTCCACTGCGAGGACTCGGTAACATAAGTGTTGACTTTCACTCATCAGGCCAGAAAATAAATCCTGCTAAGTTAAACTGTCCTAATTTACCTGACGTTCTAATATACTGTACCTGAATTTATAATAATTAGCCAGCAAGGTAAGCTAGCGAGCTAAGCATAGCCACAACTGGCAAGTCTTTCCATTTACCATGATTAATGGCCTCTCCTTGTGGCTGCATCCTGAACAACATGCTACATTGCTGAATATATTAAAATAGCACCACTACAAGTTTGGCATACTATTTAGTCACTATTGAAAGAGTGACACACACTTGTCGACTTATTGACTCGTGCTTCAAAAACGTGCTTCAACCCCATTATCAAATCCCTACCACCACTATTCACATCACGCAATACTCTTCCTCTTATTCGCTACATCCCACGTCACAATCTCGCACATCTACAGTGAAAGTGAGGACTATAATTTCTGCGGTGTGTGTGTGTGTGTGTGTGTGTGTTTGTTTTCATAGCCAAGAGTCTGGAGGGAATTTGGTTGGCGCGCTTCCCGTTGAGCAAGGGGTCACGTGGAGGAGGTCACTGGAGAGCTAGAGAGATCAGTCAGGTTTCTACACAATCACACAATAATTGGAGAGATTCGGTTCTCTCCTATGAGTCTATTGAGGCCCATAATGCAATGCAGCTACTGGCGGCAGACATCAGACAAAATGTGTGTGTGTGTGTGTGTGTGTGTGTTGCCTTTGCAGCTTTACAGAAGAAAAAGCCAACAATGAAAAAATAAAGGATTGTAAACTATTTCTGAGATGACTGTCATATTAATGAATATTCAAAACGTTTACAGTTTATTCGAGCTAGCTGTATAACAAAAAAAACTAACCTGACAGAATATCTGAGGAAACGTTACCTCTCTGAATGCAATCATAATAATACATTTGAGGATTGGGTGTGTACTCAAAAACGTTTGAGTATCATGAACATTGACGTTTTTTTTTGTTTTTGTTGTTGTTTTAAACCACATTTATTATATTAGCTTTTTGTGTTCTGTGATAGCCTTAGGAGGTAAAAAGCAATATCATAAGACTGATGTTATGGTGTTTATGAAAAATAGCTGATATTTCATTAAAAAAAAAAAGTAAAACTAGGAGAAAATGATGCACAATGTGTATTTCAGGCCAGGGAGGGCTTGATGATGTCACGTCACAGAGGTAATGGAGGTTAGGACAGATGCAGGTGGAGTAAAAGACGTTTATTAGAGAGAGAGAGAGGCAGACGAATCCAAAACGGTAATCCAAAGCGTGGTCTAATAACAGGCAAAAGGTCAGGCGATATACAAACAGGCATAAACTGGGCGAGGCTAGAATCGAAAACGAGAAACAATGAACAACCGCTTAGTAATGAGATAAACTCAATACTACGCAATGTGCACAGAGACATAATCATGGGTTAAACACGGGACAGCTGATGAAAACAATGATGACACACATTCGGAAAACAAACAATGACACGACAGGGGCGGAGTCAGAACATAACCATTACAAAAGCAGGTGTCCAGCGTAAACAAAGTCAATCTATCGAAGTCCGAAAAGCGTGCGTTCGCTACGGGCTCGCGCCCCTGGCTCGTGCACGAGCATGCGCTTCGGTTTTCCGAGCACGGTAGAAACTCGGTTATTAAGATTCGGTCTCAGTGGTTAGAGTCGAAGCTCTTTTGTCAACCGGTTTGAATGTAAAGTGCTACTTTAAATGTATCCTTATGTTCTAACTTAACACATACATACCCCTGAGTAGTTACATCTTCTGCCATAACAAAACTACGCGATTTTATTAAAAGTGCAACCATGTGCAGAGTCAAAACAACATTTAAGCCAACTATAAATGCATTGTTTTCTTTTTATTTTGTAAAGAGGATCATGATTTCTTCATATTGGTGTTTTTTTTCCTTTGTTGCCCAATCATCATTGGACGAGGCCATCTTAAAGAAATACACTTGAATGTCCGATATAAACAGGATATAAACAGTCCCATATAAACACCTTCGATAAAATGAATTAATAGGAGACTTGCAGTGTAATTTGCATGCATAGATTTTGCCATCAGATTTGACTATATGCAACAATGGTGAATAAGAGCCACTGAGATTATAGGCAAGGTACAGTGGTGCTTGACAGTTTGTGAACTCTTTAGAACTTTCTATAGTTCTGCATAAATATGACCGAAAACACACACACACCTTCCTCTCCTGAAGTCTGCTACTCACGTCATACAGCAATGAATAATAATACAGAATAACACAAAAGAACGCACACACACACACACACATATATATATACACACACACACATATACACACACACATACATGTCATATATCAAGGAGGTAACTCTGGACTTCATTTCCCAGCATCCACTGCACCATATTACATCACTGTCTAGCTTCACCTTTGTCCCTGTACCATGTTTTGTTTCCTAGTTTATGTTTAGCCTTGACCACAGTATTCTGCCTAGTTGTCTTTGTTTTGTTGTTTGTTTGTTTATTAAATGTTTGGAGATCTGCACTTGCTTCCGTATCCTTCTTTGTAATGTGACATTTTTTATATATACACACATATTATATTATATTAATGGTTCTTGAAAGGTTGTGAATTTTCTACATTTATGCATAAATATGACCTAAAACATCATTAGATTTTCACAAAAGCCCTGAAAGTAGATAAAGAGAGCCTTATTACACAAATGAAACAAAAATATCATACTTGGTTTATTTATTGTGAAAACCTGATTATGTTTAAGGTCATATTTACGAGGCATATAGGAAATTTTAAAGGGTTCACAAACTTTCAAGCACCACTGTACATCACAGATTATTTGAAATAACTGTTAATATAATGCGATATTTTATCGTTATGTTGAGAATATCAAAAGGGTATAAATACCATTATATCGTTCATTCATCTTCATTGACTGCTTTACACCCGGGATTGGGATGCCAATCCAAATACATGGATCCTTTAAGTTAATTTATTGTAAAGCAGAATACATTTGGATTTTGTTCATCTATGGTTAAAATAAAGACTAACTCGATCTTGAATAAAATTTGTTACACTGAAGAAGATAGGAGCTGCTTCCCCGAGTTACGATCATACTTGTAGTACTTCCTGCTCATGTCCAACTGTGTTACTGATTGGTTGACTGTAGATCAAAACATTTCCTCACCATCACTTTACGAATTACTTCTTACGATGCCTCGTAGGTGTCTGGTGCAAAGAAACGCTAGCTTTACATTAACTTCTTTCAACTTTACATTATTATGTTCTGCAGGTGCGACTGGCTGCTGACGGTTATGATCTTAAATCCCAGGACTGCCAGAGAGCCACTGCTGCACTTGCAAGTGCTTAGATTGGATTTTGCCTCACTTGTAAGTCACTTTAGATTGAAGTGTCTGCCAAATGAATAACTGCAAATGTCACACCATGTTTGACTCATTCCTCAAAGTTTATTCCATAACAGAGCTTTCGGTCTCAATAGCCTTAAGCTTCACTACAATTGACCCAGCCCGCTCACACAGCTGAAACATGTTCTGGCAGGTACGGACGACTATAAATAAACAGAAGATTGATTTATGAGCTACTAAAGTTCAGTAAATTAAACAAATATGCATCATTTCATTATTGAGTAAAGATAGTTTTTTATCATTATAAAGCTCTATCTGCTAAGGTATGTGAGTAACTATAATACAAAAAGTGGAATGGATTTTTTTTTAAAAAAATCTGATATACTGAATACACCATAAAGCAGTATATTTTACTAAATAAAATGTCACATCATCCGTTATAGTTATTGATTTTACACTTGCACCACTGAACAACTTAGTATCAATTTAGTTTTTTTCTATGCGGTACTTATAATGGAAAGAGAGTAAAGAGAGCCATAAGTTAATATCAGTATTAAGCACATCCTAAATAGCATGGCATGAAGCATGAGGCATTGAAAATCTTGGTTATTTTTCACAGAGGCGGAAGTGATTTGTATTCCCCGATCGCTACCGGTAGCCTTGGCATTTTTGTGAACTGCAGATTAAATTCTTGGAAGCTGGCTTTAATTTTGAAGCCAATAGATCTTATAAATATTTCATCGCCTGTACTCTCCAACACGACTGTGAGTGCTCAGCTGCTGTTTTCTCAAGGCTCATGAGGGTGTAGGGGTTTGGCATCGGCTTGCCAGCCTTCCCTATCTACCAATAAGCCGTGATCTGACTTAGTAATGAACGGCGAACTCCATCGGCACTTGGGCAGGGGAATCAAAACAGTCATTTCTAAATAGGGGGTAAACATGATATTATAAATTCCCGGTATATTATCCAGGCAACCCAATGTCACAGCTTTAAATGGTTGCTACAGCTTCATATTTCCAAAAAGAGTAACATTAAAGGCTTTTTAACTCTTTAAAGCTGGGTGCATACTACAAGACGTCAAATTTTGAAAAGAAAATCACCATGCAATTAACATCTTTTGATCACACACACACACACACACACACACACATATATATATATATATATATATATATATATATATATATATATATATATATATATAGAGAGAGAGAGAGAGAGAGAGAGAGAGAGAGAGAGAGAGAGAGTGCCCTCCACTTGGTAAATATGAGCAAAGAAGGCTGTGAAAAATTGTCTTTATTGTTTAACCTTTTGATCTTTTGTTAAAAAAAATTCACATAAATAATCTCATGGACATAAGACACAACACAGGTTTATCAAAAAAAATATCTTTGTTAAATATAGGTGTGCAACAATTATTGGCACCCCTATGAATTCATATGAGTAAAATATATTTGAAGTGTATTCCCACTGATATTTTATATTTTTTTAGTACACCTGGGTGACTAGGAACAGGAAATTGATCAACCATGACTTCCTGTTTCACAGGAGTATAAATATGAGGTAACACATAGGCCAAATTCCCTTAGTCATTCATAACAATGGGTAAGAGCGAGGAATGTAGCTGTGATGTGCAGCAAAAGGTTGTTGAGCTTCACACAATGGGAAGCGTCTATAAGAAAATAGCACAAGCATTGAAAACGCCCGTTTCACCATCAGGGCAATAATTAAGAAGCTCCAGTCCACTGGAGATGTTATGAATCGACCTGGAATTGGACGTGTGTCTGTATCGTCTCAACGCACTGTGAAGAGGACGGTTCGAGTGGATAAAACATCTCCAAGGATCACAGCTGGAGAACTGCAGAAGTTAGTCGTGTCTTGGGGTCAGAAAGTCTCCAAAACTACAATCTGAAGTCACCGACATCACCACAAGCTGTTTGGAAGGGGTTCAAGAAAAAAGCCTCTACTCTCATCCAAAAACACACTCGAGCGTCTTCAGTGTGCAGACACTACTGGAACTTCAAATGGGATCGGGTTCTACGGTCAGATGAAACCAGAATAGAGCTTTTTGGTAATAAACACAGAGGTGGTTTTGGAGCACACAGAGAGGTAGCCGTATGGAAAAGTCCCTCATGTCCACGGTTAAATATGGAGGAGGATCTTTAATGTTTTGGGGCTGTTTTTCTGCAGAGGACCTGGACATTTTGTTAGGACACATGGCATCATGGACTCCATCAAATATCAACAGATATTAAATGAAACGCTGACTGCCTCTGACAGAAAGATTCAAATGGGCCGTGGTTGGATCTTCCAGCAGGACAATGATCCAAAACATCATCAACATCAACACAGAAATGTTTTACTGACCACAAAATCAAGCTCCTGCCCTGACCATCCCAGTCCCCTGACCTGAACCCCATAGAAACCCTGTGTGGTGAACTGAAGAGGAGAGTCCACCAGAAGGATCTGGAGAGACTCTCTATGGATGAATGATCTCACATCCCTTGCCATGTATTCTCCAACCTCGTCAGGCATTATAGGAGAAGACTCAGAGCTGAGGTGATCAGGAGCAGCTGCCTTTCCTTTACTTGTCAACAGCAGTTCTCACCTCTACTTCTGACATGATGAATGGTGCAGACAAGATTAGCAGGTCAGGGACAAGGGTAGCAAAGTGGTGCTTTATTCTGTACTGCATATCACAGACAGTGTTCAGAAAGAATCTTAAGGATAAGAGTAGCTGTTTTAGTAGGAAAACATGACAAAAATAAAGCTCCTAAATAAAAAATTAAATCTCCTAAACCTGTGAAAATATTCCAGAGAACTCCTAAGTCACTAAGGCCAAATCACAAACATTACTGAACATTTGCTGCTGGCGATTAACACCACAATCAAGCTTCATGTGTTGGATATGCGTGAGATCATATTACAACAAAACAGTTTATATAAAATAGGGTGGGGTGGGGGGTGATTTCATATTACACAGAAAGAAAAATCCAAAAGCTGTCACGTATGTGTTCTTTTAAATGTCTAACAACTACAAAGTCATGGATATACTACACTGTAATCTGCTACATGAAGAATGTAAAAAAATCTATATTTAAATTAAATGCAATTAGCCAAAATTAAACGTGACGTATTAAACGTCACGTCACAACATCAATGATATATGCAGAATATTTATTTACGAGGAGAGCTTATTGTTACGGACCTACGTTTGGTCAATGACGTGAATTTTCAGTTATACTCTGAACATACAGCAACACAGTGAACGTGAGGCCATCCAAAGAATTACATTCTACACTGAAAGAGTCGAATGAACTCCTCACAAACTATAGACAAACACCATTTTGACTGCAGGTTAAGTTCTGAGCTGTCTGTTGTTATGTCGAGATGTTGTTATGTTATCCGCTCTCGCAGGACGTAGTTTGGCAGCCAGGTTAAAATCCCCCCCCCGGAGATCACCTTTGCTTAAGAGATGATGCAGAGTTAGGATAAGAATTCAGAACTGAGGAAATCTATATAGAAAGTTCACATATAGCAGTGCATGTGTTAACGTGTGGATGTGTTCAAATAGTGATTAAAATGGCGGCGCCAAAATGAAATGGGTCTGTGAATTACACTGCGAGTTTACATTACATTGGAGAGAACATGTTCAGTGCACCTCTGGATGATTCATTATTAAACAAATACTACTGCATATGGACTTGAAAGACGGACAACCGGTCACTCAGTGGAGGGTGAAATCCAGCGGGGATATCCTTGAATCTGGGATTAGCCGATCCGTCCATGTTGGGATGATCTAGAGATTATGTCGGGGACAACCTGCACTCTCGGGACTGCTTTATCATGTCATTGGTGATTTGCATAAAGTTGAGAAAGTCTTAATTCAAATGTCATTATTGTTATTGTCAGAATTTTGCATTTTGGTTTATAACAGCTGGTTGCTCCGTTCTGCTTCTGGAAAAAACGCTTTACAATGCCTCCAGAAAGTATTCACCCCCTTGTGTCTCACTGTATGTTTGCACAAGAAATGTCACTGACTTTGGGAGGTCTTACAACTAAAATGTCTCCTGCAGTCATGAAAATCAAGGAACTGCCAGTGAAGCTTTGATGAAGTTGTTAGGAGGAAATAAAATGGAGAAGGCTAGTAAAAAACATCTGCAAAGTTTTGAACCGTCTTAGGAGCACTGTGAAATGCACTATAACAAAGCAGAAAAGTATGGCATCCTCCAAACACTACAAAGATCAGGCCAGACTGAGTACTCGGTCAAGAAGGCAAGACTCGTCAGAGAAGTGTCCGAGGGTCCAATTACAACACTGAAAGGGTTACAGAGCTCGCTCAGAGCTGAAATAGGAGAAACTATTCAGACATCAACAATATCAATAGTTTTTCAGATACGGCCAAAAGGTAGCCACTTATTAAAAAAAAAAAAAAAAAAAAAAAAGGCCGTGTTAGAAAATCTGAGAGCTTTTGGAAAAGATATTTTGCAGTTTGATTAGACTAAAGCTGAGCCATTTGATCTAAAACCACAGAATAATGTTTGGCACAAACCAAATGCAGCTTAACACCCAGGTAATAGCGTTTCTGTGAAGCATGATGGTGGTAGCATCATGCTGTAGGGTTGCTTCTCAGCAGGAGGAACTGGAAAGTTTGTTGCATTACAGGCAAGATGGACTGAGCAAAATATTAGCAAATTGTTGAGGAGGACCTGATCCAGTCAGCCAGACTGCTGCATTTAGGGAGAAAATATAGCCAAAGAACAGGGCCAAAGCACAGGACAAAAATGACAAAAGTAATGAACTGGGGGGGGAGGGGGGGGGGGTTGTGTTTTGGAACGGCTGATTCAAAGCCCAGACTTACAGCCAATTAAAAAAAATTGTGAAATGACATTAAAAAAAAATGTTGTCCACTAAATTCATGTAATTTGTCAGGGTTGGAGAACATTTCCATTGAGGAGAGGAAGCACACGTGCAAAGCTCATATAGACACATCAGAAACAGCTCACATCTGTAACTGCTGCAAAATGACAATTCACACCGAAGGGGTGAATAATTATGCAATTTTTAGAATTTTTTATTTTCAAATCATTCGGATATTCTGAATGCGTGCGTGTGTGTGTGTGTGTGTGTGTGTGTACTTATAGCTGTATGTACTATGTGCATACTTGTATCTGTAGGTGTGATTTATGCGTGTAAACTTTCAGTCACTAGCTTAGTGTTTAAGATTCTCTTCAAGTTACTGGAAGGTTCCGAGTTCAGATCGTATCAGCGCTACACTGCCGCTATGGTGTCCATGAGCAAATGTTTGGCTTTATGCATGGATTTGATTCTGTCTCACTTATAAGTCACTTTGAATAAAAGCGTCTGCCAAGTGAATAAAAGCAGCCACTCTTCCATCTGACAAACACTTACGAATCAGCTTCCACTTATGATTTCGAATGATTTTCGCACCAGATGCCTTGTTTGTTGTTCTTGCCAAAGCTGATTCTGCTGGCAGCCTCAGACCACGGAGAGCACATACTAGTACACATTTTCATATCAAAGTCGTAAGTGTGCAGTCTCTCTGATCGCATATGTGTTTTAATGACAGTTTGGCAGAAGCTTCTCCGTCCCGGACCAGCACGACCGCAAAAAGTTGCAGACGAAAAGGCGACGAGAGGCGTACGTGTTTTATACGTTCTACTTACAGACGGCATATCTAAATAAATAAAACTATATTAAGGTAATTGTCTAAAGAACATCCAGTAAGCAGAAAGTAGGTGTGTGTCTGTATTTTATTTAGGCCACATATTTAATACATTGTGCTGCATTACTATTTTTGGCTCTCATGGCACAAATGGAGAAGCATGGCACACAGTGGCTGTTTTTCCCAGCATGCATTGCTAACGCAAAATAATTCCGTTAAGAGTTGCTTTGGTCGCCATTAATATTTGATACAAGCACTGAGTGTGTGTTATTAATGCTGCAGCCCAACAGTAACATTACGGTGAATTATTATTTTAATGTGACACATTGGCAATAAAGAAATGTTGTTCTTTTCTTTTTTTTTCTCCCTTCTTCTTCTCATTATTATTCTCCTAGCAGATGTTTACAGTAGACTTGTGCATACTTTCACCTTTTCATCAGTCTCACACGGTGCTTGTCAGCATTCTTTGAACATCAAATTAATTGGGTAAGGCTTTAATGAGAACAAAATCGTCCAAACAACATCAGCATGTACAGCATTGCTCGGTCTGCTGCAGAAGTCGGTACGTCCTCGTTTAATTTGTAGCAATGCAGAAATGTAGTTCAATCGACACGTTGGCCAAAAAACGTCATTTATACACAGCGTCTACTTACTGTAAGTGTAATCGGCTGTCTGTTTCTGAGGTTTGCTTTTTGCACTGGAGCTACGAGTCCGGTGTTCCTCCGAACAAGTAATGGAAGTCTCTCATTCCTAAAATCTGCCCCGTAAACACACAGCCAAATTTTCAGACAATTTTCATAACTTTGCTTTCAATTACCTTGACATGCTGCATAATCTCGTTTCAAAATATACGATTTTGTAAAATAGCAAGGGTAATCCATATGTAAAGACTTGTATTTAAGTCTAAAGTGGAACCACCAGCGACATTTCAGTTAACAGTGAGATTACTCAAGTAAAGTACTTTAAAGTGCTGCCTTTTTTTTGCCACGGGAAAAATCCAACATCATTCTTCAAATAGAAAAGAAAATGAAGTGCTGAACTGGTAAAAGTGCTGCATTTGCACTTGCACGCTTATTTAAGTCCCTATTTAAAAGCTCTGCCGGTGTAAATTGCGTCTCGGCACAAGGTGCGCTGTGCAAACACAGTTCAGTAGTTCAACGTCACTCATACCTTCTCTTCCCTTCCAGTGCTCTACCCTCTCGTCATCTCCTCCTGGTTAAAATCCCATCATCATCATCTTTAGGGCAGCAGGACCATTTTTCGGCTCGAACGAAGCGTTAGATGAAGGATCGAGTACGCATCACTGACGAATTCAAAGCCACAAGTCACTTTCTGCTGCCGTGGGTGGTCACAAAGGACGGCACATCCCCAAAACAGATTATGTCCAAGTCTCACCCTTTCTTTAGAAGATAATCTCACCTGGATACTATAGACTTGTATATAAGAACTGCTGCTGTAATCATAAAGACTACAAAGCTCATACTGGACATCCTTTCATCACATAGTGAAAAATATCAAGAATAATGATTTACAATCTGTCGTTACTATCAGGTGTCGCCCAGAAGAGCATGGCTTCCCTTTGGAGTCTGGTTGCTCTCAGGGTTTCTTCATGTTGCGGAGTTTTACTTGATACTTTGTCATCTCTGGCTTGCTCATTAGGGATCTAAATCTACATCCAGATTTCTGTACAGCTGCGTTAATGTTTACTGTTGAACACAGTATGCAATACAAACAAACAAACAAACAAACAAAAAATTAGTTGAATTACAAGAAAATTCATTGTAATTTCACAAATGTCATTTTGGAAGAAAAAAAAAATGGGTGCAAAAATCCCTCAAAATAATTAAATAATATTAATAATTATACTAAGTAAATATTTTTTCTTCAAAATAACAACAGTATGCTGAATTGAGTCACTCACACTTCACTAAGTAGTTAGCATTTTGGTTAGTTAACAATCATGCTAACAATTGTATATATAGTTTTTTTTCTGTGGTATACAACCGCTAAAAAAAATAACATTTGTGATGGTAAACTTGCCCATGCTAGCCCCGTGCCTTTGTTATTTAAAGCAGCTGACTGGACATGAGCAGCGCTCACACTATGAATAGCAGAAGCATTATTTTAAGATGTGAAAGCTGGTATGTAGGTTAATTCCCTCTGTGTCGTCTACTCCACTTCAAAGCTCTTTCCTTTTTTTATTAGGCTCCATCGTCTTCGTTTCAGGGTCGAACAATTCAATTAGAGATGGAAAAATTAAAAAAACAATCGGAAACCTGACTAGACAAGTGCTCAAGCGATAATCCATCAAGACAACACAATAAATTCCAGAGTAAACTTTCATGTTTGTTCGGGGGTTTTGTTCTTTTTTTTTTTTTTTTTGGACTTCTTTAATTGTATTTTTTCAGCAAGTAAATCCAAAGTACTACAATTCTTCCACAAATCATTTAGCATTTTGTGACTGATTGCAGTGGCAGAGTGTGTGTGTGTGTGTGTGTGTGTGCGTGTGTGTGTGTGTGTGTGTGTGTGTGTGTGTGTGTGTGTGGGGAAACTGTAGTTCAACAGGTTAACAGTAAGGAATTACAGTCTACAGAGATAGACAGATGACCGGCGATCATTTCAGAGCTTGAGACTTGCGCACCGTCGCTAAAGCAAGCTAGCTAAGTATGAAGAACTCACAGTAACTTTGGGAAATACACTATATGACGCTGTCACCACACCATAACCTCAAATGAACACATTGTCAGAAGTCAAAAAAGATGCTAGCCAGACTCCGTTAGCGACTTTTATCTCACCGAAGCATACATGCAAAGCTCGAGCTGAGAGAAGACAGCTAACAGCCGAAATATTCGGTTGTTTTGTCGTAGGTGAACTAACGACAGGCTCGGGGTGAACACTTATCTTATATGTAAGCGGTAAGATGGAGATAAAAACAGATTTTCAAATATAACCGCTACTGTAGCAGATGCGTTTGTGTCTTTCTGTGGCTACACGCTAAACAGTGTGTCAGTACAGCACACCGCCTGTCACAAACTCCCTCAGTGAGCGTCGCAGTTCCCGGTGTGAGTGCTGTAAGCTTGTCATTTATTATCAGCTCGCCACATGATTTTGTTATCGTTTTGGCTTTGTTTTCTCCTCCCTTGTAAGTACCTTCTTCTCCTCCTCATTATTTCAGTATATTAACCATGTCACCCGTACCTAGTTATTAGTTAATCATACAGTGTCTATATTTCCGAGTTATGTTCTTGGTCATGTGTGTGTTCTTGTTTTTTGCTTTTCGCCTGTCTCATGTTACCTCACATGATTTCTTAGTATTCTAGTTTCATTACTTTTATTATTAAAACCTTGTGTCCAGTTTCCAGCATCTCCTTGCGTTGACTCATCACACGGCGTAAACTCTGAGCACAGTGCCACCATTTCCAGCTTGCGATCAAAGCTGCCTGTAAATCACCAAGCGTTAAAAGGCCTGAAGTAAAACAAGGCAGCCGTTTTATATTTTTATCTATCATTTGTAATTAAAGTGTTTTGTCGAGGTTTTGTTCTGCTCATCTGTTTAGTTTAACCCACAATGTTACAGATCCTAGTGCAGTATAAGATTTTGCTAAAAAAAAAAATTTTTTTTGCCAGATATCAGAAACATGAAAACTTTCCCATTTGTACATAAATAAAAACTAATCTGATTAATAAGATTGATGATGATACTGCCTCTTTCCTCCATGTAGCACTATTGCTAACGTTTGTTCTGGTTGGAAATGCAGGGGAGAATGAGAAACAGTGGGGAACAGAGAAACACAAAAATACCCAGACAGGTGGAAAATAGTTTGAGAAAACAGCGGGTGGTTGCCAGAATAATTTTTGCGGGTGTGTCTTGGTACCAGCGAGTGTAAACTCAGCTGAGGTCTTTTATCCTCAAAGACAACGATCTGGTAGCAAATCTCTGAAGAAAAATTTTACACTTCATTCACATCGCTAACGGAAACAAATGACAAATCTGCCGTGATCTGTGAAGGATGAACGCATCCGAATGACACTCTAAATACCGGCCTATTTAATGAGTACGTCTCAATCCCACTTGACACACAATGGTTTAAAACCAGCATTTCTTAACCCATACCCCCCCCCCTCCCCCACCTTTTTTTTTTTTTTTTTTTTTTTGCTTATAGTAACAGCTGCTTTGGCTCATGAAGAACTTGATAATTAATTGTGATGATTTAACGGCATTAGTGATATAATTCTCAGCTCAACCCTGATCTTTTCACTGTTGATTTATTCACATATTAGATTTGAGCTCTCCGACCATCACGACCCGCTGTCCCTGGTCCATCACTTTGAATATGCAGTAGGGCAATGCATAGAATCCTGCAGATACAGGTCAAGAGCTTCCGTTAACATTCACTCCAGCATGGGGCAACATATGATCTCAATGATTTTGAAAATTGCATGGTTGCTGGCTAGTTTGAGTAATTCAGAGACTGCTGTTCTCCTGGGATATTCACACACACACACACACACACACACACACACACACACACACACACACACACACACACACACACACACACAACAGTCTACAGAGTTTAGACATAATGATGTGAAAAAATGTCTACGGAGTATTCTGTGGGTGTAACTGTTGATGTTGGTGATGAGAGAGGTCAAAGGAGAATGGCCAGATATATATATATATATAATTAGAACAGCAATTAGAGCAGCAGTGTCCTCCACTAATATCGGCACCCTTGGTAAATATGAGCAAAGAAGGCTGTGAAAAATTGTCTTTATTGTTTAACCTTTTGATCAGCTATCTGTACTTTACTTAAGTAGAATTAATAGTGGATACTTTAGATTTTTACTCCAATACATTTTGCAGCAAATATCTATACTTTCTACTCCACTACATTTCTATAATGCATTCTGTTACATATTATGATCCCCCCCTTTTTTTTGCCGATATGTATACATTTAAGAATAGGGAGAGCGTTGCTGGTCCACTAAAGTTTAAACCAAGTAAGTACGATTCCTTCTTCAACGAGAGCAGAGTGCGCCTTTTACAGCAGCAGGAGCCTGACACTCAAAAAAATGGATTCGGAAGAAGCAATCTCTCAGCCATCTGATATGTGCCACCCATGGCCCTATTCAAAAGAGTTATTTGAGATAACAGGTTCTGAGAACGACTCGGAGATTTCGGTGCATTCTTCGTCTCCCTCGAAAACACAAGTTGCTGGCTTTCAAGAATTCGCATTCAAATTTGAAGAGACATGTTGTGGTAGAATGTTTTTTCATGTAAAAGTTAATGTGGCAAGAATATCCGTACAGACGTTACAGAAAGGAAAGGTTTAAAACTACTAATACTCACTAGCGGTGTTTAGCTGTGTTTAAATTCTCATTTCAAATTCATTCATTCTCATTTTCTCATTCTAAGATCTACCGTCGCCTTAATTAGGCTCAGATCATCGTTCCTGCATGGCATGCAAATCCAGTGCCTATTCCCAGGTTGTTTAGTAGTGTGTTGGATTTGTTTTCTATACTGCAGTCAACAGAACACAATCATTTGCATTAGATGGCTATTTTACAGTTAAATAAATCTTTTTAAAAAGGTATAACCAGGCTTCTTTGTTGTTTTTGTTTAATGGCGTTTAACTCTTCAGGTCAAACCTGCGGGATAACTCGTCCTCTGCTGAACTGTAAGTCCGAGCGTGAACTGTGCCACAGAGGGTAAACATAAGTTCAACAACCTTTCCAATAATCAAAAGAGATTGCTTGCAAGTATTACCAGTAGCATCATCTTTAGCATTCTTTATTAAAATGGCACAGCCCATACTATGTTTTAATTAAAATAGAGATAGATGTAATGGACAACCCATTAGGCAAGTACCATCCATCCATCCATCCATCTTCTATACTGCTTATCCTTTTCAGCATCACGGGGAAACCTGGAGTCTATCCCAGGGAGCATGGCGGGGTACACCCTGGACCGGGTGCCAATCCATCGCAGGGCACAATCACACACTCACACTCCCATTCATACACTACGAACACTTCAGACACGCCAAGCAGCCTACCATGCATGTCTTTGGACTGGGGGAGGAAACCGGAGTACCCGGAGGAAACCCCCACAGCACGGGGAGAACATGCAAACTCCACACACACACACACACACACACACACACACACACACACACACACACACACACACACACAGGGCCACGGTGGGAATCAAACCCGAGCCCCAGACCCTGGAGGTGTGAGGCGAACAGGCGAACATGCTAACCACTAAGCCACCATGCGCCCCTTAGGCCTACTTACTTTTACTTAAACAAGGTGGTTAACGTGGTACTTCTACTTTTACTAGAGTACATTGTTCTCTGGTTATTTGTACTTTTACTTAAGTACCAAGTTTGAGTACTTCCTCCACCACTGCTCAAACTACCCAAAACACTTGTCCTCCTGGAAGCGCACGCAAAATACTATTGATACCACACTATCCGAAACCATATCCGTAAGTGTGTGACATCACTGAACAACTGAATGGAGCTTGAAGCGACATGGAAAGGAGCTTGATATGGATCAAAGAAATTAATTTGGGTCAGAGGACTTTCATTAGTTCTTAGCAACATTAGTCTTGTAGCTCCAATGCAACCCTAAAGAAGCAGATGTGTCTTGGTTGATGAACTAATTTGCCCCATTTCAACTGGGAAACCAAATCATATTGATTCACATAAGATGAAACTGACACTCTGCACTACCCAATCTAATGAAACATCCAATTTGCTAACTGTGTGACTAAGCCTCTCCGCACCTGCAGTGATAAATAATTGATTAAACAGCGTCTGGTGATTGAAACCCTCTGGTTATGACACATTTTATTAAATCATTTTCTTTATGAAAATGTAACAAAGTAACTGTAATGAAAACATCACAAATAAAAATCAAAACACGAGAAATTCCAGAAAAAGCATTTTGGTTTGTAGTGTGGAAAATAAGAAGGCGTGATAAATACGAATTGTCACAGATTGTTTGGAATAAACAAGTGTGTGTTAAAGTCACACCATCAGTGTATGATTGGCTGGTGCACATTTTATTAGCCATGATGAATAATAGATTAAATAGTGCCTTGTTACTGGAGCCCTCCTGTTAAGCGCTGGTTTTATGAGAACAGTTATCAGTGGAGTGGATCAGGTTGTCTTTGGAAGGAAGGAAGGAAGGAAGGAAGGAACTCACACAAGGAGAGCAGACTCAAGTCTTTATACATCACCTTGAATATCAGCAACATGACATGGTCTGTAAGCTCTGATTGAGAGTTCCACTTAAATCAGTAATAAAGTGCTGACCAGTGAAGGCGACAGGAGACTGAGGACCACAAACAAACAAGCGTCCGATACCATCACTAATTTGCAAATGATTCTTGATGAACACTCGAGATAAACGTCTCACTAACATGATCTTTTCTCTCGAGCACTTAAACAGTAAACTTTGCCATCACAACACCAACATGCATACCTCGATACTCATACTATGTTGAGTGTTGTAATATTAGCAGTGACACAATGCCCTGGTGTATGATTATCCTGGAAAACGTAAGGGGAAATGTATACTGGACAGACTATTGAAAATGCATAACAGATTATATAATAACAATTGTATGCAGTGCATTCATAAAAATGCACAGTCATATAATAAGCATATAAAAGAATGAAATAGCTTGCATGAAAACTCAGAACATGAACAGATTCAGATTCTTATGCTTTTTATTCTATTAAAAATATGGTAAGTCTATATCGTGTTGGTGATATCTGGGCGATGGCCACCCAAGAACAGTCATAAAAACTAAAAAAAAAATAAGTACACCCCGTGGGAATTGTTGGGGTTTTTTTGACATAGCAAACATTTGATCATCTTTGAAACTGTGCCTATTAATAAAGGTGATATACTTGATCAAAACTGCAAGAAAAGTATATTTTTCAATCATTTATATCGATAGATGTGATATTCTACTGTGAAAAAAGTAAGTACACCCTTGGCATCAGAAGTTAGTATTGCAGTCATACAGAGCCCTCCACTAATATTGGCAGCTTTGGTCCAATTCCAGGTCGATTCATAACATTTCCAGTCGACTGGAACTTTTCATTATTGCCCTGATGGTGGAACTGGGCATTTTGTTTGCAATTGTTTGAGATCCATGAGAGCAGGGTATTTTTGTGAATTTTTTAAACAAAAGATCAAAAGGTTAAACAATAAAGACAATTTTTCACAGCCTTCTTTGTTCACCAAGGGTGCCAACATTGGTAGAAGGCACTATAACGTCTGGTAGACGTTATAGTGCTGTATACAGTTTGCATAACTGTCCACATACTGTATTTTTCCATACAATATTCTTTCAGTTGTAAGATGTTTGAGGGTTTTCTTGCATGTTCTGCCCGTTTCACATCCCCCCACAACATCTCAATGGGATTCAAATCCAGGCTTTGACTCGGCCGTTCCATAACCCTCCATTTCTTCTTCTTGAGCCGTTCCTTGGTGGATTTGATTCTACAACTTTCGGACAGATGTCCTCACATTATCTTCAAGCACTCTGTGATATGATGCAGAATTCATAGCTGAATCAATGAATGCAAGCTGTCCAGTCCCTGAGGAAGTGAAGCAACCCCAAACCATAACATTTCCACCACCGTGCTTCACAGTTGGTATGAGGTGTTTCTCCTGAAAAGCTGTCTTTGGTCTGCACCAAACATGTCTGCTGTTACTGTAGGAAAACAACTCTATCTTTGATTCGTCTGTCCAGAGCAAATTATTCCAAAAGCTCTGGTCTTTGTCTATATGCTCATTGGAAAACTGTAGGCTTGCTCTAATGTTCTTTTTAGACAGCGAAGGCTTTTTCCTGACACGCCTCCCACGCAGGTCAAATTTGAGCAATCTCTTTCTGATTGTAGACACATACACTTTGAAACCAATAGCCGCGAGATTAACTCGCACATCCTGTGATACAATTTTGGGATTCTTGGGAGACTTCTTTTTTCATCAAACGGTCTGTTTTTGCACTGAATTTGCTGGGACAGTCAGTCCTACACAAATCTGCAGTCGTTTGAAATCTGTGCCGTTTCTAGATTATTTTCCTTACAGTGGAATGATGTGTTTCAAATAATTTGGATATCTTTTTAAATCCCTCGCCAGACTCTGAGGCACCCACAACCTTTTCTGTGAAGTCCTTATAAAACTCTTTAGATCTTGGCACCGCACACCTCAATAACAAAGGGAACACCAGAAAGTGGATAAGAGAGGGGTACACCTTGAACACCCCGATCTTCAACACCTGATTCTAATTTTATGGATTTGAAGGTGTTATAAATGTAGGGGTGTACTTACTTTTTCCATGTGACTAATCTGGTACTGCTTGTTCATTTAAATATGTCAATTATGTCAATTATATGTGCCATCTGATAGAGTATCACCTTTATTAATAGGCACTGTTTCAAAGGGGATCAAATGTTTGCTTGTCTAAATACAGGCATGTCAAAAAAATAAATAATTTCCATCAGCTGTTTTTTCACATGACTGTACATTCTCTCCTGTCAAAATAATATCACGTTTATTAATAAAAAATCTGGAAAGCAACAACAAACACTGCCGTGTTTCCAGTTTGATGGTGAGCAGAGGTCATGGGAGAGAGTGGGAGAGCGGAGAGGCTAGAGGTATGGGGATAGTGGCAGTACCACACAGAGCTGGTACAGGTTTTTCCTCCATAGTAATGCTAGTACATTAATTACCCGGTGAGATTCATTGGTCGCTAGTATCATGCAATGCTAAAGAAAATGATAAACTGTGGTTAACACGCTTGCCTCACACCTCCAGGATTGGGGGTTCGATTCCCACTTCCACCCTGTGTGCACGGAGCTTGTATGTATTCTCCGAGCTTCGGGAATAAATATATTTATAAAATTTAGACTAGTACAAGTATGGGATACTACAGACATCACACTGTACATGTCATCATTTCATAACTATTTTACATTATTAGTGAATGGAATACTAGTCCCAAATAATCAGATTTTTCATCTTCATCTCTGTGTTGCTGTGTTCTTGTGGGTCCATGAGGTCAGTGCAGGCCGTGTTAGTTTCTTGGTTGGAGTCTAATATACTGATAGCAATGAGATTTCCATTTCTGTGATGGTTGGCTGGTGTTGCTACATGTAGTATTTTTTAATATACTCAAACACCAATAAACTGCCACACTTGTCTTCTTTTAAAGACAATTGGCACAACTCCCGCACCACTAAATATCAGTGTGTCCTTGAAATATAATGGCTGAGCAATTGGATTATATCAATGAACTCACTGACAACGAACCTCACTTTTGCCAGAGTGGGATGACGACATTCCCTCACCATTCTGATAAGAGCATCTGGCTAATCTAATGCTAGAGAACTTCTGTCAACACAGTGGTGCTGTTTGTAAGGTACCATATCCTACACTGTTTTTATGAAGTCCAGGTATAATATTTGTGTGGCTTTATGCACGAAAAACAATTGGATTCGTTTTTTCCATCCTGAATGTATCCCTCGGGCTGTGTCTTTAGGACTGTGATATTTACATGACCTCTGTTCTGAGTGGATGGTTTCACAAGTGAAGAAGACTCTGTAAGATAAATAATGGCTTGTGACGGTCCATAGCTGTTAAAATGATATAAACATAGGTGAATGTTATTTGTACTGTTATTAACTTAATGACTAGCGACTGAATTTACAAACAGATTAGTAAGGTGAAAGCTAGCTAGCATGAGTGTATTGAGAATGGTGTGTACGTCATTCTATTTTATTACATAAAATTGCCTTATATTCAGTGTTCATACTGAATTGTCCTGGGTATATAAAATATTAGGATGCAATAACGCTATTTACTGGTTGTTGGTCTGCTCTCAGCTCCAATATAATGGGAATTGCCTGGTCCTTCAACATAAAATTTTTGAAACCGGTGTAAAGTTACTGATTAACAGTCAGTGATATCACCCATACCCTCCACTGGGCAGGGGTAAAAGTATCACATTCCACCATTTGAACAAGACTTCAAGAGCAGAAATATAGAGACCGTACCACAAGATGTAGACCACTCATCAGCAGTAAGAATCAGAAATCCAGACTGGAATTCACAATGAAATACAGAGATGATCCCCAAAAGTTCTGGAACCAAGATGAACCTCCACCAAAGTGATGGAAAGGCCAAAGTGTGGAGAAAGAAAGGATCTGCTCATGAACATGGTGGAGGTAGTGTCATGGCTTGGGCTTGCATGGCTGCTTCTGGATCATTCTCACTAATCTTTATTGATGATGGAACTCATCAAGGTAGCAGCAGAATGAATTCAGAAGGTTACAGGAACATGAACAATTTGGGCAATGACTCGCAGGCTTGATGCAGTTATTACAAGGGCTAGGCAACCGAATATAAAGTGTTCCATCCATCCATCCATCCATTTTCTGTATCACTTATCCTTACTGGGTCACGAGCAAAGTGGAGCCTATGCCGGGGGCGTGTGGCACAAGGCGGGAACACCCTGGACGGGGTGCCAATCCATCACAGGGCACAATCCCACACACATTCACGCACCCTGGGCACTTTTGGACACGCCAATCAGCCTACAATGCATGTCTTTGGACTGGGGAGGAAACCGGAGTACCCAGAGGAAACCCCTGAAGCATGGGGAGAACATGCAAACTCCACACACACAAGACTGCAGCGGGAATCGAACCCCCGACCCTGGATGTGTGAGGCAAACGTTAATTTACTTCAAGGCTTACCTGTTTCTATACTTTTGCTCACCTAAAAAATGGGTGGTCTGATACAAAAGGTTCTCTGTTTTATGTTTTTTAACACATCGAGATGTAAACACCAGGAAATAAACTCCCGTCTCATATCCATCTTCTGATCTCAAACCCAAAGGTCTTTGGTGTATAGCACAGACAAATGAATTGGCCTCGCTGTTCCGAGAGTTTAGGAGGAGGAGTATTTTAAAGATGTTTGTTTCTGTGATGTCAGTGAAACAAGAAATCCAAAATGTACTGTTACAGCTTAGTTTCCAAAACCAAGGTCCAAGTGTCCTCACAGAAGGGTGAAGGCTTTATACATATTATATTAAGCTTTTTAATTTCAGAAAATTTGGGGTTCTATGATAGGAGCCCTTTAATGTTTGTGATTATGCAATAACAAACATAATGCAATGAGCCTCCAGGCTTTCATTCCAGTCAAACAGGAGGCAAACCTGATAGCTGATTGGAGACCGAGACAAACAGATTAAACAAGCGGAATCTGGCTTGGCTGCTGCTGGGTTGGAATGAAAACATGCAGCCACACCAGCCCTTTGTGTACAAGAGAGAAGACCCCTGCAATAACGTCCAAACTACGGAGCAACAATATGCTCCATAGGTGCACAGCAACTATAGCAACTATCCTTAGCATCAGTTCGGAAAAACTGCAGTATAACAATATTTTCAGGAACCATGATTCAGTACTGGAATCCATGTAATCCGACCAATTTCTCATAATTGTCATAATAATATACAGTATACATTTTGAATCCTTCAGTTTTAATACACCATTTATGTCCATTTGCATACAAATGGCTGATCTAGGCGGATGATTTGGTCATATTCATGATATATTCATTGAAATTTTTATGGATTGTGCCCCATTATGTATTTAACTGTTTAATGCCGAAAGCCCTGCTGTACAGATACTGCTGCTTTACAATGAGGGTGATTCATCTGACAAGCTCTAAAGACGGTCCAATTCTCTTAGTGTCTTATTTACATTGTTACCAATACTGATAACTGAGATGAGAGAATATAGACTGGGGATTTTAATATAAATGTAAATGTAATACAAACTAGCCTAGGACATTGGGACACAATGTAGCTATGTACTGAACTACTCGGAGCAGATAGGATGGAAAACTCTCTTCAGATCTCAAAAAGAGGCAAAGAGTGATTAAGTGAGCAAATGGAGTGAGCCAAGAATTTGTAATTGGCACGGCATGGGTCATTTGTGGCATGCTGACATCGACTCATACACACTGCCTCTACACCAGACACTGCTAATGAGAATCTTAGGAAACTTGAAATAACTCTTTCACACCCTCAATTTTTTTTTTTTTTTTTTTGCTGAACTCTTGTTCTCTCTCTTTCACACTTCATCCATCTTCTCACGCTCTCATTCTCGCACTTGCATTCATGTTACAGCGTCTGTTCTGATTTTTGGAGATCTGATAAGAAATGCACTATATGGCCAAAAGTTTGTGGACACTTGACTATCACAATCACATGTGCTTTTTGAACATCCCAGTTCCATATATAGTCCCCCCTTTGATGTTATAATAACGGTCACGCTTCTGGGAAGGATTTCCACTAGATTTTGGCTGTGGAGATTTGTGCTCATACAGTCACAAGAACACTAGTAAGGTCAGGCCCTGATGTTGAGCGAGGAGTGCTGTCACACAGTCAACTTTTCAATTCATCCCAAAGGTGTTCAGTGGGGTTGAGGTCAGGGCTCTGTGCAGGACACTGAATTTCTTACGCTGCAACATTGGCAAACCATGTCTTCATGGAGCTCGTTTTGTACACAGAGACATTGTCATGCTGGAATGTTTGGGCCCCTTAGTTACAGTGAAGGGAAACGGTAACGCTAAGGCATACAAAGACATCCTATACAATTGTGTGCATCCAACTTTGTGGGGGAAGAACCACATATGGGTGTTATGGTCGGGTGTCCACATACTTTTGGCCACAGTGTATTCATAGACAATTTCTACATATCACATCATTTAGCTTTTCTTTAGAAAGTGTTTGGAACTAATATTGTACATACACACTGAAGTCCCTTCTGCAGCTGCTCTTAGACTTCAAATCCAAGTGTCAAATTTCCCTATTGTACTTTACTTAGTCTTTTATACATTTCATGGATTTATGCATTCTTGGCAGCTGTAAGTAAAAACTAGAGGATGTTGAATTCCACATTTCATGTTGCTATTTTTGCACTGCATCACAAATAATTACCATATAATTGAGAATATATAGACATAATTTGCTGCGATCATCTGTCATTTTGTTGCTTTCTAGTGTAAACACATTAGTTTATGTCAACCTGCCATCATCTGGACTTATATTGTCACACACACACACACACACACACACACACACACACACACACACACACACACACACACACGTGCAGTTTTACAAGCTGGCTTAAAGCTAGAGCCATGGCACCATTCCAACATAGTTCAGCATACCGAAACAAATACGTCAGCGTCATTGCAACATTTTCAAAAACAAGTTTCTTCTGACTCATGATTTTGAATGGATGGAATATATGTGTGATTAAATTATAAACTAGGTTAAATTATTCATCTATTTATACATATAGATGAAGAATATGTTTACACACATTGGCTGCCACATTTATTAGGGAAAATCTAATTAATCTGTGTAATTGACTTGAATGAGTTATTAGGCAGATTCTTAATGGACTCTTCAGTAATTACTTACTGCATTGCTTATTTCAATTATTTACCATGTAACCATTTTATTTAATAACCCATAATATAATTTGTCTATTCATTTGGTCAGGATGACTCCTCCAGTTCAGTATTCCTCTTTTTCACAGCAGATCTGGTCCACGTGGCTTCTTTACCACTCAGAACAACAAAGCAAAATAACCAGCAGTACAGACTTTTGTTCACGCAAGACACGGACGCTGCAAACTTCACAACAGAAAGCAACACCACAGTATAGTTTACAAACGGTACGAACTATACTAAATGTACTTTTAAGGGTAAAGTGGTGGTACTTAAATTATAATTCCATAAATTAGTTACTCTACACCTTCTAGGTCATCAAAGTTAATGAACAAAAGACATACCCTTAGAAAGGTACCACCATAGTGACTAGTGTTTATACCCATTTGTAAAATTTAGTACATTTTTAAGTGAACAACAAACTTAAAATCCTCATTTTTTATGATGATAATAGTTAATGTCCTGCCTAAATCACCTTAACTCCCGCTCAAGCACATATTGAAGCAACAATGAAAATTTAATAAAAATCTAATCCACTTACCTGAATCCTAGAGATGGTTATGCTATGGCTCATTTTTTAGCCCAAGGCAACCTTAACCTAAAAAGAATAGGACAGAGGGAAATATGTTGGCTTTAGTAATACGCAGTTTAACAGCAAATGCAATAACAGCCAGAGGAAAACATTACTAAATATGTACAGTGTTCTGCAGAGAGCTCCTTGGACTTCGTGGCTTGGTTTCCAGTCTGACATGCACTGTGAATTGTTGGAGCCACAAGTGTGGGCCTTTCAAAGTCATGTCCAATCAACTAAGTTTGCCACAGGTGGACTCCAGACAAGTTCTAGAGACATCGCAAGACAATCCAAGCAAACAGGATGTACCCGAGCTCAGTCGTGACTGCCTTCAGCCAGTTTTACACTGTATCATCTATTACGGTCTATTAGACAGAATTCTATACCAGATGACATGTTCTTCAAGTCAGATTGCATGATGAAGAAAGTTACTACATTCTGCTATACTGGGTGCAGAGTGAAGCGGCACAGGTGTGTAGCTCTTCAACCGGAAAGCATGCACTTGGTTCCCTTTGTCACAGGAGTAAATAAACTCGACGAACAGAATGTCTGCATGCTAATTAACTAGCCACATACCTGGAAGCTGCAATTCATTCTCTGTTTCTTTCCATGTCGTGTTTCTGTGAGTGTGATGAGACATTACACAGACATTCTTACTGCTGCCACAATTCAACGAACCACTCTTCTTTTAAATCCTATAAGTTTTGTTTATATTTCGCCGTGATCACTAGTGTATTTGTAGCAGTCCTGTGAGTTTTGTGTAATCATATGCCGTCCATCTATTGCAGGTTTTTGGATGAGTGTCATAGCAGCTGTCACACTCGGGGATTTTAATCAAACTTTTCTGACACTGCCAGAACTTAGCAGACATCTGTCTTTGGTGACAATTAAATCAGCCGCTGGTGAGCATGTCACATTATGTAGTGTAAGACCACCTATCTCAACTCCCGACCACATACTGTCCTTTACGACGGGCCACTGTGCCTGCAACAGCAAAATGGTGATGAAAATCGTAGTGTAAAGCCGGCTTTAGGCAAGGGTCTAAACACGTGTCCAAATGAGAGATTTCAGTATTGATGTTTCATAAATTCACACAAAATCTTTCAAACTTGTTTTTGTTTTGTCATTGTGGATTGTTGTGTGTTGATTCATGGCCAAAAAGTGAAATTAATCCATTAATACATTCATCTATAACACAATAAATTGTGCAAAATCTCAATGGGTCTGAAGACTTTCTGAAGCCACTTTAGATCCTTGTCACGAAAACCTAGTCTTTGGGTATCATTTGAGAATAATAATCTAAATATGATTTAAAATATTCTAAAATATAATAATACTATTACATAATCGATTTCACTACCTAGTGAATAGAGATCTGCGTGCTTTCCTCTGCCGTGTTGTTTCAGAAGTAGATCTGTATCTAATTTGCTACTGTAAATTTATAGCCTCTTGTTTGTCACTGGCGAATCTGCTGAAAAACTAAGCCAACTGATACAAACATTTGTCATTCATACAGATACTAAATTTAAGGAGCTAAAAACTCCAGGCTTCTACATAAAACATATTTATAGCCATAACACATGAGAAAAATTCCAGTCTGGAAGAAGACCCTTGCGAAAAAGAAAGTTGCGATCATGTGCTTTGGCAGAGTAATCAGTTATCGGGAAATGTAGACTGTAAGTGTGTAAAATCATGACTGCTGCACCGTGATAATGTGTAACTGTACAGCTGACAACTAAACGAAACATTCTTCATCCCTAATTACTATCTAAATCGCAACAATAACTGAATAGTATGTTTTAAGAAATAAATGGTGATCTGTGAATACAAATGATTCGGTAAACATTGGACGGCTTAAAACAAAGCTGTCCAGTCTCATTAGCAGGGAGCTGATGTGGCTTCAGAATCCGACTGAACATATTTAATCAATTAGTCTCGGTCTTCAAAAAGCTGATGAGCTGTACTGTGGATTTTGCTTGGCTAGAATAAAAAACCTGCAGCCACATTGGATAAATGGATCAATTTGGACACCCCTTGTCCAGAATTTTCGTTTAGAGAGGTAAGTGGCTCTTTGTTTCCTTGGCTCTGCACACTATAATGTGTTTCCTGCTTTAACACATCTGATTCAGCTCATCAGCTCAATTACACACCTGAGTGTTGTCAACTGTGTTAGAGTAGAGGCTGCAAACTCGTTTGGGGTTGGATGCCACATTGGTTAAAATTTCACAACAAAGCGGCCGCATATCAATGCATCCAATAACTTGTCATTAATGATATTTGCTTTATTGAATTTATAAGGTTTAATCACATTGCTTTCAATGTGATTAAACCTATTCTATTCATATAACCACAACAGACAATGCAGGGTATTAATATTTTGTACTACTGTAACTTTTTACCAATAGACACAATGCTAATGTTTGCTAGAACCTCTTCTTCATAATTATTAGTCTTCACAGCTGCATCAAATCATCCCATGACTATTACTGAAAATAGACTTGCTTTCTCCTGGCTGATTTTATCTGGTATGTCTGCAACTGCCCATTATACTGGTCCTACTTTTTACCAGGATTGGTTTCAATGTACCTTCTAATATTGCATTCTTTAAGCGAAAGAGTTTCTGCTGTAATTCCCAAAAGAAACACTCTTGTCCATTTCTCCTGGAACCCTGTGCACCTTCTATGCCGTTGAGATATTTGTTCAGTGTGTTGCACAACACTCGCCTGTACGTGTAGGTTGAAATGGTGCCAAATAATAGTGCCACTGCATCTGGGTGTCAGTGTCACTAAAAGCTAGATGATGACAATAAATCGATAAATCCGGAACTGTAATGAGTTTTCCCAAATATAAAAGCATCTTAATTATTAATTAGGTCAAATCGTGTCTTAATTATGACACAATTTGGTGATCTTTAATTAATACAGTGTTTTATTACAAATTTAATGCATGCCCTTCATAGATATTCATTTGTGCACACAAACGCTGTTCAATAAATGACCTTCATGCATAACTTGATTAGCATCGCATCTTCAGCTAGAAATTCACCAGAGTGCACACTGATTAAGGGAAACACACAAAACAACACATGCTATTCTGGTCATGTGAGAGACACAGTCCTCTGTAGACCCTATTACTGAATAAGCTCTCTGGGTGTCTTCGAGGTTGCACAACTTTTTACACACACACACACACACACACACACACACACACACACACACACACACACACACACAAACACCTTTGTTAAGCGTAACTAGGCTTAAGACTGTTTCTTCATCACCTCCTTACTAAAGCCTACTGCACTTCATTAGGGTGACCTGAGCTTCCTTTATAAAATATTCAGTTAGCACCCCCACCTACATTTAAAAAAAAAAAAAAAAAAAAATTTATTAATCAAATTAATCATTTGTTTACGCTACTGCTGAGGAGGATACCTGCTCGGTGGTCGAAAAGCTGGACTCTTTGCTTATATGCTGATGAATTGAAACAATTAAATGCGCAGGGACACAAAAGCATTAAGAGCGAATTGTGTTTAATTATGCAAACAACATTAAATGCAACAGGATTTGAGGCGGTGATTCGATTTGCCGGCACAGAGTGATTTCTAGCACAAGCAGTGACCGGAACCTGCCATATGGCCTGGGAATTCAGTGAAATAAAACCCTGACCTTCATCACGTCCCAGTGGTCATATCAAAAGCCTTCGGGCCAATTGCCTGAAGCGTGGATGGGGTAAAGAAAGATGAGAGGCATAAACAGAAGCTAGAACAGAAGTCAGGAGAAGCAAGAAGTCCACTGACTGTCAGAAAGCACTTAGTGAGCATTGTAGGGCTTATGGGACCAGAGCTGAGTGACATGTAGCATTATTTATAGCTAAAAGATCTTGCAGGCGTGGTATTATTATACCGGCATTAGTCTGAAACCTGAATACATGTCCAGACTGTGGTTAAAATCAGCATTCATTTGCACAGTGAACAAAACAATCAAAACTTTTTCTTCGTGATATCAATATCACCAACAGAAAATGCACCGTCTGTCAGAACGCTATCAGAAAGCAATGAGCGAAAAAGCGAGGATCGTTCTAACTCATCTGAACATTTTTAGAATCACAAAGGTCAATGCACTGTCAATGACCACATATGTCGTGCCTCCCCTACAGCGAAAGGTGATAGACGAGCTGGAGTGGTTCTCAGTGATTCCAAACAAATAATAAATGGAAAAATAATCATTTTGGAACACAGAAAACAATTATCCCTGTTTCCCACTTGCAGTCTACAGAATTATTGACACCCTTCATTAAAATGAACAAAAGTGAGAAGAAGAAAAAAAATTCTGGAATAATGATATCTGAGAATAATGACGCTTTTCCTGTGATGTCTAACAAGGCTGGAAACAGTTGTAGAGGGATGTTTGACACAATTTACAAACACATGTACACATTTTTACCATTTTTAAGCTCTTTTATATTTTAGGAAGGCCTTCAAATCAGACCGTAGACTTTCAATGGGTTCAATAGAAAACACTGTTCAAGGCCTGATAGTTTCTTTCTTTTTTCTTTCAGTTTTTCTTTTTTTTTTATAGCCCTCGGTGTGCGTAATGGTATTTTACCATCATTTTTAATCCATTGCCTCACCTGTGCACGTCAACAAACATCTGTCTATTTTCTGTGCTATAATCTGTTGTATTTTCCTCATGGTGAAAGATGACTACGCTATGTCCCATCTCATATTTATGTCAGTGGTAATCACACACAGTCAAAGGAAACAATAGGGGTCCTACTGAAACTAAGAACAATTTAAAACATAGAAATGTTTATAAGCGTTATCATTTGTTTCGTTGTCTAATGCTACATCTCAAAATATTTTCTATCTACAAGAAGATTCTGTTTAAAAAGATCTCAGGTGAAGTTGTTTCCTTAATTATTTGATTGAAAAGTTTGAATCATTGAGTGTACTCTTATACAGTCATACTCTTTGAGCTAACTCTTGTCTTTCTGCAGAGGTCTTTAAAATTCACTCCACTTGGTGAATATGAGCAAAGAAGGCTGTGAAAAATTGTCTGTATTGTTTAACCTTTTCATCTTTTGTTCAAAAGTATTTTTTTCAATTGCAAACAAAACACAGGTTTATTAAAAAAAAATTTTTTTTATAAAATTAAAATAAAAATTAAATTAAAATTACTGGCACCCTTTTAGTCAATACTTTTGTGCTAGCTCCCTTCGCCAAGATAACAGCTCTGAGTCTTCTCCTATAACGCTGATGAGGTTGGAGAATACATGGCGAGGGATCTGAGAGCGTTCCTCCAGACAGAACCTCTCCAGATCCTTCACATTTGGAGGTCCACGCTGGTGGACTCTCCTCTTCAGTTCACCCCACAGGGTTTCTATGGGGTTCAGGTCAGGGGACTGGGATGGTCATGGCAGGACCTTGATTTTGTGGTCAGTAAAACATTTCTGTGTTGATGTTGATGATGTTTTGGATCATTGTCCTGCTGGAAGATCCGACCACGGCTCATTTGAATCTTTCTGGCAGAGGCAGTCAGGTTTTCATTTAATATCTGTTGATATTTGATAGAGTTCATGATGCCATGTATCCTAACAAAATGTCCAGGTCCTCTGGCAGAAAAATTGAAAAACAGATCCTCCTCCATATTTAACCGTGGGCATGAGGGACTTTTCCATACGGCTACCTCTCTGTGTGCTCCAAAACCACCTCTGTGTTTATTACCAAAAAGCTCTATTCTGGTTTCATCTGACCGTAGAACCTGATCCCATTTGAAGTTCCAGTAGTGTCTGCACACTGAAGACACTCGAGTTTGTTTTTGGATGAGAGTAGAGGCTTTTTTCCTGAACCCCTTCCAAACAGCTTGTGGTGATGTCGGTGACTTCAGATTGTAGTTTTGGAGACTTTCTGACCCCAAGACACGACTAACATCTGCAGTTCTCCAGCTGTGATCCTTGGAGATGTTTTATCCACTCGAACCGTCCTCTTCACAGTGCGTTGAGAAGATACAGACACACGTCCAGTTCCAGGTCGATTCATAACATTTCCAGTTGACTGGAACTTCTTAATTATTGCCCTGATGGTGAAATGGGTGTTTTCAATGCTTGTGCTATTTTCTTATAGACACGCCCCATTGTGTGAAGCTCAACAACCTTTTCCCGCACATCACAGCTATATTCCTCGCTCTTAAACATTGTTATGAATGACTAAGGGAATTTGGCCTATGTGTTACCTCATATTTATACCCCTCTGAAACAGGAAGTCATGGTTGAACAATTTCCTGTTCCTAATCACCCAGGTGTACTAAAAAAATTATTTGTTTTTATAAACGTGTGTTTTCTTTGCAGTTGTTTGATATCCATGAGCGCAGATTATTTTTGCGAATTGTTTGAACAAAAGATCAAAAGGTTAAACAAATAAAGGCAATTTTTCACAGCCTTCTTTCCTCATATTTACCAAGAGTGCCAATATTAGTGGAGGACACTGTACAGTATGCTATATGCCAATCCTGATGTCCAGTCACAATCAGAGTGCTGCGAGAGAAAATCCAAAGTCAATTTCCCATTCATCCCATAAAAGTGAGCATCTGACTAGTTGACGATATAAAAATCTGATAGAATTCTTTCTGACTGAAGACATTTTATTGTCTCGCAGTGCGGACAACATATCACACGGCTAAGTTATCACACAGCCTGCCAGAAAGAAAAAAAGTACTCAAGGAACATGTGAAGCACTGGGAATTGGGAGTTTGTGACTTAATGCGCCAATAAACACAGACACCTGCTTTTTTCCCCATTTACTTTGTTAGACATCTGTTTATTGTGTAAGTCAGTGACCTTGACTTACATTATTTCTATGAAAATGACCCTGAGCACTGAACCCTTCCATATACAACAGGGTAAATCATGCATTCTTGAGAAATACCTCCATGTCATATCAGCCATTTTGATATATCACAATAAACAGATGTCTGACAAAATAAATGGGGAAAAAAGGTGTCTGTTGTAGGCATTTTGCTGGAAAGGGTTACTGGAAATCAATACAAAGTTACTCTGACGGATCACCTTTATCCTGGGATGAAACATTATTACCCTGATGGGAAAACTCTCTTCCAGGATGTCAATGCCCCAATCCACAAGGTACCAAAACTTATCGAGTGTTTTGATGGGTCTGAAAATAATAAATCACATTCTATTCACAAATAATAAATCACACTCGAAGGCAGTCACCAGATCTAAACCCAACTGACCAGCTATATGAGACTGGTGTGTTAAACCGCGCTCTGCACCACCATCGTCAGCACAGATCCTCACTTAAACACAGGATCGATTTATTTTGCACAGTATTGTTGACAAGGGAACTTTAATATGTCAGTAAAGGTGATGTGCCTTTACATCTGTATTGAATTCTATTTGATGTCCTATTTCTCTTTGTGTACTCTATAGTCTATATTTCTGTATTAGTATCACAGAGCGGTTGAATTCTCTAATCTCATAAGTCAGAAGTTGTGCATTATTTATATATATATATATATATATATATATAAAACAGCATGGCTCAGACCAGAGCTCCGGGTGTGACATGAAAGGCAGGTTAATTATTGTGCTTGTTCTAATGCAGCATTGTTTCTATAGTAATAGCTCATACAAAGTTGTGTGCTGGACGCGCCACCTACACTAACTCATAATGTAAGTTATAACAGGAACTAATTTATCTTGCTGATACTCAACAACATTAACTCTTAACTATACACTATAATGCATGATGTGTGATTTATTAATAAATCAAACATTGCACTTGTTGAGAAATCACTGTGTTATGAATGGAATAACACTCAGGAGATTCTAGGCACGGAATTGAGCAGTTACAGGCTCTCTGGTCACTTGAACTTCTGTTTTACAAAAGTATAATCTTAAACACCAATCAGCGGTGTGTCACGGATATCCCGGAAGCTAGTCCGGACTACAGTTCCCAGCAGCCACTGCACCACACCATCATTGTCACATGACCACCTGCACCTGAATCTGATTCTTGCTAACGCGCCCGGTGTATATATAGGCACAGTTTTGCACTGCACAGGTTATCTTGTGTTTGTCTTTTGTCGCTGTCGGTTCTGGCTTTGTTATCACGGTCTTTGTTTATGTTTATTCTTCGCTTCAGAGTTTTGCCACAAGATCATATTGTCTTTTTTGTGTTTTGTCTTGGTCTCTATTAGCACGTAAAATCTGCACTTGCATCCGTCTCCGCCTCCCAGCCCTGACACTGCAAAATACAATAAACAAATACCCATCAGTGCATAGACAAGTGAATTTAGTGTTCCTAACACACCTGATTGATCGTATGAACTAATTAATCAGGCCCTTAATAAGTTGAACAAAGTGTGTTAAACAGGAAATAGATGGGAAGATTGTTCCTGTAACAGCATTGTTGAGGCTCCGATCACACTGATTACACCGATTACACTATTATACTCTCATTCAACAATTCTGCTCCAGTCTTCACATGCAGCAGTATCGTGCTGATACATTTGCGCTCAGTTTAATTGCGAACTACCTGCATTCGTTTACCTTGTTTCCCAATTAGGTATGTTAATGCGGTTTAGCTCGTTTACCCTGAACAAAGTCTGGATGCAGAAAATACATATATTTAAAAATATTTATCATTGAAAATAAACATACAGTTATGGTTTAGTGATATGTACGGGAGGGCGGGGCACAACCGAACACTTTTTGTTTTCTCAGGTTTGTGGAAAAGTACTTAGTGCTCGGGGCATTTTTGTTTTTTCACATTAATTTTTACAAATGTCTGGTACAAATATTTGGTCTTGTTTTATGAATAAAACACATACTTTGTACGCGCTGTTACCTGTGAGGGGTACGTTGTAACGACCATACGACAGCTTAAATCCCCCTCTAACAATTTCATCTGATTACATTTTTAAAAAAAACAAAAACACACAAGATAAACTGTGATATTATTCCATTAAAAACATTTCTTAACTTATCTTATTCTTAAGCATAAAGTCAAATGACAACGACAATGAACACAGAACAAAACCAAAGTGAAAGCCAACGTAATGAAGGCAAAGAGATGACACACACACACACAGGTGCACCCCGGTCTGTCTTCCTTGGCCTGTTTCTCATGCGGCAGTGAATAAAAATCATTAAAGGGAATTGTGTGAGTTTACATGGTTAATTTACTCGGTGTGAGTTTTTGTGTTTAGCTGCACGGAATAGCATAGTTTCATGTAATAGCAGGGTAAGTTTTAACACAGCGTTACAACATGACCCCTGTGCGTAACTGAGATCCGGACCTGGATAGTCCATTCTGCGGGCTTTATAAGCATTTAGTGACTATGTAGGATTCTAACAGAGAGAGATATTAAAGATTAAAATGATACTAACTTTGCCTAATGCTAAACACAGGGCTGTGTGAAATTTTACTCACGCTATGATAAAATGATCTTCTCTTGATATCTTCCAAAGTCGTTTGAATTGCGGTGGAATTTTTTTTTCTTTTCCCGAACGTGCCCCGTGTTAGACTGTGTCCCGCTCTCCCCCGGACACACTGTACACTGTGGTATAATGATACATACAGCTGCTAAGTATTTCAAAGTTAAAAAGTTAATGAAGAGCTTTAATGAGATGCAGCTTCGCTTTAGTGCTTTCTGTACAGGTTTTTCTGAAGCGAGAATTTTGACAATTTTGAAAAAGACTGCTTTACTGTGGTGTGGAAATTCAGTTGAATAGCATTTGTCTACTGTGATTAGGTGGGATTTTGCAGAGAGAACAGGAAATGAAGTGTTATTTACACAGGGACCATTCTGCAGCGTCGTTTCAGATAACCATGGCTCTGGTATATATTTGTTTAGTGAGAGCAGTTTAAACGGCATTATTATTATTATTATTATTATTATTATTATTATTATTATTATTATTCATTGACTTTTTCCATCCAAAAGTGAGACAAGCTAAGTTGGGTAGTTGGGTAGTGAGTCCTTGGGCACAAGCACCAGCAGTGGCTCTATGGCAGTTTTCTTACAATGTTCCAGACATTAGCACAGAATTTTAATCGTAAATGCTTTATCATTAGTCTGTCTTAGTTTTAGTTAAATATTTCCAGTCTCAAGTCTAGATTTTTCATAGATCATTCTTTGCATGTGGTTTTTCCTATTGTGGACCGTTAAGGTGCTGGTGTTAAGATAAACCGTGTATAGTGTGCCATATGGCCAAAGCTCGACCTTTAAGCTGGATTTCCTAAAGCAGGCAAGCAGTTATCCCAGACAGCAAAAGAGTGACATCCGAGTGCTTACCACTTTCATCTGCCCCACTTACTGCTGCAGAATAACAGTGATGAACACATGAATGTGGCTGGTAGAACACCAAAAAAATTTTTTTTTAAACAAATCCTCATAATGAGATAAACTCTCATCCGTGTTATAGACCAGAGATGACCTGAAATGCTGCAGAATTACATATGAGTTATTGTGCTTGGGCCAGATTTCAAATGATGTGAAAACCTTAAATGTAGAGCTGCACTGGCACATCAGCCAATAATTGGCATAGTCCAATAAGGCAACGATATCTAACAGTCAACAATCAGCAGACAAACATCCTCTGGCTGTGATGGTTTGGGCATAGATGGTAAAAATCTATGGTGCATGAATATGTTTTGTGATAAACAGATAGCAGAACTGCTATTTGCAAGCAATGTTTTACTAAATATACAACTAGGCACAGCCCTGGTTAGTCATCTGTGAAAGGACATGATGGGGTTCTTAAAGCTGAAGCCGAGCTACCACAGAGACAAGTTCCATCGCAAGTCAGAAACGTAACATCACTCCCTCTGGGTGGCACAAACAGCTGAAACGGCTCGTAAAAGCAAAGTTTAAACGTTTACATCGATGTTAAATAAAGGTCGTCCTAAAACACGGACAAAGAACCACCAGACTATATGCACGTGCTGCGTTGGATTGCGGTAGGGTTTTTCTGTTGTTGTTGTTTTGTTTTGTTTTTTTGTAAGTGCATTACTGCTTAAAGATGTAATAAGATATAATGATGGTTTTACCAGACGTTAGATAAAGCGAGCTGTTTGACAAACAGAAATTGAAATAATACATCTCTTCCTTTCAGTGTTCCCTGCCCAGTCACTCACATGCACTGCTGAAGCTCGAGCACCCCGAGTGCTTTCTGAACTAACAGGAAATATGATTGGCAGGCAAATACAGATGCCTCCTTGTCCTGGGTGGTTGGTTGGATGTTGGTGGTCTGCATTTGTTTTTTATACTGTTTACAGAGCCTGGGGCGCCACGGAGACCACAGAGAAAGCTATTTTATTGAAGCTGCTGAAATATATCCAGAATTTTGCCAAAAGTGTTCTGACTCGAAAATAGCTGACCCCACCTTCAAAATGGAACTGTTAACTGTCGAGCTACTTTTGGTGCACAATACACGATCCAGCGCAGACAGCAGACGATTCTGGGTCAAATACCGCTGTGTGGCGATGGTGTACAGTGTATTAACATTGTTCTGACTTTAAATAAATAAATAAATGAATAAATGAATAAATACCTATCCAACCTTTTAATAGAGCTGCTTAAAGTCAGGTCACTTTCGGTCCACAATCCACCAGTGCCACACAACCATATGTGACCCAGTATGATGGCGTGTCTGTGCCCGAATCATGTGTATGAACATACAGGTGGGATTGATGCACACATCCAACCTACACAACACTGTCATAAGCCAGATTTAGTGCAGAGAGGTAATATATCATACCTGACTCCGATATGCAATGAAAGCAATTCAGGGTGTTAGATCAGCTCTAGAGGGAAAATACATCATGGTATCAATGTGTCAGAAAGCAGGTGGTATAATAGCACCTACACTATGTGGGCACAGAGAGTAATCAGATTTACTATTTCTGCATGATATACTGTAATGAGTGAGAGGATACAACCATTCTGCAATCAAGATGAAATCTGAGCGGTGAAGGAAGTTAGTGCACACTACACACTACACATTACACTACACACTACACACCACACACAACACACTACACACCACACACTACACACCACCCACTACACACCACACACTACACATTACACTACACACTACACACCACACACTACACACCACACACTACACATTACACTACACACTACACACCACACACTACACACAACACACAACACACCACACACTACACACCACCCACTACACACCACACACTACACACCACACACTACACATTACACTACACACTACACTACACACTACACACCACACACTACACATTACACTACACACTACACACAACACACTACACACTACACACTACACATTACACACCACACACTACACACCACACACTACACACAACACACTACACACCACACACCACACACTACACACCACACATTACACTACACACCACACACTACACTACACACTACACACAACACACTACACACTACACACTACACACCACACACTACACACCACACACTACACATTACACTACACACCACACACTACACACCACACACCACACATTACACCACACACTACACACCACACTACACACCACACACTACACACCACACACCACACATTACACTACACACTACACACAACACACCACACACTACACACCACACACTACACATTACACTACACACTACACACCACACATTACACTTCACACCACACACTACACACCACACACAACACACCACACATTACACACAACACACTACACACTACACACCACACACAACACACCACACACTACACACTACACACAACACACTACACACCACACACTACACATTACACACCACACATTACACTACACACCACACACTACACATTACACACCACACATTACACTACACACTACACACAACACACCACACACTACACACCACACATTACACTACACACTACACACAACACACCACACGCTACACATTACACACTACACACGGTACTGATGGTGAACTGAACATATATTACAGGTGAAAAGTTCCAGTTGTGTTGTGCTCTTGTGTTTACACATCTTACACACCTTACAAACCTTACACCCCCCCCCCCACACACACACACCCCTTAACCCCCCCCCCCCCCCCCCCACACACACACACACACACCCCTTAACCCCCCCCCCCCCCGTCTTCTGGCCATAAAACCATGCTCATCGCCCATTCAGCACATCGAAGCAACCCAAATGATCCTACCTCTGATCTGCCCCCAGAGCCATAATGATCCTCCGATGTGCTCCAGTGCAATTATTTAACATCTCCGATAAACAAACATCGGCATGTTAATCCATGTCTATTCCCAGTCGTAAAATTCAATCCATGAGGAAAATGGCTGAGAGAGAGAGAGAGAGAGAGAGAGAGAGAGAGAGAGAGAGAGAGAGAGAGAGAGAGCCGGAACAGTATCCGTGTCTCTCAGTACTGGACCCCTCGCATCCTCTATAATAAACCCAGATAATCACACCGACCACTTTAAGAAGAATCGAGTCGCATTGTTATTATTATTATTATTATAATTATTATTATAATTATTATTGTAGGTTAGACTTCCACGATGCGGGTCTGCACAGTCCTCCTTCATCAGCAGTTCCTGGAACTGATTCTAAAAAAAATAACGAATAAATAAAAATACAGACGCGCACACAAACAGAACAACTAATCACAACCGTATAAAATAAATAAATAAACAAATAACTGCAATAAACCCGATTTCTGGTACTTGGTAAAGGGAAAGTCGGTGCAGTCTGCGGTACCTCAGACCAAAGTAAATCGGATTATTACTCGCACTGGAGAGACACGAGAGTGCGCGGATCCGTGTGGAAAGCCATCAGAGTCATAAACGCCTCAAACGCGCGAGCCCCCCCACCCCCTCCAAACCAGATATATATATATATGGATATATATATATCCACTTGGAGCAGTTTGTCAGGTCAGTATGTAACTGAACGACAGTAAAAGAAGACTGTCGTATCTAAATCGACTAGGTTGCTGAATTTCCTCAGATTAGTCAAGACAATAATCCTCAATTCACTGATCAAAATGAAGCCACGGATAAGATGGATGAGAGGAGCAAAAATACAGTTTATTGTTCCAGAAAACCAACATGAGGTCCCCTCAGTGAGACGTCCCAAAAGTGATCTGAATCCGAGCACAGACTCAATGCCCTATTTATACAGATCTTTTTAATACCTATCTTTTATACAGTCTTATCTTGAGGTCACGCCCCATTATCTCATTCTTTTGGAATCCCAATATGCTTTAGTAATGTCTTTTTCTGATTCCCCTTTAAACCTACTTCTCTGATTTTAAAATACCATTAGAACAACCTTTTCTCGCTCTGAAATCCCCTTAACCCCCATTTTCAGCCATTGGATATCCCCTTATCTTCATGTTTTTCTTTTGTGTATTTGAAACATTTTCCGAGGCCCTTACTGCCGTTCCCACTTGCGGTAACTCCCACCGAGCTGTGCGCATCTCATCGCCCCGGGGTCCTGAACACTTTGGATATTTTCATCACTTCTTCATGATGGGTGAGATATAGTTTTATTATTGCTTAATGTTACACACATTTCTTCTCTAATTCTAAGTTTGTTTATATGTTTTTGGTGCTTCTGAGACATTCTTAGATTTTATCGGTCAGGTAGTCCTGTAAACAGTAATAACACCCGAGCCAAGTTTTATGATAACTCCAATTTTTTGTCCAATTTTCTAATTTTTTTTAAGCAATTAGCCCTCACATGCAAGAAAAAAAATGTATGCAAACTGACTATTTAGAAGCATGCTTTTAAAAGTTTTTGATGGAGAAGAATCTGAACTCAGCTCCGGATGATTAACAGTTCAGCTCACGCCCCTGCCCCAAACCCCTGATTGTATGTATTTAAGGTTCCCCAAACACCATATAATCTTTATACTACTACTACTACTACTACTACTACTACTAATTATAATAATAATAATAATAATAATAATTATTATTATTATTATTATTATTATTATTATTATTATTATTATTATTATTCCAAAAAATCAATAATATGTGTTTGGTATAAATTTTAGTATAAATATGTTAGCCTTAAGGTAATATAAAACCTAGGGTGCTCCAAAACAATGACATGATTCACATTTAGAAAATATACGCATTCAAAATTTAGTCTCTCTTTGCTACCAATATGGATGGACAGTTTTGATGACATCACTCTGCACTCTGGTGTCCTGACTCCAACAGTTGTACGTTTCCTGGCTGTACGGTAAGCTAAACGCTACTGGCTGTTTAAAAAGAGGAAGACTCGATATGTCCCGCCCTGACTTCCTGTTTCAGCGGAAATGAAGTCAGCACTGAGTAATGCTAGTCATTATTACAAATTTGATTTTATTGCTTATATTAAACTTTAAACAAGTTTCTAATTACTAGACTGAATTATGTTGAATGAGCGTGATCAATTCATGTAGTATTCTTTTAAAAACGATGAATATTAAGAACTCCTGTGAGGATGTTGGCGTTGATGGTTTCTGTATTTTGGTTTACTTTTTTGAGAAAAAAGTTGTTGTTGTTATAACAGTTGGCCCTGATAAATAAAAACTTGAAATTGATGCAGAGTATATTTTCTTTTTCTCATGACCTTATAACTGAATCAAATGAACATGCGTAAAAACAATTGTACTGTACATTAGAATATTGCGGTGGTAATGTTGCTGTTACAGAGCACCAGCAACCAGGGGTTCAAATCCTCAGCTCAGGTGAGAGTGTGGAGTCTGATCAATTCATGACTTTGTTGAAAGGTTTGTATACAAACACATGAGAATGCATCCAGATGATTCTCGCTGAGTTTACAGAACCACAGTTACATATATAATGTCCCAGATTCTGCAACCGAAATTATGTGGACTATCCAGATAATCACGACTATGAGGCATCTCTAGATTAGGCATGAATTTCCTTTTGGGATGTGGCTCTGGAGGAAACACTAAGGGAGAGAGCCCTGAATTGCAATACTTGATTGGTGGTGTATTCTGACAGTTACCAATTAATCAATTAGTTACCAATTAACCTCAAAACACTCCTATAAGAGTCTTGGTACACATGGATTCATGTAGAAATGACATCAACTAGAAAGAGGTAATCCCCCAAGTTTATGTATGCTTGAGTATTTGACACTTCAATTTGCATCAGGTAAAACGTCTTTTAGCAAAACAACATCAGCACTTTTTCTATACTTTTATAAGGACCATAAAGCATTCCTTTATGAACACTTTGGTTAAAATGTTAACTTTACATCACGATAGCTGTCAGTAAGTGGTATAGATGTGAAGCCACGCCTGATTTCACCTGTTTAATTAGCTGAGCTTGGCTTTGAATAGTCTCAGTGAATATCAGGTGTGCCTTCTGATTGTCTGGAATGAAAACCTGCACCTACACTGACCCTTTCTGGATAAAACTGAACACACCTGCTATACTGATTGTGTAACTTGATGGGTTCTGAAATCAGCGAATAAAATTTTCAACCCATACCTGTTTGTCATTGATAATGTTAATAGCAGAGTTTATATTTTGGGGCCTGTGTGGACCCTTTGGCTTTCCATATATGCCCTGCACTAGGCGGGATTTCTCAGACCTAAGACTAATGCAGCTTCCAGGGTTTCTCAACTCCACTTCACTGTGCTGCAGCTTCGGTTTCTCACTGATTTGAATCATCAGAATAACATAAAACTATGTTCTTAAACTAGATATATGTTCTTCTTAACCTAGATTAAAAGTGTTGGTGGTTGCAGTAGGTTCAAGTTAACAAAAACAACAACAATATAGTAAAATAAAATAAAAACAAATATGTTAATGGTGCAAGACCTTCAAATGATGGCATAGCTCTGTAGGCTACCTTTATGTAGATTAAAATGCACTTAATATAATATATTGGATAAGATTACTGTATATTCTCAATGATGGTGAGTAAATGTAAAATGTGACATTTTCTAATCAAATCTGAGCTGCTATCATAAACGGTTCTGCGTTGAATATGTAACTGTACAGCTCGGAAAACAGTTCGTGTGTTTTTACATCACAATTCATTGCCCATGCATCTGTCACTGATACACAATATGGCCAAAAAAAAAAGGGGACAGCTAATCATCACGCCTACAGTATATGAGTTTGTTATCCAAAACCATGGGCATTAAAAATGTGCAGTGTTCACATCATATGTGCAGCGTGCACTCACGTATTCCCCTCTAAAGATGAGCCATGGAAAGCATTTCACAACTTTCAATCAATCTCCAAAATGGAAAATGAAATCTAGAAATCTAAGCAGAAATGAACAAAATAGAATTCCGAATTGAAGCTTAAAAAATTATTTCAAAAATAGAGAACACTACGTTTCATAAAAAAAAGTATTATAACAGCATTGTCTGAAATGAATTGATCTGAATGTAATGTCAGATGAGTCGAAATACATCAAAAGGCTTAGCGGTTAAGGCTCTGGGTTACTGATCGGAACTGCCAAGCTGCCACTGTTGGGCCCTTGAGCAAGGCCCTTACCCCTCTCTGCTCCAGGGGGCGCTGTATCATGGCTGACCCTGCTATCTGACCCCAACTTCCTGACGGGCTGGGGTATGCGAAGAAAACAATTTCACTGTGCGCTACTGTATATGTGACCAATACTCATTATCATTAAGTGGGTGGTTTAAAAGAACTAAAATACACAAGTAGTAATATCACGCTGCAGCTTCTGCAGTGTGATACACAATATGAAACAAAACTTCAATCGAATAAATCGAATAAATATAGTGATCTACAATGTTTTGTGTGCATCATGGGAAGAAAGGGTCTAATAAATGATAATGTCTGTGTTCAGGGCGAAGTGATAACCTATAATGGTTTCATTTATTATTTACACACACAAGGTAATATAGAAAGGAACCATTTCAAAACTGTCTTCATTAGACTATTAAACCATTTATCAGCGCTTGTTTGATTACAGATGTATAGCAGATTGCATTGATGCAGAAATGTAGATAATCCATATCAGAGCTGTAATGACGCTAATGGGGATCTTGGGGACCTTGGCATCTTGCTAAATGGCAAATTTACTGCGACGGTCACTTTATCATAATGATTAATGTTTAAAGCGCATCAAGTCCTATACATGGTTAAGTGCTGGCTGCCAAGCCATTGGGGACAAAATGATCAAGTAAAGAATGCTATGGAGAGGGAGGACGCATGGATGGACTTGAATGGCTTGATGGGGACAGTTCATACCAGATATGCGTATGCTGACCTAGGCAGGTTGGAGCACTGTGACAAATTGAATTTCGGACGTGCCAAAACCTCAGCTTAGACTAAATCACTAAATCAACCAATCTGGATACCTGATGCACTAAAGAGAAATGGGAAAATCATCACATACATATTGTTTCCATTTCATTTCAAACTACTTGAATCAGTTTCATTTTCTCAATCGTATAATCTATCTAATAGTGATACAAACTTTGGTCCAGTTAGCAGCTGCTTGGAAGGAAGAGCCATGATTACCATCAGGGCAGTCATTTTCTACTCTTTATATCCCACTAATGATTCAAATCACAGGGTGTGATGTTAACGAAGCACCTGTGAGCTGTTACCAAGAGAGAGAGAGACAGAGAGAGAAAAGAGAGAGAGAGAGAGAGAGAGAGAGAGAGAGAGAGAGACAGACAGACAGAGCAGACACAAAAGAGTAATCACCCAGGAAGTCCGGCAGAAAAATCAATGGAGACACATCAGCCTCTATCTCCTTCATCCTCTGAGACAGATTCAAGTGCAAAGTCTGTTTATTTAAGTTAATCCAACAATCACAGTCGCTATTCGCAGTGCAGCCACTCTGCTGATATGGTACTGCTTGAGAATGCAAGGTGAGCAGAGACAAATATGAAATATTAAAACCACACAAAAGCAGCACAGAAGGCCTAAAAATCACTTTCATTACATGAGGTCCCTCATCAATTAGCAGGCCATTTGGGATACCGACACCCTCTTTGCAAACATGGCAGTGCTTGGTCTCAAAGTAAACTCCGGGAAAAAGCACCGACACTGAACAGGTAACAGCTCAGTGTAAATGCTAGAATGCTTCAGAGTGCTAGCTTCCCTGTCACACTAAAGTGTAGCAGACATTATTGTGCTTGCTAGTCAGATCCAGCTATGTCCCTGACACGGTGCAAGCACCTGTTCAGCGCACTGGGATTATTGATGGTAGCCGCAGCAATAGTATGCCTGGGTTTCCTTGAACTACAAGCTTTTCAGAAGTGTTTTATTAGACTATGGCTGACCCCAAATGCCTCAAACAGTGTCCTTGTTTCAACAAGATAGGCACAGGCTGTAGCTTGCTAGAAACATTATGCAATATGGTACCACTTGGGAATGGTGTCCTACCAGAGAGAGATAATCACCACTGATATTGTTGTATTTTTCCGTTTATAATGTTGTGAGATTTTACTATACAAACATTTTAAAAAACAACATTGTTAGAAATCATAGGCTTGCTTTTTCAATGTGTTCCCAATCGTATAAATGTAGTTAATTAGTTAAAAATACGGCTTGTTTACCTTTTTACAGTACTAGATGTAGATCATGATTTCTATCCATCCATCCGTTTTGTGTACCGCTTATCCTACACAGTTGCAGGGAGCCTGGATTTTATCCCGTGGAGCTCAGGACACAAGGCAAGGGACACCCTGGACAGAGTACCAACTGTTTGCAGGGCACCGTCACACACACTCACACACCCATTCACACACTACAGACAATTTGGAAAATGACAGTTAGCTACAACATGTGTCTTTGGAGGAAACCCTCGGAGCATGGGGAGAACATGCAAACTCCATGGATACAGGGTGGAGGTGGCATTCAAACCCCAGAGGAGCGAGGCAAACATGCTAACCACTACGCCATTGTCCCACCTTACATCATTCTTTATCTATCTCAATCACAGTGCAGCCACTCTGCTAATTCTTAATTTTACAACACTAATCAGGGTCTTAGTGGAGCCGCAGTGAACCATGGAAACACTGGTCGTGAGGCAGGTGCGCTCACCTCTGATGAGACACCAAGGCACTATGCACATACAGTACAGATTCACACACTTCTTCACACGCAGGAGAAATCCAGTGCAGCCAATCCACGGATCTGTATGTTCTTGTGATTTGCGAAACCCACATGCAGGAGACTGCACATACAATAGCCAGAGCTCAGGATTGCACTGGAAGCCCTGGAGCTATGAGGTGACAACTCGCTGTATCACCATGCCAACCAGAAGAAACGGTAAATTATTAAAAGAACACAACTTTCCGAGTCAGCATGCAGAAGTCTTTTATTTATCTCTGATCTAAAAATGATACTGCTGCTGCATTCATTTTCTACAGATAAATGGGCAAGTCGAAACAGTCAGAGCTCCGTGTAACTGAGGGAGAGTTCACTGATAAGAATTATAATCATCTTCAAAAAGAGCAAAGGCTGCCAGTATCTTTCAGAAAGACTATTCTAAGCTGCTGCTAGTTAAGTGTGATTCTCAGTTTTCCAATTAGTGTGTGTGTGTGTGTGTGTGTGTGTGTGTGTGTGTGTCTGTGTGTGTGTGTGTATGTAAATGGCAGATGTCTTTTGTGATTGAGCCCTCTGGGTCTTAGTTAGTAACAATTAATCATAATCACAGTGTGTCAGATCAAGACAGCTGTAGTCTAAACATTCTGTTAGTGTGTGTGTATATATGTGTGTGTGTGTGTGTGTGTGTGTGTGTGTGTGTGTGTACGTGATTTGCAGCTTTACCTCTAACTTTGTGTATATGTATCTACTAGTTTCCCAGCATTATACACTGCAAAAAAAGTGAAAATATATTGAATATGGTCAAATTTTCTAATGTTTCTTATTATGAGATTATTATAAATCAAATATAAGATCATTCAGGCTCTTTTAGGTGATTTAATCATTTCATGCTTTAATTGCACATACATACATTTTCTACTTATATAATATGCTTATAGAAATAAAAGCTTACATTTAGGAGGAAAAAAAAACCCCAGAAGATTATTTCATGCTTGAATTAATCATTAAAAAAAAAACAACAACAACAACAACCAAGAAATAGGTTTAATAATCATATATTTCGTTTGTTGTAATCTTGTAATATGAAATACTAGATATATTTAACTAGATTCAAGATATTTTCACTTGTCAGGACATGATTATTCAGAGTGTATAGTGTTAGGGCCATGTAGGTATGTCATTTTGGGTATCTGAAGTAATAATATGTAGTTTTAGGGTAGTTACTTATATAGGACAAGTTCCTAACTATAGCATTTGATTTGAAATGGTTTGTAGTCAGCTGGGAAATTTTTCAACTGTTACTGAACTGGAAACTGTCAATCAAATTCATCGCCCCTGAGTTCTCCTTAACCTGAAGCAGTGCAAGATCCTAATTTAACTTTTTTTACTATGAAGAACTCTTGTTTCATTCATGGCAACATGGTCTATACCGCTTCTATACCGCTTTATCCTTTTCAGGGTCACGGGGAAACCTGGAGCCTATCTCAGGGGTACACCCTGGACAGGGTGCCAATCCATCGCAGGGCTCAATCACATACACACTCATTCACACACGACAATGAAAATCAGCCTACCATGCATGGTCTTTGGACTGGGGGAGGAAACCAGAGTACCCGGAGGAACCCAGAGAACCCAGAGGAGAGCATGCAAACTCAGCACACACTGGGCAATCGAGCCCCCGACCCTGGAGGTGTGAGGCGAACATGTTAACCACTAAGCCACCGTGCACCCTGGCAACATGGTGTGAAATATGGGGTTGAAATCACAAGGTGAGATTATTCACTGCATCAAAACAACATCTAATATGAAGAAGCATTAGGACGTAGGCAGAACCACAGCAGGAGAAGTGTACTGCATCAGCATCACATCAGGAGAACACATGCAGCTTAATGCATACAATAAAAGGATTGATTTTTTTTACAACCATCATTCAAACTTAGGGCTGCGTTAGCTCTGGTTATGCCTGTTCAACAAGAACCGGAGAGACAGAAGGCAGAGCAGACTTTAAGGCACCCTGAGATATCAGCACCCCTCTACTCCAAGAAAACTTTTTTCCTTTTGTTTTTCTTCTTCTTTGTTTCATTTTCCCTCCTTCATATTCTTTGACTCAACTCTCAAACTTCCTGCTCAGTGCCAATCCAAATGCCAATCCACAGTCCTCTGCAGTGAACAGCCCGATGATGCAGCGAGAACAACAGGAATGCTGTAGACCACTATTTCTGCGGTGTAAGCTTGATGATGATGTTGTTCAGCATTTGAGTAAATCTCTATGGCCCTAGGACCAGTATGGCCTAATGGACAGGCAAGCCCCAATTATTACTGTTAAAATGGGAGCCTCAGGAAAGTTATTTCAAAATTGAAACTGAAATGGGCCTGCACACTGCAAAAATGGTCTCTTAGCAAGCAATATATAAGATATATATATAAAGGATTATTGAGCCTTTTTCTAGATATTTTTACTCATTTCAAGCTGTGAATGGTGTTGTTCTGTTGGCAGATAATTTTGCCTATAGGCATTTATTTATAGAAATAAGCAAATAAATAAATAAATAAATAATATAATAATAATAATATAATCATATAATAATCTCATAATGAGAAATATTAGTCTTTTCTTTTATCTGAGATCTCTTCACTAAGATATATATGTATATATTGCAGTGCAGTCTTCTGGTGGAAAGGCTGGATATATTATTTTTCCCAAATATATCTCTGCCACAAATGTGCCATGTACAAGTGCACGCCAACTCACAGCCGTTTCCTGTTAAAATGCCTTGCTATTCTCCGATGTGTATTATTTACAAGGTGCCAATAAATTTGTAAAGTCTGGCTTTCCTTGAAGCAAATACCAAATGCCTTTCTTTCCGATTGCATGTGTAGATAATCAATGATGTAGCTGATTAAAGCAAAGGTGAAGAACAATTGATGACTACACTCGGATATTCAGTCACAAGGCATTATTTTTCATTGGACATCTTAGAGGCATTGCTGTAATAAACTGCAAACATCATTAAATGCTGCCATCAGGGCAGTCCTGCACACTAAAAAACACCGGGTTAAAAACAACCCAAATTGGGTTATCTTTAGCCCAACGGCTGGGTCAATACAGGACAGAACACATTTTGGGTTAAACTAAATGTGTTGTTTTTCAATCCAGAGGATGGTTTCATTTTTACGAAAGCGCTGGGTTAATTTTATTTTAGAAATGGGTTAATATTTTCAGAGTTATTTTTACCCTTTGAAATGTCATATATACCACATTATAAACAAACATGTCAACATGGTGTCTCCTTTATTTATACACAAGAAGGGGTGCAGAAATGTATTGCTAGAGCTGCTAAAGTGGTGTTTAGGTATAGACTTTGAAGTAAATGACTCAAATAAGTCATATATTTAAGATGAAAACATCAGATTTTGATCAAAGGAGACGTGTGAAACCATCTAAAAAAAAACCTGAGTAACCAACTTACGATCCAATGGCCATTACAACCAAGTACGCCAAAGCTAATAAAGATAGCGGTGCATTTAATGTCATGTAAACTGGACTGTTATCACACATTTCCGCTTTTTCTAGTGTACGGTAATGGTTTTACGGATAAATATATCGACACGCTCGATCGTCTTCACTCAACCGCGTGTTCATTTTTAACACACCTGCGTGTCTAGTTAAGGACAGCACATTTTTGTGTCGCTTTTAACACAATCAGTGTGTTCGTACATTTAACACATGCTGTGTGTTAAATATTTCCACACAAAGATGCGTTAAAGAAACTACACAAAAATAACACGTGTTATTTATACTTTTTTCCCTGCAATTATCTTTAAATGATATTTGTTTGTGTGATAAAATTCAAATAAATGCTCACAAAATAAACAAACAATTGCATGAAAGTCAGGTGACATTTATTAAAATCATTTAAGCACTTGACAGATGTAAGAATTGGAGTTGACGCATCTTCTTTCAAATCTCTGGGAAGACAAGAGTCCTACTCCCTTCCATTTGAAAAGCTGTAAAAGAGCAAAAAGAGTGTTGGTTAGATGTTAACGACAAAATATGGACAAAGGCCTTTGGGCTTTAACTGAGAAATTGCGTTACACAATCCCAAATCGTGTAGTTTTGGAAATCTGACCTCCTCTCTCCTAATGAACAAAATGGCGCTGTATACTCACCAGGAGAATCTAGCTAATTTATGAATATTTATTTTTACCTAATTACTTACCTAATTAAGTCAACCAACATTACAGATAGAGCAGAAAGCATTTCAACCGACTGTAACCCCAGCGAAGAACTTTTAACCTCGGCATTACTGAGCTAGCTAGGTTCCGTTAGCCACTGACTGTCTGCACCTGTTACCCAGCATTAACATTCACCCAATACATGAAGAAACACGGCTCTAACCCCTCCTCCTAATGCTAATTACTACAGCTTGCCTTGTCCAAAACAGTTGCTAAATGTAGTTAACGTTAACCCGCTCTCTGTATTACATCATGGTGAACAGCTGTAATGCTAGGTTATCGTTAACTCTCAAAAAGGGAATGGGAATATCTAACTTTACCACGAACTGAATGCTAAAATAATGTTTTCATCTCAGGTGAGTGTCTAGGTTAGCATCACTCATCCCTAGTGTGATTGGTGAAAGCATCCAGCTAGCTAACCCTAACTCAGAGCCTCAGATAAGATGCATATCCAGAGAATTATAGAATAACCTCAGAGCATATTTCGCAGCCAAAACAAACACATGACACTAGTAGGGTAACGCCATCACTGAGGAAGCAGTACATGATATTCCCTCGCTGAGTTACTGTTTTACAATGAATACATTTTCGAGAGCTCGCTGCCTAAATATCACAAACTCGGCCAGGCATTTTCAGCAGCATCAGCGCTAAATAGTGATGAATGCTCACTTACCTGTGGTCATTTGGTTGCCTCGCCTCAAAAACTGCTACCTCCACCTGAGGCGGATTCAAACAGTCCGCACTTAGTTGATTTGACCCAAGCAGCTGGGCTGATGTGTCGGGGTGGGGGAGGGGTGCATTGATTCAACTGTCAGTGAAAATGACCCAGACACTAACTCAGCGGTTGGGCTCCACAAAACTACCCAAGACTGAGAAAGTAACCCAATTAAATGACCCAAAAGGCTCAACTCAGCGTTTGGGTAGAAAAAAATAACCCAGGATTTTTTAGAGTGTAGGGAGAAGAGAAAGCTGAATATATTAATGAGAAATAACTTCACATTATCAGTCTTCAACTACAGAATTAATTATTGCAACTTTACAAGAGTAGTACACTGGGATATACTTATATATTCGACTAATACTGGAGTATTTCATCATATCTCACAGACAAATGGGATATTAGTGCAGGGAAAACTGCATTGACAGATATCCATAGCAATCAGCACAGCTAGGCAACACGCGTAAACTACAGAACATTTAAAAGGGTCGGGTAAGGGTAAGTTAATGTTCAAAGAATTTAACCTAACCAAAAAAAAAAACAGACATGGTCAAGTGTTTCTGACCTGTACCGAGCATATAACAGTGAGTGTGTGAACAGCTGTTTGTGATCAGACATCTGGTGGCTGAGAGTGTTTCTATAAACACACCACTGAAAGGCTGTGATATGACCTACCGTAACAGGAGAGAGCAAGATAACAGGAAGCAAGACTAAATATATTAAATCAGTCTCTCAGAAAAGAAGGCATGTCAGTTTGGCTTCCTGTATCTGTTTCTCTCAGATAATGAGACTTTAAACTATTTCCTACTTCCTTTTCATGAGTTTCTGTAAACTTGTGTTGGTGTTGGGCAAGAGTTGTGGCTCATTAGTTGTAATACAGTGTGGGTGTGCAGGAAACCTTCCCAGTAGGCCTTACTATTAGTTTTGGCTGGATGGGCTCATGATGTCTACATTATTTAAATTAGGTAGCTAATTGGAAGGATCAACATTTTTTTTTTTTTTAAATACCCTGATAGCTCAAGGGATGATGTTTTAAACTTGCCCTCCTTCTTTAGTATCATCATTTGGTCAATTTGGAAACACCAATAGAATTCCAATTAGACGCAGACTTCCCACACTATGTATGTGGTCCCCATCTTAAATCACAAGTTAAATGAATTGTGATTACATTATCTCATCTTATCATACTATTACTGTTAGGAAGCATGGCAACATTTACAGCAGAACCATATCAAACTTTTCTATCGCATAAAACCATAAAAACTTTTACCATATCAAACACTAAGCAAACAGTAGGTTTTTACTATTGACAGTGAATCTGACTGTTGAGGATCTAAACAAATGCCTTCCATGATAATGATCCCTCTGTTTGAAACTGAAGGATAAGTATCACAAAATGAGCCACGGAAATTGTTCACGACGCGAATGTGACACAGCTTTATCATCCATCCATCCATCCTCTATACCGCTTTATCTTTTATAGGGTCACGGGGAAACCTGGAGACTATCCCAGGGAGCATCGGGCACAAGGCGGGGTACAATCCATCGCAGGGCACAATCACATACACACTCACACACCCATTCATACACTACGGACACTTTGAACACGCCGATCAGCCTACCATGTATGTCTTTGGACTGGTGGAGGAAACCGGAGTACCCGGAGGAAACCCCCGCACACGGGGAGAACACGCAAACTCCACACACACAGGGCCACGGTGGGAATCGAACCCCCGACCCTGTGAGGTGAACGTGCTAACCACTAAGCCACCGTGCGCCCTACAGCTTTATAATGATCTACAAATTATGTGAGCAAAAACCCATGGAAATATCGCTCTTTCACAACTCACCATTCAACCTGCTGAAAAATCTACAGCACAAACGATTGCGATATTCCCAAAGCAGGTAAAACTGACCCAAATCCGGTTTACTGACCAAATCCCATTTTTTATATTAGACTGTTCACATTATGTTTTCAAAGAACCCTATATCTGACATTAGTCTGAATAGATCACTCTCCTAAACTGACCCACGTGTGAAAAGGAACAATGTATAACATGTAAAAAAAAAAAAGGGGCGTTTATTCAACCACAGCCACTTCTTTGGTTTGCGTTCTTGGTTTCTCTCAATTTTGCTTTTAAACTTGTAACTTTTCGTTGGCACTGCACCCAGGTACTCCTACGGCTGTGCTCAACCATTTCTTTTGAGATCTCTTCAAACGTAGAGCGGTTTGCCATATGTGCCTTAAAATTTTGCTCGTACATCAACATCTCTCTAAATGTTTATGCGGTCTGTTACCACTGAAATCCTCCTTCACTGTATCCTCCATCATTCCTTCCCGGTAGAGTGACATTCTGATAAATGTCAAGTTGGATCGATGTAAAACTCACATGAATTCCGATCTGCCTGTTCAGACAGAGGTCGCACTGGTACTTACTGTACTGGATCGGATTTCAGTACCACATATCAAAGTGGCCCAAATTGGAATTTAAATGATCAGACTGAATATGTTAGTTTTTTTTTTTTGCTGTTCACACAGCCATGCACAGTATCGAATCTGCATCACATTTGAAGGATTATACCACACTTGGGCCACCTTTGCTTGCTGTGTGAATGTAGCCTTTGTGTTCATCAGGGGCTCTTACTGTTTTAACGGGATGAAAGATCAATGCATCATCGGACATTACCGGCTGCCAGTCAGTAAATCGTGGATGATCATCTCAAACTTTAACGTATTGGTGCCAATCAGAATCGCTTGGAGGCTGCCGCAGGTGTAGTTCATTTATGTGTTAAAAACAGAGAGTCCAAAGTTCTGTTCAGTTATTCACACTCATTTCTGAAAATGGTTGTTTATAAGTCTAGTTAGCTACCGGTCACGTCCTTCTTTTGGCACGAAATGGCAGACAATGCTAATGATGACCTGATTTTTAGAAAGGTTTTTTGATGCGCATACTAATGAACAGAGAATGGAAATTAAACAACAGGACAGATCATAGCCCAAGATTTCCATTCAGAAGACAGGGAGCAAAAAAGGTCCTTTTAGCTGTCTCGGTACAGTACAATTGATTGGCTGGGTTTATGATTAATCTTAGATTCCAAATCCATGTGAATGAGCAATAATGTGTTAGAATGAGTGCATTAATATATCATCTTTGCTAGATACCGAACTATGCTAGAAACATATATGAATACGCATCAGCTATCTAGCTAATGAACTTAACAAGCTACTGAAGGGTAGCATTTAGCATTTGGCTAAATTAGCTATTCATCTAACATTACCGTACTTAATACAATGGTGATAATTGAGGTGACTGTTACTTCAGCATACCTCACTTTGTTAGTTACCCTTATTGTTCAGAAATGTATTCCTCAGACTTTAAAACAGTTTCAGATTAGTTGTGTCAACTGACAACTTATTTACTCTCACCGCACTTGAGTAATTTTCTTGGACATTACTTTTACTCAAGTGCATTTATTACTACAGTAGCAGTACTTCAACTCACAACAGTGTTTTGTACTCTTCCCACCACAGGATGAAACGATGTGCTGTAACCTCCAGCCATAACAATGTAGGTGTGTCAGTATTGCATGCAAAGGTAATTCAGTACACATATTCAGTGGAAGAGTATTACATTACATGACAGATTTATTAGTTGTACAGTATTTGTTTTATTTGTTCTGCCTGGTGTATAACATAACTGCTTTGCACACACTACCTAGTGCACAATATGTATTGCATTCCGTGTCAAATTCAGCCGTGGATAAAATAAAAGCAAAAAACAGGCATACAGTTCTGTCAGAATTTACTCAAGAACGGTTGACGCTTGAAGGTTAACCCTGTTAAAACTGCATTCACATCCATCCATCTTCTATACCACTTATCCTTCTCAGGGTCGCGGGGAACCTGGAGCCTATCCCAGGGAGCATCGGGCACAGGGCGGGGTACACCCTGGACAGGGTGCCAATCCTGATCGTGCAGAGCACAATCACATACACACTCACACACTATGGACACGTTGTATCAGCCTACCATGCATGTCTTTGGACTGGTGGAGGAAACCGGAGTACCCGGAGGAAACCCCCGCAGCACGGGGAGAATATGCAAACTCCGCACACACAGGAACACGGCGGGAATCGAGGAGGTGTGGAGGTGGAGGTGTGAGACAAACGTGCTAACCACTAAGCCACCGTGCACCCAACTAAATTTACAACTAGAATTAATTTCTAAAGCCACAACCGCTCACCCTGTTTTACACCACACTTCAGTTGAGAGTCACTTAAAACTCAAGCACTGAGAGAGACTTTGCAACATTAATTCTTCCTTACATTCTTACTACACACTGTTTTCCTGAAAGTCTGCATCTTTTACAGTCTAGTAGTTAACAATAGCGTTTTTACTGAGCATGAGAATGTTTATTATTCTGTAGTCCAATTTAAATGATTTATCTACACACACACACACACACACACACACACACACACACACACACACACACACTTCAGCTTGAATACAGTATTTTTTTATATGCATCAATAAATTTCAATAGGTATTGATGTTGGAAAGTACAACCTTTACCCCTTTCTACACATTCAGGATTTTTTTTTTTTACTGTAACTGGAAATATGGAAGATGTTATGATTATATAGTGTTAAAATTATACATTAGCCCATCTATAATTACTAACATTTCGTATCAGAACCTCAAACATTGCACGCCTACAAGTGTTGAAGGTAATAGTCACTACAAGCCTGAAAGGGACAAACCTGGAGGAATAATAGAGCACTGTGATGTATTGTGGCCACGGTTGAATTGTACTAACACACATTCTTCTCTGATTAATCGTAGCAGATTTTCACAAAACAAACATGTCTCCATGTCCTCATTTTCACTTGAGCTTTGAATGTAGGTGACACTCGGATTTTTTTTCAATGGATTTTGCTCGCGCACAAACTGTGTATGACTCAATCCCACGCATCTCCCACAGTTCTTTGCAAATGTCTGAAGTTGCGGGGGCCAAAGGCCATTCCATTCCCTTCTTTTCTTTTGTATCTCACTTGTGTACTGTATATTTGAATATGCAGTTCACAAGCAATACCGAAGGGTATAATCTTTTATCTTTATTCTTATGACTGCTTTGTTTCTGCAACAATAGAAAAAGTGTAGCACTGTAAATGATGCAAACTTCCTTTCTATACTGAATGGATGCTGTGCATGACTTATAACAGAGTTTTATGGTTCTAACAGAACCGGCCACCTCATTCACGGATTAGTCATAAACCCACTGAACTTCACTTCAGATCGCAAAAAGTTTTTGAAATGTAAGAAAGTAGAAAACCTTCACAAAATTTTAAATGACTTTTGTTTGGGGGCTGACTCCCCATATTATAGAGAGTAGAGCGCTTAACTCTCAATAGGAATGTGTCTGTTTTATTATTATTATTATTATTATTATTATTATTATTATTATTATTATTATTATCCATCCATCAATTTCCTGTACAGCTTAATCTACACAAGCGCGTGGGGAGCCTGGAGACTATCCCAGGGAACTTAGGCCGCAAGGCGAGGGTATCGCACACACACTCACACAATTTAGAGATGCCTACAATGCATGTCTTTGGACAGGGGGAGGAAACTGGAATACCAGGAGGCAACAACCCCTGAAGCACAGGGAGAACATGCAAACTCCGTGCACACAGGGCAGTGGTGGGATTCGTACCCCCAACCCCAGAGGTGTGAGGCCAATATGCTATTATTATTATTATTATTATTATTATTATTATTATTATTATTATTACTATTATTATTATCATCCTCATTATTATCTGAACCATAAGCAGTCTGTCATTTGAATAAAATCTGTGTGCTAAGCACAAATCTGTGAGTGTGTGTTTTCTCGGTTCCTCTTCAGAGTGTCAAAAATATCTCAGAGAATCATACGCAGAACAAAAGCCCAATGATTCAGTGTCCACAACCGGGAAAATACAGCGCAATAAAATGGTGCAACAGAAGCGTCTTGAATAGAAAAGTCTTGAATTGCATAAAAATAATTACTTTTATTTTTTCTTGCTCTTAAGTCACTGTGGCATTTTATTATGCAGTTGCGTCCTGCATTGTTTCCTGACAATAAAGTTGACTTGACTACACTTAATCCTAAATCTCATGCTGTGCAAAGCTGCCTAGGAACTGCTGACACATTTTACACCTCTCCTCTCTCTATTAATAAAGCAGACAAACAGTGCTAAAAATAAGCATTGCAAATTAGACCGTCTCTCACATTGTTGCCCTACATAATAAAGGATGTTTTTATGCACACGTCCTCATAAGCTGAATTTGTACCGAATTAGTTGCCTCTTTTTATATTAGACTGTGCCAGTATAATAACCACTTATGGTTTGCACTAGCAAAAATTAACATGTGCTATTGCAAGAAGCCTAACTGATACACTTGAATGAATTTAATGTGATGAACATTATATGTCATCATTACATCATTTCATTATCTCTCCCCCCCCGTGTCTGTAGTGTATGAATGGGTGTGTGAGTGTGTATGTGATTGTGCCCTGTGATGTATTGGCACCCTGTCCAGGGTGTACCCGCCTTGTGCCCCATGCTCCCTGGCATAGACTCCAGGTTCCCCGTGACCCTGAAGAAGGAGTAAGCGGTAGAAGATGGATGGATGGATGAAAATGAGATATAAGATAAAATAAGATAAGATAAGACTGTATTAATCCCTCGTCAAGAAATGAATGTGTCACATTATAATATAACGTAATTATAATATAATAAGACAAGTAAGGGAAAATAAATAAATATAAATATGAGAGTAACAGTGTCTTACTGTCATAAATATACAGATTGAAAAGTAGTAGCATCTGGATGTATACAAATATGACTAATGTTAAATAAAAAATGAAGAGTAGCTGCATGATCAGAGAATATGTTAAAAAAAATAAATAAATACTGTCCATGGACCTCTGTAAATTCACTACATGGCACATGCATTGCAGACAGCATGCGCATGCTGTATATTGATGGCCGAAACACTTTGATTGATGCTTCTTATTTTATTTTTGTTAGTGGTGGTTCTCCTAGCTTTCTGAAATGGGAGCACCACTGCTCCACAGTAAAATCCTTGGTGTTGAATTAACACCCAGAGTGTTCATTTGTGTCCAGTGGACTTACATAATCACTGTAGGGTGTAAATTCAGCACTCTGGGTGTTAAATCAACACTGGGGATTTTACCGTGTTGAAGATGATTTCTAACGCTAACAGGTCCAGCAGAGGAGAAACTGTGCAGTCATCTTGTGTTATAGAATGTTGTAGAATAAACCAATGACATTTCCACACAGTCTGTCGTTATGGCATTTTTTCTTATCGATGTGGCATTAGTGGTGTGACGCAATAGCACTAGTTGTATCTGTCTCTGTTTAAAGTGTATATGTATCTGGATTCAGTTTTAAGCCAGGTGGTCAGCATGGTCTGAGAATTATGGATATGGCTCTATCTTATAATACATGAGAGATATGTGCAGGGTTGTGTTTAATCCGCTTGTGGGGTTATTATATTATTTTTGATTGTATCTGCCTGTGATCTATTCTAACGTACATAGTTGGCTTTATTTCCCAAAATATAGACAAACTAGTAGCCTAAGTTAAACCTCCACCCACCAGACCAGGACTGCTGTATGTTCTTGTTAATAAAGGTGGCCAGATCATCGTATCTGGCAACTCACTCGTCCCTGCAAGAGTAAACTCCACCATCTCATATGACCTTTTTGTTGCATCTCAAATCTCAACTCAAAAATCTCAAAAAAAAAAGAGCATCTGCTTTTTGAACCTTTCTGGCAAGTTTTCTGGAAAAAAGAAAAGAAAACAGAAACAATGAATAGTGGGCTCCTATTCATATCTGTATCTGTTCAGAACACATTATCTCTTCAATCTGAATGTATTCGTATTTGGTTTCATCCGTATGTGGTATTACACACTGAACCTGATGGAGCCGTTGTCATAATGCTAGTTGTTGCACTTTCATTAATGAAAATTTGGAAAATGAAGGAGACCACCCTTCTTCTGGTTAGACAATAAAACAAATAACCTAATGTTACCTGATTTTCTACCAGATATCATCAGATAACAATTAGTGTTGTAGAGGTTATTTTAACATTAGCTAACCTGTTTACTGGCTGATGTTAATTTTATGTTAAAAGAAAAATAAGTACACCCCATGGAAATTTTGCCTTTTATGACATATTTTGACGAGCAAACAATTGATCATCTTTGAAACAGTGTCTATTAATAAAGGTGAGATACTTGAACAAAACTGCAAAGAAAATTTTCTTTTTCAATCATTTATTCAACAGAAATATCAATAGATGTGATATTCTTCTGTGGTAAAAGTAAGTACACCCTTGGCCTCAGAAGCTAGTATTGCCCCCTTTAGCAGAAATATCTTCTTGTAGGTGTTCTGTATAATTGTCCACCAGGCTTGCTGGAATTCTTGACCACTCTTCTATGCAATATTCTTTCAGTTGTAAGATGTTTGAGGGTTTTCTTGCATGTTCTGCCCGTTTCACATCCCCCCACAACATCTCAATGGGATTCAAATCCGGGCTTTGACTCGATTGTTCTATAACCCTACATTTCTTGTTGAAAGGTCCACTTTGGGTTCAATTTCAACTTTCAGACAAATGGCTTCACATTATCTTCAAGCACGCTTTGATATGATGCAGAATTCATACCCGAATCAATGAATGCAAGCTGTTCACTCCCTGAGGCAGCAAAGCAACCCCAAACCATAACATTTCCACCACCGTGCTTCACAGTTGGTCTGAGGTGCTCCTGCTGTTACTGTGGTCAAACAATTCTATCTTTGATTCATCTGTCCAGAGCACATCATTCCAAAAGACCCGGTCTTTGCCTATATGCTCATTGACAAACTGTAGTCTTTGTAGTCTAAACTTCTTTTTAGACAGCAAAAGGCTTTTTCCTGACACGCCTCACATGCAGGTCAAATTTGTGCAATCTCTTTCTGATTATAGAAGCATGCACTTTGACATCAATAGTTTCAAGACTTACTAGCAGATCCTCGGATGGAATTTTGTGGTTCTTGGAGATTTCTTTTAGCATCAGACGGTCTGCTCTTGGACTGAATTTGCTGGGACGGTCAGTCCTGGACAAACTGGCAGTCGTCTGAAATCTGTGCCATTTGTAGATTATTTTCCTTGCAGTGGAATGAAATAATTTAGAGATCTTTTTAAATCTCTTGCCAGACTCATAGGCATCCACAACCTTTTTTTTTCTGAAGGCCTTACAGAACTCTGATGATGTTGGCACAATGACACCACACACCTCAATAACAAAGGGAACACCAGAGATATGAGAGGGGTTTAAATAAGACAGATCCTACTACGCAGGTTTAATCCCTGGCACCTGATCTTGAACACCTGATTCTAATTTTATAGATTTGAAAATGTGTTAAATGTCGGGTTGTACTTACTTTTTCCATGTGACTGATCTGATTTTGTTCATTTAAATTGTGAAAATTACTACAAAATGTCAATTTTACATCTCTTTTGGAAGTGTATTACCTTAATTAATAGACCCTGTTTGAAAGAGGATCAAATTCTGGTATGACAGTCTCTTTCAGTGGGGTCACTCTCATAGATTCTACACAAAGAAGCCTTCCGAGACATCTGCCTTCCCATGCTTTAGACCTACGCAATATAAGATTGTGAAATTGAATCTGCAAAAGAGCAAAGCACATCGGCCCTGTCACGGGATGAGTCTCTTAGCAGACTAGGTGTAATCAAGTTTACAGTGCTCTGTCAGAACAACATATAAATACAGAGACCGTTCCAGACAGTGTCTCCACTGCTCCAGGGGCTCCCCATTCCCCATGCCATAATTTCTCTGTAAGTAAATAATTAAAGGATCTAAAGGATCCAGGTGCTTCAACAGAGTCACTAAATACTTCAATATATATATATATATATATATATATATATATATATATATATATATATATATATATATATATATATATATACTTCAATATGGAAAATGCCTTGGAAACAGCAGGGTCTGTGTTGCATGCTACAGTTTGCATGGTCCTCAATTTAAAAGAGGGGTAAAATAGTACTTAGTTCATCATAGTTCATCATTTGAGGTTCTAGGCACTCAACTATTACCACCACCTTATCTTCCATCAGTACCCCACCGCACAGATCACATATTCTGGAAAATAAATGTTGTTTGGTGGTAATTAAGGTGATTTTTGAGTAGTTACAAAAAGTTACAAACACTGTTTTTTTAATGAACAGTTCGTGTGTTCCAAACAGATACAAATACAGTTAAGAATGAATTAAAACAGTCTGTTTTCTTTTCTTTTTTCAGTCGTCTGGCCAGGAAGGTTTGCAAGGCAAAATTGTGAGATGAGAGGTATACATCGGAACTGGGATTCTGTGTGATTGGGATGTCTTTAACTTTCACTCTGGTGTGTCCCAGCAGTCAGAGACGACGTTCGTTCATTTTTCCTGACTAACTGTCTGGTCAGTGTCGTGGTGGTTTAATTTTGGCTACACATTTGTTTATAGTTTGGGAAATAGGTCCAAATAAATTGATTAATTTATATACCATGGGCAGGAACAAATGAAAAAATAATAAGTGTGCCAGTGGGATTAAAAAAAAAAAAAAAAAGTTCTGCAAACATCAGTTATGAACTTGCATGATGTAGCTGAGGTTTTGTTTTCCAAGCGTTCTCCAGTGGTTTGAGGGATATAGTGGCAGCAATTATATTTAATTAAACAAACAAACAAACAAAAAACACTTTCTGATTTAGAACACCACTACTTCAGGTTCAAATATAATTACAGACACAGATATGGATATTTGGAGCACTAACAGATACTGACACACTGTAGATACAGATAGTAGCATGTGTTACACCCCTACTAACAAACATGCATTGCTAAACAGGATAACAGAGTGTATCAGGATATCATCAAGATACACAATGACCTGCTTGTTCAGCACAATGCTAACAACATTATTAACAAATGTCTGAAACACAGAGGGGGCTTTGACCGGGCCATAAGACATCACCATGTATTCAGAGTGTCTGCTAGTGCTGAAAAATGCAGTGTTCCACTTGTTGCCCTCTCTGATCAATCTTAAGTCATATCTGGTGGTTAGGTCGAGCTTATTGAAATAAAAAGTCTCTGGGCTGCTCTAAGGTTGAGGGGAGTAGTAGGTGTGTATACCTGTATTTTGCTGTGCTTGCTTTAAAACCACTGAAGTTAATGTAAGTATGAAGACTTCCCTTTAAGCAAATTTAGGAGAGGAGTATAAGAAAAGGAATCTTTGTTGGAGTGCCTCTTGGATGTATTCATCTATTGCCTTCAACTCCTTATAAGAGTGAAGATATGCTCTTGCACTATGGGGTTATGCCTTTCAGTAAAGTGAAGGGAGCTTAGGGGTTCTGTTCTGAAAACCCTGCCAAGGTCTGAATAAAATTGGGGAATTGGTGTCTCATAGAGTAATTCAGAACTTTCAGAAGTCTTGGACATGCAGACAAACATGGGATGGATTGAGACAGGAGTATACAAGTCTTTCTAAATGATGAGGTCCAGAAAAATGTCTTCTGCATTCCCAGTCTACTCTCAGATTCATTTATTTGTACCATGTGGCACTTGTATGACTGATCCCTCCCTAATGGACCTGCCATCTAATGCATGAACTGTAATGGGGATTACAATGGATTAATGCATTTACATTAACATTTATGGCAGACACCCTTATCCAGAACGACTTACAGAAGTGCTTTGAAGTCTCTACCAATAAATGCATTCCGATACTGGTGCACTAGGTCTCGGACTAAGAATACCATCGGTCAGAAAGGTAATATAGTAAGAAACACACGGACAACACAATTTTTTTTTAAAGGAAAAGTGCTCATTTAAGTATTTTAGAAAGCGGTAGGTCTTTAGATGTTGTTTGAAGACTGCCAGTGACTCAGCTGTTCGAACATCTAGGGGAAGTTTATTCCACCACCTAGGTGCCAGAACAGAGATGAGTCTTGATGCATGCCTTCTGGTTTTGTTTGCCCTGACAAATACTGTGCCCTAGATTTGTGAGGTCACCTGTTACGATACAGGGAGGTGAGGCGGGAGCAGGTGCAGATCAACGTCTTTATTTTCAACACAACAGAAAAAATCACAGGAAACACGCTCTATACTGGACAAGATTAACGGGTTCATGGCTGATGCACTTGTTCACTAACCAGCCAAAGACTACCAGACCTGCATCGTGCATACAAAGAAACCAATTTCTCAGTATATAGTAAGACAGGACCCAAGGTGCAATGAAGCAGACTGGGTAAACAAGCTTTTATCTCTAAGGATGAGATATTTCAGATTATTTTGTGAAATATGTGGAGCTGTTTTGGTAGTTATAATGCATTTTAGACGTGAAATGAACTGTAATGCCAACCTGTGTGCATGAGTAGAGAGATGTGTGCAGAGCAGGGGCGTGAGCTGGACTGTTAATCATTCGGGGCTGAGCCCAGATTCTCGTCCGTGAAAAAACTTTTAAAAGCATGCTTCTAAATAGACTGTTTGCATAGATTATTTTCCTGCATGTGAGTGCTAACTGATTTAAAAATGTGAAAACTGGACAAAAAGTTGTATTTATCATAAAGCTTGCCTCGGATGTTGTTACTGTTTGCAGGACTACCAGACTGATAAAATATCAAACTTTTTGGCTATCTAACACGAGACTAGGCTAGCTTGGTGTCGCTAGCCAAGGGGAGGCACAGCTAAGCTACCAGTGTATGGGTTTAGCTGCTATAGTGCCATGCAGAGTACATTATCTTTCCTTCTGCTCTGCTCATATCATTTTCACGTAAACTGGAACTTGTATAGACATTTACACAGCTTGTTTTCATTTATTCATTTAGCATTTTCTTGCTCAGCATCAGAGGATGTTACTGTTTCAGTTTCAACACCTTTACAGGGATTTTTATTTTTTTTAATCGGCGTATATCCATTTTTCCCCTCCTACTAACTGACTGTGTGAGCTAACATTTGGCAGAATTGAGAGCTGTCAGCCTTTTGCTATCAGAGTATTTGCACGTATTTTCCGTGAAATCTTGTCTGTTTGCTCTCGCCTCCGTTCACTGAAGATAAAAAACAACACTCTATTCACTGAAGATACACTATCACAACACTACCGTCTACTTTGACTGACGGTCAGTGGTGTAGTGACAAACTGCTCCAAGTGGAGGATTATTCGGGGCTAAAGAACAAATCTTCGGGGCTAAAGCTCAGAATGCCCGGGCCAGGTTACACCCCTGGTGCAGATTTCTGAGAACGTGAACTCTACAGTGAATAATACTGGCTAACAATTGCTGGTAATCACCAATGTCATGAATAATAGAGTTGAGGTGGAGCTTGGTTAACAGATTTTCTTAAACCCACAGTGCTAGGCTAACATTTTAGCATTTGTAACATTACTTCTGCTTGTTTATGAGCTTTTGGGGCTACATTTGTATTGACATTCTTCCTACTGCTCAAACAAAATGACCTAAACTCAGCTGATAAAAATGAAAACGGTCTCCAGTTGACCATTAATCTCAGCTCCTGTCAGATTCAGGCGGAATATCTGTAACTTCAGACCCCTAAAGCAGGAATACAAATAAATCTTGCAGTTGCAGAGCATAGAGATAAATTGCTCTGAGAGCTCCACAGTCATGACTCATAACTCATAAGCCTTTTTTCATCGTATCTATAATATTATTATGAAGCTTATACATTATTATATAGTTATATAGTTTTATTTCGTCTAATACGAAAAACAAATCTGATCAACTTATATTTCTCTAACAAGACTGTCTGACAAGGATTACTGTGTGTGCATTACTGTGTGTTTTTATTGGCTGAAAGCACTCAAGTGTAGCGTAACGTTTTTAAAAAAAAAAACCTGACGACAAAAACTGTTTACTAAACCAAGAAATGATCCATCACAAGAACTCAAAAACTCAAGACTTCTTGTTTTACGAGGAAAAGCAAAGTGCAGAACAAAGCCCCTATGGTCAATGTAAAATGTTGTAATGGTTCTTGTGGATAATTGATGCTTTGGGGCTGTTTTCCAGCTCATGATCCTGGGTTACTTGTGAAGACTGATGGCATTAACTCTGCTCAGCACTAAGATTAAGGTGATTCGACAAGGTTTTGATAGGACAGTTTACCCCAAAGCCATATTGTATATTATTTTTGTATGGCCGATCCAGCTTTAAAGCTGACTGATCTTTTTGTCAATTGCATAAGCCCAGTAGTTTCCAGTAGCAAATGAAAACTGAAATAGAAAACAAAAATGCACTTTGGGAAATTCTTTTGATTGTTAGCTTCAAAACGGTGTTGAAATTTGAATTGTAGATCTGTAAAAATATTGATTGTGAAATAAATTCTTGACAACAAACATAAAACATTCTCTTATTGACAATACTTAAATATACCCCCAGCCTGGGGGGGATTCCACAAAGCAAGCTAACGCGATAAGCCCAGCTAATTTCCGTCCATTTCTGTTCCACGAGCAAAGCTAAACGTCCTGCTGAGTTACTATGACAACACATGCTTTTGTACACACCTGTTCTATGTCAGGTTAGTTGTGAAGCTCAGTTTAGCTTGATGAATTCTATTGGCTAAGGCTTGTGCTTTGTTCTTCCATAGAGCACAAGGATTTAGGAGAAAATACAATGTATAGTTCACATAAACATAATCACTTTCTTATCAAAATATTATTTCATTCCTTATAGTGAAATAAATTTCAACAAATATCCAATCTACTAGTTTGTTGAGAGAATCAATCGACGTAGTATTAATGTGATCCAGTTAGTATCAAAATAACCTAACTCGATCCCACACGGTTCAGTAGCGTAGTGAGCACTCACATGTTAACAATAAAGGTTCCGGGGTTGAATCTGCGTGTGGGTGAGGGCGTGGTGGTTCAGTTTATTTCAGAGCTTTGAAAATACATTATAAAATCATGTGGGCTGCAACTCAGTCCATTCACATGGAAGCAATGTGGAAAAAAACTCAAAGTGACTTTGAATCAAGTAAAGTCAGTGAACTTTTTTTCTTCCAACACAGTAAAAGATCAAATCTAAAACGTTATGAAATGACAAGAACAAGGCACACTAAATACAAATCTGCCTTTAAAGTATTAAAGTAAAATAAAAATCAAATAAAAATCCTCAGTTATGTGCTTTATTAGAATCCACCATTTGTACCCGGAGATCAATATGTATTAAGATGTTAGTTTTGACTATAGAACTAAATTAAAATGATATATATATATATATATATTATATAGCTATTTGTTTTAATTGTACTGTATGGTCTTTTGACATGTAATTTGACACTTGTTTCTCTTGTTTTCAGGTTTCTTTTAGCCAAATACGTCAGATGTGTCATTTTAACATCTCAAGTCTTCATTCTTCATCCTATCATATTATTGAGTTTAAAAAGTTACTCTGATAAACCCTGCATACTGGTCAGGGGGTTTTTCCTGATGGGTTGTAGGGATCTAAATGATTCAGGGGAAGACATGGGGTCCTAGATGATTGATAATGGTGCTTGATTAAGCCACTGATTGATGCTTGATTGTCACAGCTTTACCGCTGCGCTGTTGCATCTTACTTTTTGCCAAGAGACGGTCCAGCGCCTAAAATGGAAACATTGTGTGTCGTACAATGGGCCTCATTTATCATACTTTTAGAAAAGCTGTGTGTAAATGTTTGCGTAAACCAAACAAACAAAACATTTTAATGTATGGGGTTTTTGTGTCTCACTTTCTTTATTTTTAAATTCTTGGTTTTAAGAACATTTTCTCGATGGTATTCTGTTGCGTTTGAGGGGATGCTACAATTTTTAATTCCCCGCCTTCAACCGTTAAATACAACTCAACTGGAAATTCCAACTCGTCAACTTGGGGTGGTCTTCTCTACCAGTTCCTTCCCTGATTACGGAGTGATGTGAGATCAACATGGCCGAGCACACTGTGAACAGTGTAAAGTGCCCCTTCTCTACTTTTAAATTAGTTTATATCACTATTGGCTTTAGATCAGTTAATATACTGTACAGACACTTTAACCATTACTTGGTTAAATCTATAATATTGACCATATTAATCACTGTTTTGAGAAGGTCATGTACATTTGAGTCATCACTAATGTGGTTAGCGCTACTTGTTATTTGTCCACTGTTGTTGCTGTGCTGCAATTTCAGTAAAAAATATTGCACAGATGTTTGAAGTTCACTCCAGTAGAACAGTCCCGGCAGCCACTCAGGCTTGTAACTGTAAAATTGCAGTTAAAGTATTTTTTATGAACTTTACGGGCTCTGACACAGCAAACAAATGGCACGCTTTAAAAAAAGAATAAAAGAAATTCCATGTCAAATGTGCCGAGGTGGGAAATTACATCATTACTACTTGCAAATTACCACTTAAGGCACTACGAACGCAGCATTAGTCCCTGACCTAGTGAACTAGCATGAGGATCTGTTTTTGATAGAGACTCTAAAGCACTTCTATAAAGTCACTCTGGATAAGAGGGTCTACTAAATGCCGTAAAGCAAGTTCAACTCGACAGCATTTCCAGATATAAAATTGCACTAATCCATGTAAATGATTTGATTTTAAACTGATCAAGTCAAGGTTTACATTAATTAGGCTTCTTATGCGTAGCTGTTCACACACTCGGGAGCAAGAGGCTGAGGGGTTAGCACGTTCGCCTCACACCTCCAGGGTCGGGGGTTCGATTCCCACCGTGACCCTGTGTGTGTGGAGTTTGCATGTTCTCCCCGTGCTGCGGGGGTTTCCTCCGGGTACTCCGGTTTCCTCCCCCAGTCCAAACACATGCACGGTAGTCTGATTGACGTGTCTGAAGTGTCCGTAGTGTATGAATGGGTGTGTGAGTGTGTATGTGATTGTGCCCTGCGATGGCACCCTGTCTAGGGTGTACCCCGCCTTGTGCCCCATGCTCCCTGGGATAGACTCCAGGTTCCCCGTGACCCTGAAAAGGATAAAGCGGTTGAAGATGGATGGATGGACAGTGGTTTTGCGTAAATGCTCGTACTAATGACTTTTGCATAAATCCATTCATATACAGCTTGATAGCTGAGGCCTAATGTCTATAACAAATATTATGTCAATTTATCAAGTGAATTAACAGTATCACTTAACCTGCTCGTTAATGCTTCGTTAATGCTCGTTATAAATTTCTCACAAATAAAACTCGTTACTTACTAGGACACACCTTGAGTATATTTCAGCTGGGATTTGAGCACTCTTATCTATTAGAGCTCTTGATCATTTGAGAACCAAAATGACGTCTGTGTTTTTAAGCAGTTGTGACTGATTTGCTACTCTGAGAGGTTTGATGATTGACTTTTCCTGATTGCAAGGAAAAGGTCAGTAGATGACACACACTTGCAGTGGATCGAGACAGAGTTATGAGTACTTCGAAGATGTCTCGATATTAAATGTCAGGTTAGGAGACAAGCAAACTGTTATTACTAGATGTTTAGATTTCTTTCTTTTTTGTTCATTAAAAAGTCCTGACAAAGTTACAGAAACTCAGAAGTTACATAAAACTATGACTTGACGGCGCTCGTGCTCAAAACCAATTAGCTGAGAGAGAACGTGAGTAACAGAACAAGAACCTGACACGATATGATGCTGCTGTCTTTTATGTCTGAACACCAACAAGTTTTTAATACCCCCCCCCCACTCAGAATTTCCCATGAATGCTACTAGCGTACACAAATATGTGAGAGTTATGTGAGCAAGCGATCTATTTCATTCTTTCAGTGTTGTCTTATATACCAAGTAGCATTATTTCAGTTTCTGTTGTCTCTTTCCTGCAAATATTTCACTCGTCTGCTCAACAATAATCCACTGATTGGTTGATAGTTTATCGCATTTATTTTACACATGGCATGTACAGTACTTGTGCGTGTATATGTAGAGAGAGACCTTCTTTGTTTGAATGGCTGCAAATCACACACAAGCATAGAGTCTACTCATACTATTCAAAATTATAGTATAAAAGTAATAGTACATTTTTCAGTTGTTTATATCAGACGTTCTCAATCTTTTGTAACTAAAGCCGCCCCAAGCCTCCCCTATCATGTGGCACCCCCCCCCCCCCCATATTGGAGGAGACCAAGTATAGTCAATATCTATTCTATATCAAATCTATCTATCTATATATATACCTAATCTATAATCTGTTCAAATAGATAGATAGATAGATTTTTTTTTAGTTCTCTGTTTTCGTACTTTTTTTCTTACTTTTCATAACTTATGATTTTAAATAACTTCTGTGACATTTATAAAACTATATAACGGACAGGTATGGAACAGGAAGGGTCAAAGATGTTTCTGAACACTGCAACTACTTTGAACAAGAGAACTAGGCTGTAATAATGTGCACTATTTTGCATGTAAAACATGTTGCATTATATTCGTCTTGTGTGCAAAAAAACATTTGCGTACGAATGATGAAAGGGATGAAGGGCGCGTCACGTGATGAAGGGCGCATCTTAACAATGTCCATGACATTGTTAAATCTCCGGCTCTCAGACACTCACAGAACAGAGCAGACGCAGAGAGAGAGGTGCGAGTGCAGCGGGAAAGCAGGACCTCGCGCTTGCAGGACAGAACTGCTGACATTTGGACAGTTGCTAAGGTTTGTCCAAGAAGTCGCTAGATTTGTCGCTAGGTGGGTTTTTTTGCAAAAAAAGAAAAAGTCACTAAAGGTGTCTGAAAAGTGGCTAAGTTGGCGACACGGGTCTGCACTGACAGCTAGGTAAAAGGCAGGCTAAGCTCCGCCTCACCCCAGCAGAAAGAAAATACAGAGGGAGAGGGAACGCGGGGTTTTTCATTTACGCACATTCTATTTGAAAAGCAATAAAATGCACGAGTACCCAAATGATGCCCTGTCTGTCTTTTTTTTCTTTCTTGAAAACAATTTGCGCCCCCGTTCCGATCTCTCCACGCCCCACTGGTTTATGTCAAAATGTGTTATCCAAGTTTATGCTCGTGAATGTACCAGTAATACTGGAGTTTCTCATTTCTAGTAGAAGGCGGCACAGAACTTTTGAATTCCTTTTTATTCTGACTTTGATTTATAATAGATTTCATTTAGCAGTTTTATTACCACATTACCCACAACCATGCCTGTCAGCATTAACTCTCAGATGCCCTACATTAAATATAAATGCTACATGAATACTACATAAACCTAGACTGATGTCTCTCCAAGCACATTTTTCCTTCTGTACTAGTATCACCATTAGTACTGTATTACTATCTTTTATTACATCAGTGATGGCGTCTGATCCTTTGTGTTTGATGACGGTTTTGCCACACACACACAAGATGTTTTCCATGCCAAACACTTTCCAGTTGAAAGAACTATAGCTCAGCCAAACACTAAATATACAGTATACCATGCCCCCCATACCCTAGATGTAGTTGATCAGTCGAGACGGTTGCTGGCCAACATGGTGGCTTCTTTAGTTTTACACTGTAGCTGTACAACGCTACTGTAGCAAACAGGAGGGAGCTTAAGGGCACAAGGTAAGCACTGAATAAACCAACGAAAATTCTGTGAAATGTGCTAATTTAGACAAATTAGACTAGCTATTCAGTTTGGACAGATTAACGCCATCATATCAAATGAGTAAGAGTTGCCTGTACCTATCATAGCAGATGCACTTGACAGACTGAGTTGTGTTATGGGAAGTTTAAACACAAACCATGCTTAAAAGGTGATCTTTAACAGTCTGGGCATCATTTTATGGTTTACATACAAACTAGCAAACTAGTGAAGACAGATCTTTAGCAGTCTTTGGCTGTATTGTGTACTGCGCAGCTGCTGCACAATTTCCCAATGAGGTGTAGCACAGTAAATACAACGCGACACGTTTTTACACATTAAACCCACCATCTCCGCATCGCTAACCTGAGTGCAAATATTGATTTGTGTCTGTGGCTTGATCAGTTACGGCTGTAGTGCAGTGGGAGGTCGTGGATATGATATGATGTGGTTGAGGGTGGACACTGACGGACGGCAGACAGGGCCTTTTCTTCAAAGTTAAATTATTGGGATTTAAAAAATTATTTTCATGATAAGGTTCTCAGGTGACTATTTCCAGTTCCAAGTTAAACGTGGGGTGTACCACATGACCAAGCGCTGCTGATTTACCCATCCGAAAGACTACAGATACAGACTTTTGTAGGGTTTACAGTTTGCGGTTGTATCCTTTTTATTTGTTTGTAGGAGACAGTAAGGGCCAGCCTTGGCGAGCCATTTTCATACATGTATAATCAGCCTGAAACATGACCAGCTCACTGGGAGTTCTTCTGGCCCTCCCAGTTACCATTCTGAAACTGCCTCATGCCATTATAATTAATTTCATGCTTCATTTACTGATTGCACTTTTATTTATTTATTTATTTTAAACAAAAAAGCTGGTTCAAATGGAATCAAAAATAGAACAGCGGTGCAGATGAAAACAACAACAAAGACATAAACAGGAAATTAATCACAGAAAGGTGAAGGGTCTATCACTTGTGTAATAACCTGTATCAGGGGTCATTATTGTTCTAAATGTCCTGTATCTGTGTTTATTCCATGATGCCAGGGTGAAAGGAGGAAATTGCATTTGATTGGAAAAATACACTTTTTGGCATTCTTTTTCTAGCATATATATATATATGTATATATATGCAGTAAATAAAGTCTGTTGTAGGGTTTAATGAAACTGAATAACCCATTAGAGTTGTTGATGTTTATTATTATTATTATTATTATTATTATTAATTATACTGAGATTGTTACCAGGAGAAATCTAAAAATGTCACGTTCGTGATGAGTAAGTGCAGCAATGCGTTGTGGGATATATTACTAGAGATAGCCATATAGACATTGCATTATTATAGTCTGTGTGCTGCATAGTCCATTTTTCATCAATAATTAATTCATCGATAATTAATGAGTTTTGGGGCTTTATCCAGTCATAGAGTATATCTACCTTGCAGTGACTACAGGAGGGACTTCTGTCACTCATTACCTTTAGGCAGATGAGGCCACACCCTCAGACTAATGGTAAATGTTGGAACGCCCCTCATCTACTCTGGGCCCTAAAGAGCGCCCCACAATGCTTAGTTCTCATCCTCATCCAGTGATTTATATACTTTCCTACTGACACCAACAGTCAATGGAGTCATAGCTGCTTGGTAATATAGCTAAGGATATCTGGTTGTCATCTACACGAACAGTTTATTTAGGAATTTGAGTCCTACCTGTTTTCCACTCTGTCCAGTCCTTTTACAATGACTAGGTGCTGCTTTTTAAAAAATAATAATCAGCCCGCATTTCCACAAGCTTGGGATTTTTTTTTTGCATTCTGTATGCAGATGTGGAAATTACCTACTGCAGTGCAGTATGGGAAGTTGTACTATGAGAACATATTTTACCATCCGAAGTTAAATCAACTTCTAGTCTGCTAATAATACAATGATTGTAGTTTGCTTAGTTCCCACTTTAAAGTCAACCCTATCTGGGAAAGTGGTTCATTCGTGCCATGGTTAATCCATTCCAACACTTTTAAGGTAAAGCTAAGGGGTTTATTTTTGACAAATGGTTTGAACACCCACCTCATTTCAGAACAACACGCACACACATTTGGGTGAAAGGGCCTAAGCTAATTTAAATAGGGGGCAAGTGTAGATCCACTTCAAAGTGCTTGTCTTTTCTAAGGGAATTGTGTGAAATCAAGCATGGTTAAATGCATAAATCCAGGCAGTGTGTAGGTGGCTGGGCTTTGTTTGGCGCTCTGCCATCGACACAAAGCCTGATAGCCAATTCTGGAGGAGCTTTGAGTGTGAAGATACTGTGAGCACTTCCAAGCGGATGGCAAAAAGGCAGCAGATAAGATTTCCTCTACTGTAAGAACACAAAAATGGTTATCATGAACATTCAGACACGGGGAGACATTAAGAATGGCTTAAATGCTAAGACCAGCCTGAGGGGAGGAATATTAAGAATGGCTCATGCACTTTGACTTATAACAAGTCAAACTTACCAGCTCAGACATAAGTCCTTAAAAGAGACAGAGAGTAGATCGGCTTCGTCCTCTCAACCCAGCAAGCTGAGGTTTTAACACGGGCATTAATGTCAGATCACAAAGATCAGGTGTAATCTTCCACCACAATGAATCAGGTATTCAGATTAAATATGGTTTCAGTACCCCATCACTGATGGTTTCACATCTGTGCTGTATTTGAAAATAATTTGACATGAAACTCACACTACTTAACCTAGTACAATTTTACTACGGTTAAAATGACTTTATAACGTATCATGATGCAACAGCGTGTGTTTTGCTGTGATCCGTGTTTGATGTAACTAATCCACTAATCCTTACGCTTTCTCAGCACAAGTACTCACCCTTCATACAGACAGACATGGGAGACGGTAACACGTAGGAAACAGTATTAAAATGAGGGAATTTGATAGGGGCTAAAAATATACATCGGAAATTCGAAATCTTAATGACCTAGACATTTCTGCAAAAATAAATAAATAAATAAATAAAAACGTGTCACGATGCACGGTGTGGTCAGTGAAAAGGTGCATCATGGATGAGCCTTGTATTCTATTTGCTTCAGCAAAGCTTAATTAACAAATCTAATATAATAAAGAGACTACAGGTTGTATAAATCCAGGGTTTAACCATGGAAAATGTACAAAAATACAAAAACACAGGATGATATGGCTTTACAAATGAGCTTTTAATGACCTGCTGATCTGTGGAAAAAAGAATAGTAACCAATATTTAAACCCTTGTATGTTCTTATCATGCCTAACAAGCTGTTCTCTCCTCCAGAAGCTTTCTGCACTTATGACTCACCTCCTGCTGCTGTAGATAATCTCATATACCCCAGAGACTTGCACCACCTAAGGACTAACAATATGATTACACAGAATATTCCATATTCTTTCAACACATTTGATACTGTTTGCCTTTTCTGCATATAAGTATATACGGTAATGATTTATAATTCCACTATCTGGTGTCACCCAGAAGAGGATGGCTGTCTTTTAACCCTGGCTCCTCTCAAGGTTTCTTCCTCGTGTCTTCTCAGAGAGGTTTTCTTTACCACTGTCGCCTCTGGCTTTGCTCATTAGGAATCTAGGTCTAAATCTGGATTGAATGCGTGTGCAAGGCTGCTTTCTGACAACGTCTATTGTTGAAAGTGGTTTTAAAAATAACCTTTGATTGAACTGAATAATGTATGCACACACACAAAAAAATCTATAAAAGGAACTTCACATTACTTTAAAAAAAAATGTATAGCTGCTTCACTATATTTCACTTAAAATTCCCAGCATGGCCATGGAGCAGCGATTGAGAAAGCCGGCAAGAGCATCAATTCAGTATTCAACTCAGAGACTGGAAGTCAGTCTGACAATAAAGTGTGCCGTATCTGTCTCACGGGGCCGGATGTGATCTGTAAATTGTCTGGAGATGCCAGTATTTAGAAATTTCGGTTTAAAGAGTCATTATATCTCAAAATGTTTTTAGTTAAAAGTGGAAATGAATTGCTCTGTATGAACGCACGTGAATTGCTCAAGCTTGTGATACACCCCTGCAAAATCTTAAAACAATGTAGCCTCCCAGCTGTAGATGCAGATGATGTGACATGGCACCCAAGTACCGAGACACATTAGACAGTTCAGTCAAGCGATGTTATCGTGCTCAAACCCTCTCACACCACCCCCATTCCCCAGCCCCCTGCTATTCATACCACTATATCATCTATCCGACAGAGGATTTGTTGGTTGTTTTAGGATCAAATGTGATTTAATATGATACGTGTGCCATACAAATGTACGCAGTGATAATTTCATGACTAGAATAGATAGAAGGAAATAGTGTATATAGATTTTCATAGCATGGAATCTCTCTGACAGATTAATACCGTTATCTACTGTCTATAGACTAAAACTAAAACTCTGGCTAACCCTGCAACAGACATTTCCCCCAAAACATCCACAACACCCCCAAGTGCGTCTATGAGGTAAGAGCGGTATGAAAGTTATGACCTTAAAGTGCATTTCTCATACCTGCCTCCTGGGATCCCGGGACAGGCTGTGGATCTACCGCTACCCTGTATTCTCATTAGACGTCAGTGAGACGAGTCTAAATATATCGTTTCATTACCACACACTAATTGTGAAAAAACTAATTGGAGCTTTGAACTCTATGGCAGATATGCACAGCCTCATAACATCTGTGGAGCTTAACACTAGGTGAAAAACAGTCCCCATATTTGTCTCTCATAGACATGTAGGTTTTGTTTTTGTTTTTTTGTTTTTTTGATATATATATTCTGATATGCACACAAGTGTGCCATGGATTGGCACCCTGTCCAGGGTGTACCCCACTATGTTCCCTGGGATAGGCTCCAGGTTTCCCCGTGACCCTGAAAAGAATAAAGCGGTACAGAAGATGGATGGATGGATATGAACACAATTAATGTCCAATTATCCCCTTTTCACTAATACATAAGCAATGTTAACACAGACTATTCTTCATTTTAATTCCTCATACCTCTATTCAAGTGATGAACACAAATTTGGCTGCTGGGTTTTGCTTGGAAAATATCTTAAAAATGAAAATGTCATTAAGTTTGTAGAAAACAAAGAAATGTGCATAATATGAATTTCTGTATACGATGGATATATTCTGTTTATCAGCTAGATTCGAACCAGACTCGGAATTATGATGTGCTATTTAGCTAATAAACAGTATCGTTAATCCCTCTTAGAAATATTTAGCATTGGAATTACATGAGACAAGTTTGTTGTTGTTTTTTTTAGAGAGAGAATTGTGCTCATTCTCTATGTATCAATCTTTCATTAACAAAATTGCTCTCATGCAGGAAACCTAATGTATAATAAGTAGTCTCTACTTTGCAGGAGCCACAAAGAGTTTATTTGTAGATACATCTTAACTACTGCCTTCAGGGGGAGCTATTTTCAGAAATAATAATATAAAGCCCATTTCCCAAACTAGTTGTTGAGCCCAGGCCACTCATAAGACATGTACATGTGCCTATAATGTTCTTTTTTTTTAGTTTTTCACACATCCTCTGACATTTACTTGTGATGTGCTGGTATATTTCACACAGAGAGAAGTGTACTGTTGTTTTTGCGGGCGCCAAGACATGATCTGAATTGCCCAAATTCATAGCATTGCTAGGTCTGTGTGAATTGAGTGTATAGTGCACGGTTACATGATGCTGGCTGGCCAGGAACCAGCTCAGTGCTGCGGTGACGAGACTTGGCCAGGGTTGTATCGCCCCCTTGTGGAGAACATTGAGATTGTATCTGTTGTAAAGCTTGTGTCCTAAAACAATCCATTTTCAGAAAGATGCATGATGTGCCCTGGACATACCCATGCCCTTGCCCTACTTATGGGTAAATGGCCTGCAAAACACAGTATGAGTAACAACACTTTAAATCACGATAAATCAACACAGTATGGGGAACTCCGAAGCGTAGCAGTCAAAGTCACAGGGACATTTTAGAAGCCTATCAACACCGCACCTCTTGCCATAGATTTTAGTGGGAATAATGAGTCGACTGACAACATGCACCTGAAACCTGAAAATAATGTCCCATTATCCATTATAAAATGTAAAAATTTAAACATTTGATGGAATGTATGCTGATGTAACTATGAATTAGTCTATGGTAGATGTCTGGAGCAGGCCCCAGCGGCGTACCGAAGAGGGGGCGTTTGCAATACTGAAAGGAGGCGATGACGTAACGCAAAGTATTCCCAACTAGAAAAACATATGCAGCCCAGAATCCGTGTTCTGTCGAACTGCCCTACATCCTACCATAGCACAAAGTTATAGGCTAGACCAGGGGTTCCCAAACTTTTCCAGGGCAAGGCCCCCCCAAATGGCATTAACATTAGACCGAGGCCACCCTTATACAAGATGTCTTTAAACACATTAAAAATACAGACTTCTGAATATATGATAATGAACTTTTTCACACTATCTGTTGTTACCCAGATGAGGACGGGTTCCTTCTGAGTCGGGTTCCTCTCAAGGTTTCTTCCTCTTAAAACATCTTAGGGAGTTTTTCCTCTCCACCGTCGCCACTCAGTGTCTTGCTCAGTTGGGATAAATTCACACCTTTAATATCTGTATACCGTGTTGATATTTCTGTAAAGCTGCTTTGAGACAATGTCTATTGTAAAAAGCGCTATACAAATAAAACTGAATTGAATTGAATTGAATTGAATATATCCCCTTTTTTATTATTAATAATTACATCTTTACATTACATTACATTAGGAATTATATAAATATATACATATATAAATATATATTTTTTAAAAATCATGTATTTATTTATTTTTCACACCATATTGTTGAGGCCCCCCAGCGCCCCCTGGCGGCCCCCACTTTGAAAACCACTGGTCAATGCTACCGGAAGTACAGTGACAAGATATACAACCCGTATCTCATGGACTGCGGAACGCATTTGAAATTGGTCCCAAAAAAACAGTTTGTTTCTGCTTCTTCTTCTCCTTGTGAAGCTAAACTGTGAGTCTGGGATGGCGTGGAGAGCGAGCTTAACCAGACAACCAATAACACACTGCCCACTGTCTACTAGGTCTTGATTAATGTTTATTTTACGTTTATAAATAACTCTGGCACATATTGCTGGGAGAATCTGATTAACTGGACAAGCATACAGCGAAAGGTGGGGGGTTAAGTAGACAGTCATTTATGAATAGGAACAAAAATGCCCATATTTGTAAGCGTAAACAAAGATATATTTTTTAAAAAAAGAGCTAAATTGATGAAGAAAAAAGTCTTTGAGACCTTCACTAAGCTTGTAGTAATTGTACAACAAGCATTCTGTTCAAATCATTTATTGTATGTTTACATTTCAACAGGTTCATTATGTTCTTTCTGTTTCTGTAATGAGAGAACATAGTCAGAACATATAAAGGCAGCGCACATTATCCAAAAGTGACCTCTCTAAAATTCAGAGCACATTTAACACATTTTGTTGTGGGTATTATCAATTTTCTTTTATTGATAAACACTTTCAAACAAGGTTTATTTTTCATGGCATTGTACAGTATATCTCTACTGTGGGCCTCTGTACTTCCCAAAGAAGAGGATGCTTTTAGTGGGGTTGTGTCTGATGAAGAAGAGGAAGGGGTGGTCTGCCATGAAATGCTCCTCTCGTGCCATACAAAAGTTAACCATTACAGCTGTGGCTGCTGCTGCCTCTGTGCCTTCCTCATTTACCTCCACAAAAGCTTTGTGGGTTACCGACGACACAAAAAGGCCTCCTTTGCTACTCATGCCCGTCAGATCGGCAGCACTGGCCTGGAACAAAGAGCTCATGCCCATCTTATTCAGAATATCTTTCAAAGAGTACTGCTCTTCCAGCTTGAATTTTGGCAGATGGACGATGATATCGGTCCACCTGTCCATCTTTTCTTGGTTTGTCCACTCAAGCAGTTTGTCCACCGTTAGTTCACACTCCAGCTGTTAAGCAACAAACACACCGACACGGTCAGGTACTAGTGAGACTATGAATATTGGTATAAGGATAATTTAGTGCCATACAAATCAGGGGAGTGTCATACGAGACAAAAGAGCTAACGCACCAATAAGACCAAGACATAAAATGGAATAACGAAATGCTTGAGCAGGTCAGCCAGCAACTAGCAGATAACTGGCTTCCTGTCAGACAGCAGCCCAGATACAATCCAATCCAGTGTTTATGGGATTGTGCATGCTAATAGGCAGTTTAATTTCTAGTAGATGTAAAATGGCCTTTTATAAATATATATTTTTTATCTGCAGATCATAAAGATAAAATCTTGAGGAAGTTTGTGCTGACCTTCTGAAGGGGGTCTGAGCCATCCTCAGACTCCTGAGGCAAAAGCACCACCATACTGAGTTCCTCCTCCACATATGGTAAATCCAGCACCTGCAGCCTGTACTCATCAACGTAGTTGAAGAGGAATTTCTTTGTCTGGTACATCATCTGCACTGGTTTTGTCTCATTCTAATAAACGAGCGCAAACAGTAGTGAGCAATAGGTAAACTATACAGAGAACCTGTATTATGAAGACTGAAGTACTAGAATGTGAATGTGTACTGTGTGACGTCCACCTGATTTATCTTGAAGGGCATCTCTTTAGTGTGTTCAGTATTAAACACATTCTTCCATTTTCCCTTGAAATAAATAGCATTCACCAAGGCAAGTCGAGTCATCGCTGTGACCGTCCCTGACTGCAGAATATCTTTGATTTTACCTGAACCCAAAATCAAACACAACATTTAAGACTTGGTGGTCTTAAACGCAGCTGTTGTGTCATGTGCTTTATGCTGTAGATTTTGAGATAATATTTATGTCTAAAAGGATTTGGTTCTTACCCTCAGTCTTCTCCTCCACCCAGTGGTTGATGAGCTTCCGTGACTCTTCTGATGCCCCAATGAAGTCTACCGCCTGCATGTCAGCTTGATACAACTTCAGAGTGGAGCTTACATATTCCTGCAACAAAAGGCACAACAGAATCAGGAGACATATTTCCCCTGCACAATCTCTATCAGATATTCTCGGGGAGGACCGGGACTTTTATGAACCAATTAATTCCTCCCAGATGTAGAATAGGACAGAAGCGGTTTTCTTTTTTCTGAAAAAGTAAACTCTTTGTTCTGAAAGGTGGGGTCAATATTTTGGATCATGCGTCTGTCCGAGACAGGATGAACTTGGGGCAGAGTGGCAACTTTCTGGGGTCTGGAATCGGTGAAGATTTGAGCCCCAAGACTGTTCCGGTCAATGGGAGAACTGAAGTTTGCATCCCTGCAACATGGTCATGAGGATCCACTGATCTAGTTGCTGCACAATGGGCAGATTTTTTCAGCTGTAAATTTTTTCAAGATGGTGGGGGGGGGGGGGGGGTCCACTTAGGGCCTGATCCACGAGGTAAGAGACCCAGGCACTGGTTAGTTTATTGTGCGATTTTCAAAAACAAGCCATTTTCCATTCTTTTTATAAAAATAATAGTAACTAGTTTTACTTTTTTAAATCAAAAATAAATGAGTGTCGCTGAGAAATGTGGATAGTTGCTTGCAATGTCAGTTAAATGACTGGCTAGGTACAGCGAAGGAAAAAAAATGTCCATTAGATTCTCTAGTGGGAGCTGGAAGTCTGGCTTGGAAGAGTGCTAACAGAGATGGAGGAAACCATTTTGGGTTGCAGAACAACATAGCGCTGCATATTGTGTGCCACCTGCATATTTTTTGACACAGTATGTTAAAAATTGTCGAACCTCTAGGACCTAATTTTATCCATTATTCACACATCAGAGATCCTACTCATATATTTGTAACAAAACAAAGCAAAATACAGGAAGAGTTTTGGAAGTCTTACAGATGAGAAACTGAAAGTCTTCTCTCCATAAAGCCTGTTGGCCAGTCGGAGGATGTAGGAGGCTTTGGGGCTGTTAATTGCAGAGTTGAGGGTCTTGAAATGGGTGTGAACATCAGGGATCGAACTGAACGACAAAACCTGCAATGAACAACAGAACCATAAATGAGAGTTCACCTACAGTATGTGTCACTATTCCTTCATACGCCTTAAATACACCTCAGGCATTCGTTAAAAAAAAGAAAAACCCTGCAATGCTATGTTAATGAAAGGTGCTTAAAGATTACATTTGAAAGGTTTACATCCTCAAGAGAATGTAATGCTGAAGATGGAGTAACGTGACATGGTTCACTGAGTGTCTGAACAGGTGTGGTCTCGTTATTCTCACCGAGAAACACCCTGGATATGACAGTGTAAACACTGTGTGAGTCTAAAGTTCGTCGTGAAGCTATAAACTTTATGTCTGTGGGTTTGCACAGTTAGGGTTGTCTATTATGTAATTTATCAGCCACATGCACACTTTATGATACTGACTGATCACAGATACATTTACATTCATGGCATTTTGGCAGACGCCCATATCCAGAGCAACTTAATTTAGACAACTGAGCATTTAAGGGCTTAAGGGCACAGTGGTAGCTTGACAGTCCTGGGATTTGAACTCATGACCTTCTGAACAGTAAATCACCATCTTATCCACTGAGGCACTGACCTCAGGAGACACAGGATGTGCAAGTACACCGCATTTTAACGGGTATTTCACGCATCATTCATTCATCAACCGTTCATATGATCCAACAGGTAAACATAATTTGGGGATTTGACCAAGAATAATAATCATTCACCATCGCACAAAACCTTATTAATTCCCATACAGTCACAATTTTGACATTTTGTGCACACGTTGCCGCCCTGGGTTTTTGTCCTGTATGTGTTTAAGATAAACTCTCATACCTTAGCCATTTCATCAGCAGTGGTTCCTCGGGCTCCTAAGTAGACCATACTGAGTGCGGCGCTGACGCTCAGCGGGGAAAAGAACAGGTTTCCATCCGGGTTCTCAGCGCTTATGGCCCGATACAGGTCCAGCGCGAAGGCACTATTAGCACGGCTCAAACTCTCCATCTTTGATGTATTGATATAACTCTAATTCAAAACATATACAGTTATTTGAATAGCACAGAATACCGAAATCCGTGTATATTCGGTTTTAAAATCAGGAAACTTCATGTAGGAAAAAAGATTTTAAAAAAAAAAAAAACAGATTTCAAAGCTGTCTATCCAGCTGCATTGCTTTCACATACAGAATGTTATTCAACAGCTGGATGGAACATTCTTGCTCAAAATAACAGGCTAAGCTGCACTTCACAGGAAGTATATACACTCAGTCTTTGCTTATTCAAGTGAAATGCGGAAGAGTGGAAGTTTACATTATACAAATCCTGTCCAACGTCGGCTGTATATTACTAAATTAATGTAAAGTAGAAATGTCAAGAGATCTGGATTTGGAGATACTCACATGTGGAAGCTGTGTGAACAGTGAGAATACAGCAGTGACTCCACCGGCTGTGTTAAAGCAGTGTGGTGACGCCCAGGAAGTAGTGCTAGGGAAGCGAGACAGAGGAGGGTGATATACGGGATATGAATATATGGGAGGAGCATCAGTGGAGGGGAAATTCAAACAAGAAGATAAAAGAACTGCTGTAGTGCAGCATGTTTATGTCACTGACACAGAAAACAGTCTTACTGCTGTTTATTCTTAGCGTACACAGTAGGTTGGGTTTTTTTGGCTTGTTTTGTTTTAAATCTTTACATGCCCAGTTTGAAGCCTCTCAGTCCTGTTCTTGGCTGACCGGGGTGAACTGATCAGGGTTCGTGGTGGATTTAGAACCTATCCCAGGAACCTATACCAGGCTGTCATACACTTTGGATGGGATGCCAGTCTCTTGCAGGGCACCATGCACACACTCATTAACACATAGGGGCAATTTATTTCAGCCAATATACCACCTAACATGCACAGAGACTCCACATTGACTGTAAACCAAGCTCAGGATCAAACCTGGGACCCTGGCACTGTGAGGATTGAATGCTATCCACTGTGCCACTGAAACATCACTCCATGCGTAGACATAATATCGGCTCAGATTACTTGAATAAATTAAGATTTTCCATAGAGTGCTCAGTTCAGGATACACTGTATATAACCCGTTCATCTGGATTCTGCACTCATAATGAATTCATTCAGGTTGGCAAAATCTTTTAATGTAAATACAGCCAGTGCAATATTTCGATAGTGATATGTAAAGTATTATGTGAAGAAGAAGTGCAGGAGACCAGGAGTGGCCTGGCCCATGTGTACTTTATGGGATGGTTATTGTCAGGCACGGGTAAAACCACTTATTTTCTTTTTGTTCAGATAGAAAAACCAACAATAAACCAACACTCATATTATTAAAAGTAAAAAAAAAAAAAAAAAGAGTGGGCTAAAGTGGTGATAAAAAAGATATTTGAAACCCTTTGCCTATTGATCCTTTGACTCTTTAAGTGATATTCGGCTATTCAATGACCAGTGCTTCAACTGATTAAATTAGTCTAGTCTTATCACTGTATATCTGGATAGTGCTTTCTGTCTAAAAGGCTTCTGTGAGAGATCTCTGTTCCACTCAAGAAACACCCACTGAACTCTACTTGTGTGTGTATCTATCCGGGTGTGTTCTCTTTTCCTGCCAGTGTGACTGATGACCTGCATTACTCATGATTATGGCTTGTACTCTGTTGCAATTTTGTCCTTCTCTTGACTTGTGTTTTTATGTGTTATGTATGAACTGTTACAATATAGTGCCTACTTGTTACATATCATGCTTTGCACAGGTAGTGGGGGCATGGTAGCATGGTTACCTTGGACTTCTGGGGTTGGGGGTTCGAATCCCACCCCACCCTGTGTGCACGGAGTTTGCGAGTTCTCCCTGTGCTTCTGGGATTTTCTCTGGATACTCCGGTTTCCTCCCCGAGTCTGAAAACCTGAGTTGTAGGCTGATTGGCATTTCTAAATTGTCCGTAACGTGTGAATGTGTGTGCAGTTGTGCCCTGTGAGGGGTTAGTACCCCGTCCAGGGTGTCCCCTACCTTGTGTCCTGAGTTCCCTGGGATAGGCTCCATGCTCCCTGCGACCCTGTGTGAATGGATGGATGACACATACTGGTTAAATAAACTATTTTACATCAATATATTTGTGTAAGAGTCAGTTCTTACGTAAACCTATTAAGAAATGTCAGCATTAACAGTTTATCCAGCTACGGTTGGTCAATGCCTACTCACTATAACTCTCTGCAGACTTCATCAACAGTGATCAGTGGACCTGCATAACCTGAGGATTGTTGTTTTCCTTGCTTGCTTTTACACACTTAAGGAAACAATGATTCACAGTGTAGCAAAATGACATTGAATGAACATTTATGTATTTAAGTGTGTTGATTCAGTGTTGAGTCGCCTGTGATGAACTAGAATCCCATTCAGAGTGCATTCCTGCCTTGCACCCATTGTTCTCAGAATTGGGTTAGGGTTAGATCCACCGCGACCCTGACCAGGATAAAATGGTTACCGAAGATGAATAAATGATTCGTTCTTGAATCAGCATCAGGGACGCCTTAAATGCAAAATTGCTGTTAAAATCACCTCTTGCAGCCTGAGCACTTAAAATGAATGATTCTTGATCACCTATTTCAGAAGTCCAGATATTACTTCCATAAACATCTACGTCACAATTTGAAATATCAGCATAATGCCATAATTTGACATTTTTAATTCATTAAAAAAATTTACTATATTTTATCTTGTCACTTCAGGACATAAAATTGTTACAGTGAAGAATTCTAAAGGGTTCATAAACTTTCAAGCACCACTGTATAAGAACAGTAAAATAATAACTAAACATTTCAATGCTTAGTGGTTAACACGTTCGCCTCACGCCTCCAGGGTCGGGGGTTCGATTCCCACCGTGGCCCTGTGTGTGTGTGTGTGTGGAGTTTGCATGTTCCCCCCGTGCTGCGGGGGTTTCCACATGTGTACATGTGCATTCACAAGTATCTACACATTATTAAAACACATTTATTTACATATGAAACTGCTGTTTCTTTATTAATGTGTTTCGTGATATTCCTACTGTCACAAGAAACAAGAGAGGAGGAGACGGGCGCACTGAAGGCTGCCACGTATGATATTCTGATTACTTCTATATTCACATGCAATGCACATATAATCTACACACAGTAAGAAATGAACATAACTAATCATCTGGTGAGGGTGTCACAAGATTAACGTCATGTAGGTGAGGACGGATGCAAGTGCAGATAAGAGCTTTTAATACAGAGAGGCAGGCAGACAAATCCAAATCATGAGACGATAGCGTGGTCGAAAGCAGACACTGGGTCAGGCGATCTGTAAACAGGCATGGACTGGGCAAGGCAAGAATCGAGAACGAGAAACAAGAAGCAAGATCAATGACCGTGAAACAAAATGAGGACACAGGGTACAAACGCCTGGTGCGGTGATAACACTCAATACTTCACAAAGTCACTGAGTTCAAACAGTCTCTTGATACTGTGGTTGTGAGTGCTGTGAATACGAGTAGAATGAACGAGTGTTCCATGGCGGCCATGTTTGTAGGCCACAGTGCAGGATGGGAAACGTAGTCACTGGTTTGCTGTGATACCACAGACGGAATGTCTGTTTTTTTTTTAGCTTTTATAACATAAATGATAACAGGATGTTTCATGGATGTTCCACAAGATTAAATGTAACTATTAATTAACATTATGTATGTTAATTAACATAATTAACATAATGTATATTATTATGTGTTGTTGTTCATGAGAAAATTTAAACATGTTGGCTTTGACAAATTGTTGTGGTATAAGCAGAATTATTTTCCCATGACACTCTTTATTTCCCTGCCGTGTTTTATTCCTTACTTTATATCACAATCCTAGTAGTGACTAATGGACACTTAGTGTTTGGAGTTGTGTAACGTGCATTAAGCAACACCAAATGGTCTGCTTGGAAAGAATATTTCTTTGTTCTTGTACTTGTTCTTCCACTATATGTTTTGCAAAACACATATTAAGAGTTAGCAGATGTAATCTAACGCCTAGTGAACAAACTTAAAGTTCATCAAGATGGCACAAGAGATAAAGCTATAGTACAGAAGCAACAAAGATAACTTGTTCCCTGAGGAACAGCAAAATCAGAGGAAGTCTTTAAATAAGAACATAAATAAAGACAGCCAGATAGCTACAGAGACACGACCATACTTGTGTTACACACAGACAGCAGCATTTAGAAGTCAGATTAAACCCAAAATAAGTTCATCATACCAGCAGGGTTTTACCATTTCAGCACCTCACACACCGCACGTCATCTGCTGGATCTGTGTCCGTCGGCTGGCAAGCAACCAATTCAAGTAGTTTTCATGTGTTTATCTGCTCTGAATGGGCGCATTAGGGCAACAGTGGAAAGAGCTTACAGAGTATACGTTCTTTTAAAAAATATATGTACACATTCAAATACAGTGTTCAGGCAGTGCTTCGACGTAGAAGCACAGGGCCGTTATTTTCTTTTTCTTTTCTTACAGGATTTACTTGATTTGTTTTAGTTTATTTACATTTCATAGCTACTAATATATATATATATATATATATATATATATATATATATATATATATATATATATATATACACATACACACACACATACTTACATTATATATATATATATATATATATATATATATATATATATATATATATATATATATATTTATTTATATATGCACACACACACATACTTACATATATATATACAAGTAGCAATATTAGTAAGAAAGATATCTTATATTTTGGTAGTATATTTGGTAGGTATAGTAAAAAGCACAAACAAAATAATTACAGGCAACTGCAACACATATACTTATACAAATAACACAAATTATATATATATATATATATATATATATATATATACACTTTTACAGAGAAAAGCAGAGATGGACTGGAAAAAGAAAAGATGTTAAAGTAGTTTATGAGAGACAACCAGCTCGGCTCAAATGAAATGTCCTTCTGGTTTTAAGGTTAAACTGCTTTTCACACTTAGGAAAAAAGGGTTTCTTAAGGTCTTCTTGGATAATTCTTCTTGGCTAGGTAAATGTTCTACTTGGATCTGTTTCTCTCTATCTTTCTAAGAACGTACTGTCACACACACACACACGCACACACAAAAGAACACATGCTGCTGAAATTCCAAATGCCCTTACACTCCTCCCTCCTCCAACCCCCCCACCCCCACCCCCACCCCCCACATCTCCCCCGACATGCAACTAATTCAGCCTTGTGTTATTGAGTGTATGGTCACTCTAATACTCACCTCTGAGTCTGCTCAGACTGAGGACAACACACTCTTTGACGAACAGGGAGAAGGGAAAGGTCGAATCCAAATTAGAAAAGGTGTTGAAGGAGATGGGAGGAAAAGAGGAGAAGATTTTAAACAGTGCTAAATATCAAGTGTAAGTAAAAAAAAAACGGAGTGAGTGTGGTGAGTCAGGTTTTATACTCAGTATTGTGGAAGCCCTTGATGCTATCGGGGGTCTGAGATTAAATTTTGCTTCATCAGGACATACTGCAGAGGCTTACCCTAATTAAACTTGAGCTAACAGCGGACACAGTATATATTACAAAATCAACACACACATTACCTCTAGCTTAAGCTTTTCTGGTGAATAAATGATTCCCGTGTGTTTACATGTTACTACATGTGTGTTCATGTACCGTGTGTGTTCATCCAAGGGGAACGCTGGGTCCCTGTAATTTTACACTGTGGAATTTGCATTCAGCTGTGGGAGTGATGATAATGAAAGAAGAGAACAGCAGGATTGACATTCGAGACATTCTCTCTCTCTTTCTCTTATACTCTTTTCTTCTTTCTGGATGTGGTGCACTTGATGCATTTTTAATGAATGACTCCTGAAGAAATTAACTCTTATTTGTCACCCCGAACACTGCGGATCTGTGTGAAGGTCATAAGCAACTGCTGTGTTTTCTCACACCTGATTCACCGGATAAACTCTTATAGATATTGAATCAAGGGAGAGAATTGTTGGGGGGGGGGGGGGGGGGGTACTATGAATGTACTAAGCTGAACAAATCGTGATTTCATATTCAGTGTGATCTGGATTAAACATAAACAAGTTTACAGTGTGTCACATAAACAAGTTTCATTGTTTATTACTAATACATCAGTATATGGTGCATGTGTATATATTTTTTATGACTGTTATTTTGGTATTTTCTGGTGGGATTCTGCTTGGTTTATGTCTGGGACACCCTGAGCTATAGATAGAGCGCATGCTTTGAAGTAGTTTTTTATGTCTCCACGGTGCAAAACTTTGCCCACCCATATGCTGCCAAGTATAAACTGTCAATCAAACTTAACGGAGAGGAAATGGTGCTCATAATTTTAAAATGTTTTGACTGCATACCGGTCCTACTGAGTTACTTGTTCAATATGAAACTAATTAATGTTCACTGCTATGTCCTGAGGCATCGTATATCATTTTGTAATGATTTAGTTGTTTTGATATTTAAAAAATTTTTTAATCCAAAATAACATCTGAGCAAAAACCTATTATGTTACTGACACTATTGACCGTGCTGCGTGTTGACATTTAATCTTCGGCTGATATAAATCACTTTAACTGATGGTGAAAATGAACAGCTAAAACAGGGATTAATGATGGCTGGAATGAATGCATTGGTGATTATTTGTTAGATAGGTAATGCTGTAGTTGTAATATTAACATCAATTATAAATGCATTTGTAATTATTTATTAATTGGGGCAGTGGAGGCTTAGCAGTTAAGTCTCTGAGTGACTGATCAGAAGGTCGGGGGTTCAAGCCCCAGCACTGCCAAGCTGCCACTGTTGGGCCCTTGAGCAAGGCCCTTACCCCTCTCTGCTCCAGGGGGCGCTGTATCATGGCTGACCCCAGCTTCCTGGCATGCTGGGCAATGCAAAGAAAAGAATTTCACTGTGCTGTAATGTATATGTGACCAATAAAGATTCATAATCATTATAGAGGACTTTGTACACACTGGTACACATTCTTTATACGTGGAAGCAATTATATGAATAGGACTGAGATAGTGTTAAATTATTCCATTTTTTCTTCCGGAGTGTTTTTGCAAAGGCTTTTCACTTTTTTGTGACACAATTTGTGACTGTATTTGAACTTAATTTCATGACACAAATGTAAACCTGCACAAAACATACTCCCACCAAATTATTTTTGTGACAGAGAGAGAGAGAGAGAGAGAGAGAGAGAGAGAGAGAGAGAGAGACAGACAGTGACAGCACCTCAGCGATTTTTTTTCATGTTATAAAATAGAGAGAGTGTTGACAGACAGACCGATTATCTTTGATCACAGTGGCAAGAGTAATCCAAAGCCTCTGAATACTGCGTTAAAGAAATTCAAATGACACACATTAACATAGCACTCTGTCCCATGGCTTGACGCACAAACATTCAGGGGGTTATATTACAATAAGTGCAAGAAAATAACTGAGAGGGAAGCACATCAATAACTAAGACACAGATTCTTTTAAAAAATAACTTTTTATTTTTACATGATCGCAACATTATCTGTCATTTTTATACAAAGTGGTTATGAATGCCATTCAATTAAATAATTATTTTTCAAAAAAAAATTTGACAACCAGTTAGCACCAAAATACCACATTTGTCAGGATATCTCTCTTGACGTTTAGTAACAACTGCTAAGGGAATGGATCAGTACCACTTAACATCTTTGTCATTGCTGTGGATCTTGCTAAAGCTCAGGCGCCGGAGTTGATTCAGGATTATACGGGTTGAAAATAGAACATTATTCATTAACTACTCTGTTAGGGAAGCCTCCCAGAGCGCTGAGACTAGTCCATACTTTGGAGTTTGAACATTGTGTTACTTCATTCATGGATAATTAACTGTGGCTGTGTGACCTTTAGTGAGGTGGTGCCTTGGGAATGGCGTGTAAAAGAGGACATTTTGACACTTTGCCTGCAATGCTATACTTCTATAAGTACTATATGCTTACGCTATAATTAGAAACACCGCACTCGGCCTTTAACTCATGATCTGTTCTATATTCATTCGTTTTAAATGTGAATTTTACTTATAGTACATATTATTTCAGGTGCGTTCACACAAACAGCAGTCTCCAGTCACTGCACTATGAAGTTACCAGTAGGCGTTCCTACTACAGGTCGCCATAGCAGCAGTTATCAGTGGGTGGTGCTACTAGCATTCCAGTGTTGACAACAGATCAAATTTTCTTGCCGCTTAAATGAAACATTCTGGAGGGAGAGCGTTTGTATGCAAAATTCAGCAGCGTGGCGGATCATGAATCACGGCCGCTCTACTGTCTTCACTCCCGTAAGTAGTCACTGCACCAAGTCGCTCCAAATTTGCATAAAGTTAAACTTTTCTCAGCTTTGTCGCATGGCTGGACACGCCCACATTTAGCCGCCAGTGTTTGCTGTCTACGTTGAAAACGAATGGTCTCTGGTCGCTTTGTCGCTGCGAGTCACTGTACGTGAGAACTTACCTTTATACGTATTTATTTAAGCGAGAATTTTGGTAAGCAATCTTGGCTCGTCCATCGCTCCTGCTTTCTTTTGATCAGCTGACTCATTCGTCTCCAAGTTTGCTCTATCTCCTGATCCATCCGTGTGCTAAAGATGATCTGGAGGATGCTATTCCATCTATTCCTAGTCTAGAACTTCTTACCTGGCAGTGGTTCACTACTGATTTCTTACACTTACCCTGGAATACTGATCCCATTCTCGATGATGTATATATATATATATCTGTGAGGTGACTAACCAGCCTGATCCAGTACTGGTCCAGATTTTCCTTGCCAAGTCCAGTGCATTAAGACGATCCCTTGCTGTCTACCAGATACTGTGTTTTCTCCTTTGCTTGCTGCTCTTCTCTCAGCACTGGCATTGCACGTTAAGGACAGCAGGGTCTGACTGTGCTAGTTGTTATTATGTGACTGAATTATTGGTCGTTCAAAACTGTGGGTGCTTGCCGTACTGCCAGTGCCAAGAAGACAAGGAGACTATAACATGCGTCACTTTTGAATCACTTCTGGAAAAAAAAAAATTGTCTGTTAGTTAACAAAAGTAAAATGTTTCTGAGATTCTCACGTCCTCTTCAAACACCGAAGGTCAGAATCTCTCAAGTACTGTTTCCATGATTAATGCCTCTTAGACTATATTTAGCTGATCTCATGAAGCATTATAATTCACCCTGTGCCTGTTAATCCTGAGGGTCACTCACAGCTCAGCTGGTGGAAGGTGTTTTTCCTAAATTAAATGGAATTGCATCCAGATAACATTACTAACGCTATCTGTATAGGTATTTTCTAAAAAATAATAATCGCAATTCATGAATGATTCTCGACTGGTTCAATAATGTGCCTTATCATAAATACATTGTTTTAACCATCCACTTGTTTATACGCGGAATAATATTCAGAATGAATACTGCTGTGAAAATATAAATAAATAATTAGAAATAACAGAAATAAACGAATTAAAATAAATGAATTAACTAAATCATAAACCATGTTGGTTGTTTTCATAGTAGTAGCATCAGCAGCAGCAGTAATATCATCATCATCATCATCATCATCATCATCATCATCATCATCATAATCATCTCTTTCCTTCTTTTCTGGCAGCTCAGACATGTCTGCTGCAGAAAGCAAGCACAGCAAACGTGGTCTCTCTGATGCAGTGAGCTCACCTCTGCCACATCCTGCATATCTGAGCAGCCATGTCTCAGTGGATGGGGAAGGTAGGAGGTCACCCACTGGTCGCATGGACTTCTTCCGACACCTGGAAAGAGTGGAGACTCTGCGCTGCTACTGGGAGCTCAAACATGTTCAGCTGAAGGGTCTAGAGCAGGTATTCCTCTCACATATGAATAGTCAGACACCTACAACTACACCTACGGCCTTACCAGCCCCAATATTATCATAGTATGGCATGACATGTGTGTATTTTCCCCTTAAACGTCTAAGATCAGTTGCTCGGGACACTCCACACATACAGTATATCACATTTCCTCTTATATTACTCCTGTGCAGAGTTTTTCATGTACTGACGGTGTCCATTTGGGTTTATCAGCTACTCTACTAAATCTGAGTGAGAGTGTGTAATTGTACTGCACTGCAGGCTGTCTTACTATCTTATGTCTAGTATTCCTGAGATATGTTCCAGCTTCCTCGAAGAAGAAGTGAATGAATGAATGAATGAATGAATGAATACAATCATCCTTTTGCCCATCGCAGTGTTGTCTTCTTT